>NC_080171.1:51004131-51334265 GCF_950295315.1 Erinaceus europaeus
CCATTTGTGCTCATGGGAGACTAGTGTTATGTCACCACACAGAGGAAAGCAATGGCTTCTTCCTCTTTTTTTTTTTTAAATATTTATTTATTCCCTTTTGTTGCCCTTGTTGTTTTTATTGTTGTATTTGGACAGGACAGAGAGAAGTAGAAAGAGTAGGGGAAGACAAAGAGGGGGAGAGAAAGATAGACACCTGCAGACCTGCTTCACCGCCTATGAAGTGACTCCCCTGCAGGTGGAGAGCCGGGGGCTCGATTGCGCTTCGCACCATGTGCACTTAACCCACTGCTCTACTACCCAACTCCCAATGGCTTCTTTTCTATCCATGAATGGAAATGAGAGAGGGACGCTGAAAATAAAAGATACTTGGTAGTATTCAAATTACAAAGAAGCAAACTTTATAATTAAAAGACAGTTGAAGAATACTTCGTTTTTCTATTCTTTTACATGAACCTTCTTGTCAGTCAAATTTAGACATAATTTAAAGGAAAGTCCTAAAATAAATAGCTAAAATTTAAGTCTTGATCATTATAACTGTATTTCTCTGTGTTAAAGGGACTACTGGTCACATGGAACAAAAGAGATTTATATGACACACTTTTTTCTAAACAAGGAAGAACAAAAACACAGTCACCCACTACTACTGAGCATGACTTGAAGATATAGTTTCTTGATTTCATGCTTAGCTTTGCACAGTATACTCTATTTCAAATATCAAGAGAAAAGTAACAGATTGAGTAGAGGGAGATAGAGATTACTATAAGTCAAATTTATCTGGCCTTGCACTCTTTATCAGGAAAAATTAACAATAATTTTCAAGTTAAAAAAATGGATGAAACTCTCCTAAACAAAACTTAAAACATAATTTTACCTTTTTAAAAAAAATATATTTTAGTCTTATGGAAAGAAAATAGTTGGCGAAGTATGCAGTGGATACTATTGAGCAATAAAACGAAAACTATTGACAATACACACTGATATAAGCAACTCCTGAAAACATTCTGCTAACAATCAAATAAACCTGACCCAATGACTATACACATTACCATTCTCACCATGTGAAATTCTGGAGAAGGTAAGACTATCAGAAGAGAAAGGATATCAATGACTGCCAGGAGTTGCCAATTGGGAAAAGGGGGGGGGGGTATATTGAAAAGAATACTAGGAAAATTTGGTAATTATGGAAACGTTCTATATCATGATTGTGTTGATATTTATATAACTCTATATGCACTTAAATTGGCAGACTTTTTTGTATGTGAAGTCTATCTTAATGAAGTTGACTCAAAACATCAAATTATGCAAATTGTAAATTCTTACATTCAGGAAGCTGGGACGTGGCACATCCATTAAGCACACGTAATATGAAGCACAAGGACCCATGTAAGGATGCAGGTTTGAGGTCCCACTTCCTATCTGCAGGGAGATGCTTCATGAGTGGTGAAGCAGGCTTGCAGGTGTCTTTCTCTCTCCCTCTCTATCTCCTTCACCCCTCCCTCTCAATTTCTCTGTCTTATCCAATAAACTGAAAAATAAAGAAAAGAAAAAAGGTTTCCAGGAACAATGGATTCATAGTTCAGACACTGAGCACCAGCAATAACCCTGGAGGTTAAAAAATAAAATGAAATCTCACATTCATAACTCAACTTTCACTTATTTCACTATTTATAGACCTTCTTCTTGCTACTTGAATTCTTTTGTAAGGATAACACACATGTTCCCCTCTATTTTCTCCTCTCAGTAAAGTATGCACAACAATGGGTAAACAAGAACATGTCTATTCTTTTTTAATTTATTTTTATTTAAAAGAATGGTTTCTCTCAGTTTATATGTGGATTTACAGTAACATATTACTAATTCTCAAACAGCTTTATGTGTTATCAGGCCATAGGTTCTCACATTTTAGAAATATTTTTTACTTCCTACATTTAAGAGGGGGGAAGAGAAAGAGAAAGAGAGAGAGAGAGAGACACCAGAGTATCACTACCAGCAATCAAATTGAAAACATTAGGCCTGAAAGTCTAATGTTCTATCAGTTGAGCTTTTTTTGTGGAGTGAGGGTCTCACATACACATGATGTCAGTGCTCCTGGGCTGACCTTTCCATTCAGGTAGAGACACAGAACTGGAAAGTTGCCATAATAGTGGAATTATTTTCATCCACATGGTAAGCTATGTGGCCTACTTGGTAAATTATCCCTCAAGCCACTCAAACATTTTTATTAAAGGGATGTGTAGTTATATAAATTTACAGGTTGCATCTCTACAGAGCTATATCAATAGATGACGGATTCATACTATGCACACATCTTTTCACAAATACTCTGGAAGAAGTTGTAAAGAACAGGCAGTTCATTTGCTTCAGGTAGCCTGTCTCTACCCGCCTCTGCACTAGCTTCTTATTCAGTGGATATGTGTCAGATGTAACCCAGGAATTAGAAAATACATTATCTGACTGCTGAGTCATCTCAGGAGCAAGTTTTGGGATCAATATTATGTCATCTGTATGAACAGCAGACAGAGACCTTATGGATACATCTTATGGGTTGAATAGGCAGGTTACAAGGAGTGAAAGTAGCAGAAATTTAAGAAAGTAGCAACATTTGAGGAAGATATTCTGTGAAAGTACAATGAACACTACAGACAGGTGGTTTTTTTTTTTCTTTAGTATTTAATATATGAGAGCGAATGAGGCTCTCCTCATAATAGACAGAGTGTCACTTAACTCTGGCATAAGATGATGTTTGGGATAGAACCTGTGGTCTCTTGTGTTCTCAGGCATATAAGTTGCTTCTACAACAGGCTGAGCTATCTATTGGTCCACTACACAGTTTTAAACAAAAAACACTTCTTTAGGGTGCTGGGTGGTAGTGCAGCAGGTTAAGCACACACAGTGCAAAGTGCAAGGATTGATGGTAGGGATCCCAGTTCAAGCCCCTGGCTCCCCACCTGCAGGGGGGTCGCTTCACAAGCAGTCAAGCAGGTCTGCAGGTGTCTGTCTTTCTCTCCCCCTCTATGTTTTCCTTTCCTCTCTCCATTTCTCTCTGTCCGATCCAACAACAACAACAATAAACAACAAGGGCAACAAAAAGGGGGGAAAATGGCCTCCAGGAGCAGTGGATTTGTAGTGCAGGCACTGAGCCCCAGCAGTAACCTTGGAGGCAAAATAAACAAGTAAACAAACAAACAAATAAATAAGAAAATACTTCTTTAAAGATCTAAAAGTGATTTCTAAAAGTCATGAGATTTTCTTTCTTCCCCAACCCCAGTATTTTACTACTGTTCTAAAACTTAGATTGGTCCATAAGAATTAAATACATAATTCAATTTTAAACCACTCTTTTAATATCATACCACTTATAAAACTCATGCCTTTATCAAAAGGTTTAAATGGTCAAGATGCTCTCCACTGACATTGAAGTCAACTGTTTATTTAAAAAAATATTTTTCTCTTATCTGTATAACTTAAAAATCCTAATGAATCAAAGTTTGTTGTCTGTGTGCTTGTACTTGCCTATGTGTGTAAGCAGACAGGAAGAAGAGGTAAATGAAAATGGTAAAAACAAAACAAAAAAACTTGTTGAAAATAATAGTTTCTGGGAAGTACTCTGGGAAATTTTTTAAGCAGTGTTATGATAATTTCTGAGAAACACTTGAAATTATGTGGGAAAAGAACTTGGCATGCTTATTTGTTTTAGCAAATTTACATTTAAACATGTATTTTCTTGCAGGGCACTTACTGAGAAAAAAAATCAACATTTGTGTACACAATATACACTGAAACAGCTTGATTGTGTAAGTAATAAAATTATACCATTTTCTATTCATGTTAGAGTTCTTTTATGTGATTGTGCTTTTCTAGTATTTCAGGCAAATGTTTCTAAGAGACCATATAAAACAACTGTCATATCTGTAGGCAAAATGAGAGATACTTATTTATACCATGACTGCATCAAATGGTTCAAATTAAACTTGGCAAAAAAAAAAAAAATCAACAGGGAGTCCTGCAGTAGCAGCGGGTTAAGCGCACGTGGCACAAAGCGCAAGCATCAGCGCAAGGATCCCGGTTTGAGGCCCGGCTCCCCACCTGCAGGGGAGTAGCTTCACAGATGGTGAAGCAGGTCTGCAAGTGTCTGTCTTTTTCTCCCCCTCTGTCTTCACCTCCTCTCTCCAATTCTCTCTGTCCTATCCAACAATGATGATATCAACAACAATAATAATAACTACTACAACAATAAAAACAAGGGCAACAAAAAGGAAAATAAATAAATAAATAATTTAAAAAAATTTAAAAATCAACATTTGTTTTGGGTAATGAAAATTTCTATTTTGATGAATTTCTCAAGAGCATAATTTTACCTTCAAAATAATTTGCTGACCAGTGCCATCCTTGCTTGCATCTCTCTTGTTTAAGGTAGAGATGACTAGTACAAAGGATACATTAGAGTGGAGTACAGACAAAGAAATACTTCAAAGTAAAAAAATAATAATAATAAAAATAATAAAAAAATTGCCGCCAGAACTGGGAAAAGGTTTGTAGTGCTATAACTGTGCCCCACTGATAACCCTGGGTAGTAATTTAAATATATATATATTTGGAGTCAGGTGGTAGCACAGCGGGTTAAGCACATGTGGTGCAAAGTGCAAGGACCGGCAAAAGGATCCCGGTTCGAGCCCCCGGCTCCCACCTGCAGGGGAGTTGCTTCACAATTAGTGAAGCAGGTCTGCAGATCTCTTTTTCTCTCCCCTTCTCTGCCTTCTCCTCCCCTCTCCGTTTCTCTGTGTCCTATCTAACAAAGAAAACATCAATAACAACAGTAAAAACAAGGGCAACAAAAGGGAAAATAAATAAATATTAAAATACATATATGATAAAATAATTTTAAAAATCATCTAAAAAACCACATAAAATTGCCATAGTTCATTTCCCTTTTGCTACCAACTTCACTCACTGAGCAAACTTTTCATACTTCCAGTTCTATTCCAGAAGTGTTTCTTAATGAGACACTACTTCACTCCTGTGAGAATATCACACATCAGAAAAGGCAGCAGCAATAAATGCTGGAGAAGTTGTGGGGACATAGAAACCCTCCTGCACTACTGGTGGGAATGTAAATTGACTCAACCCCTGTGGAAAGCAGTCTGGACAATTCTTAGAAGGCTAGAAATGGACCTACCCTATGACTCTACAACTCCTGTCCTTGAACGTGGTGATATACGTGCTTCACCCAGTGTGCCACTGCCTAACCCCCATGTACATGCTATGTTTGTTTTTTTAATATACTAGTTTCTACCATTCCTCTTTTGGATGCATACTTGAAGGGGGAAAAGATATATTTTAAAAGAAAAACTGATACATTAAATAATACATGCTCTTAAAAAGATAATTTATTTAACCCAAATAATATTATCAAAATGGAAAGTACTTATTTTAAATGATTATTGTGATTTAAAAACCTATTATTTGGCTTTTAATTTAAAAATCACTGTTAGCAGAATGTTTATGGTTATATTACTAGAAATTATTATCCACCAGTTATAAGTTCACAATTCATATGAGGATATTGCATTTCCCCTCAGTAAGTTTTTTTTATTTACTATATTTATTAGGTTGAGACAGTCAGGAATTGAGAGGAAAGGAGGTGACAGAAAAAGAGACAAGAGAGACAGCTGCAACACTGCTTCACCACTCACAAAGCTTTCCCCCGTGGGTAGAGACCCTGGTCCTGGTGCACTGTAACATGTGTGCTCAACTAGCTGATCCAGCACTGTCCCCATAGATTTATATAGCATTTTTATTTTAAAAATTGTGATTACTGTATACTACTCTGTGGTTATAGCTTATTTAATCTTGTATGTTCCAACTTAGTTCTAGTAAAGGCCTGTCAGGATTTCTTCTCTTAGAGCTAGGAATTTTAGCTTGTCTAGCTTAAAATAAACCAAGTGTGTTTCCTTTATGGACATCTGTTTGCAAATAAATGAAGCAGATGTCTTGCTTTGCCATATAACAAAATTCATAAAAATAAATCACTTCCTTAAATGTTTAGTATTATATTTCTGAGATTCAAATGTGTATATGTGTAAGTTTTGTCAAAGTTACTCGAACTGACTCTATCAGACAGAGAGAGACAGAGACAAAAGAGAGTGAGAAAGATCACAGCATTTAAGCTTCTCCTAGTTGTTAGGGGCTGAGCTAGAAGATGGGTGGCTGGCAACCTCCTGAAGGAGCTATTTTGCCTGCCTAAATATGTTTTTCTTAATTACCTAATACCATTCTAAATAAAACCGAAAACATAAAATACATGGCACATTTTCATGTTTAGTAATATTATCTTCAGAATCTTTTAAGTTTCAAAGTAGAATATCTAAATTCAGTTGATAAAACATATCAACTTTCAGGCAATATTACCTCTGAATCTTTAATGTAAGTACAGAATATCTAACTCTATACCTATGGACTGAAGTAGAATAAAGTTCCAAGTTTTGATAATTCTTAATGCAGATTATATATACTCTATCACAGAAAAAATTAAGAACATGAGTAAACGTACTTAAATTATAGTCTTGGTTTTGCTAATAGCCAATTGTATAGCGGTCAGATCACTGACCTACCCAACTTCAGTTTCCTTGTGTGTAGGTAAATCTTCCAAAAATCCTAAGTTTACTGACCAAAATTTCATTGTTTGCCTAGAACATGAAGACACAAATAATTTTAAGATGGCTGAAACCCTAGGTTAATATTTTTTCTTAACTACCTTGTGTAACTCTCTTAAGAATATGTTTAAGACTGAAAGTCTACTCTCCTCTGTAACTGTAGTATCCTATATTTTGAATGCTTCCCTTGATGTCTGGGGTGGCTTATGGGTACTGTGATTAGAGATACTAATTCTTCTGGATTATTTTTTATTCTTGGTCCATTCAGTGATCAGTTCAGGTGGAAACTAAGTAAATTCAAGAAGTATAAGAGGCTTTAGAAACTCCTCAAAATCACATCATTAGGGTTTGTGAAAAATCTGTAACTTGAGGCTCAACCACTCCAAAATAAGTATGTTGCACTTCCATACTGTTATGTAAGTGTGCACAAGTAATGTCTGTAGTCTTCCAGTGATATTTGCAGTTCTAGGGAACAAAAGAATCTGCATGTACGATTGCTCTTTAATTCAACACATTAGACACAATTTAAACCCTTGGGGATGATTACTGATGAAGTACTAGAGGATAAATCATTTATGCTTCAGGACAATAAAGGAACAGTTTGAAATTTTCAGAGAAAATATGAAACATAGAAGGAGAAAGCAGGATGGTTCCTGTAAGTGGTCTTTTTTGTTTGTTTGTTTTACTTCCCTCAGAAATAAAGATAAAGTTTGAATCCTAGGACACCTATCAATCTGTATGGTTTACAATAAATAAAACTCACTAGATTCATATCTAACATTTCGATTTTGAGGTCTACATTTTCTAGCTTACCCCTATTTCCAAAATCAGAGTTCTGCAACTGAGTGTGTAGAAAGCCAACTCTGTGCTAGATATTTACATTTCTCAACATAAATGGTAGAGGCTCTGATATATATATATTCCTGTCTCTCTAATATGCTTTCCTATCATGCCTGATGAACAGCACATTTTTTTCACAGAATAAGTGAAAACACCGAAATAATCCACAGCCACAACTACCAATCTTTCAAGTTTTAGCTCTGCAACAAAGATAGTAGTAGTATGTTATCAGAGCTCCCAATGTTCTAATGGACAATCCCATTTCACTTATCATCCTTTGAATTATTTTACAACTGAAGCTGTTTGAACTACCCTAAGGAACTTTAACATATTCATTAGGATGTGAGGGAGTAGGGTTAAAAAGGGACTGAGTACTCACTAAGCAGTATTCTGTAAAACAGAGAGGATTGAGTATTCCATAAAACACACTGAGGACTGAATGTGTGATTGAACAGAAAGATGTATTGGAAGATTTAACTTTGTTCTTTTTGGGGTTTAAGAATAGCAGTAGAACACAAAGATTAATTTCCTGCTTTAGCATTCATTAGGGAACAACACATTATTACTGTAACACTTACACAAGAGTGTTGATGGATATACTTTCCTTTGATTGCTCAGATTAAATGTGCTTCTATAAAAGGCACCCACACAAGTGTGTGTATAATCATAAATCCATGTATGCATTAATAGTTTGTGTTTTTGTATATTTACAGGCAGCTATCAGTAGACATTATACATTTAAACCACCAAAAAGGGGGTGATTAGTAGTGGACTGGACAAAAATAGTTCAAAACAGAATAATCAAAGTAAATAATTAATCTGTGTTACTATAACAAAAATCTCAAATTCAAAATAAAGAAGGACGAGAAGAGAAAGCATGCATTATAGAGCACAAGGTAATAACCACGACTGCATGCCTTAATACCCTTTTGTCCCAGCAGCCCTGACTTTCTAAGCAGCCCACTTCTCCACATTAACAGTAGTCATTTGGAGAGCAGCAAACGTGCCATTAGAAGCACTTTTACAAGTGTATATTCATCCACCAATTAGCTTAATGTGGCCGCTTTCTGCATATTTTCTATCCAGGCTTGCACAAATCTTATTAATATTTCCCCCTAGCGCTTTGACAGATTACCTTGTCATTACGCATCCTGGAGCCTTTTAAACAATATGGGTAAACTACTGTTTGTGAGGTTAATGACAATTATCCCCTAATTACTGCATAAGTCACTCAGTCCACTTTATCTCATAGGCAGGGTTCTGCTCTGTGTATCTGCCATTGTGTCACTGTAAATGAATCTTGTATTGCTATGTTTATCTGCCACCGCCTTGTAAATTATACTGACAGAAGAATGAACAAATTACTGTGTGTCATCACTTAAATACTGCTTCTGAAATGAAAAAAAAAATTGCTTCTGCAAAGCTTGGATGTTGATTTTAGCAGATTACAATTAGTAAAACATGTTTAATGTTTTATGTTACATTTCAAAGCTAAGAGCTTAGAATTTAGTAATGGAGTCACAACAGTGGCACTGAGGGGTGGGGGAGTGGAAGGTTGGCAAGCAATGAGAAAAAGGAAAAAAGAATGTGAAAACTAAAACAGTGCCAGTTCAACCTCCTGAACACATTATTTTAATAGCAAATATGGCATTCCTGATTTCCCAGGATTTATCAATTCTAAATAAAAAGGGCGGGAGGTAAGTCATGCTTTTTAGCTAGAATTTTTATTTTTTGGTTACTTAGAACCCGTTGAGACATAAACCACAGTTTCTGTGTAATTGAGAACAGATAATGTAATAAAGGCCACAGGCTAAGTCAATTTCATTGATGCATTTTTAAACATTATTAAACAGGTTCAGAAACACTGGTTCCAAAGTTGCATTTGAAATTAACAGTGTTTACATCAGTGAAATTAGTCTACTGCTATACAAGGGTGACTACATCTTCTCTGATTTGATTTGTAGAGGAACAGGACAATATAAGCATCTTTAAATAAAAATAAAACAAATGCAGTCAACATTAACTAAGCTGGAAGAGTTGTTATTAACCTAAAATCTGTGATTCTGCAGATCATCACATTAAGAAATGTTTGCATGAGTATAGGCAAGAAGCATCTGGCTTTCCTGAGATGAACACATTTAATGAATATCTTAAAACATTCTGAAATGTGAAACATTCAAAATGTCTCCATTTAAGTGACATCAAGGTGGCTGAAAACCGGCAAGCATAAGTAACAAAGCTACACCAATCTGAAGGATGACTTTCAACTCTCAATTAGTAAGGCGTGTAGAAAGCTTGCATCAAATTGCCTTATGACAGCCATGAGTTTGTCAGGGAGGCCTCATAGCTCAGATGATAAAGCTATTTGGTGGAAGCATGCAGGCACACAAGCACACACAGTACCTCTTGGTGCACTTGCTGAAGAGGAGGCAGGGAGGGGGAGGGGGGAGGGAACTGCAGCAAAAAGAAAGGAGAACATAAAAGCCAGAGTTGACAGGCCTAGCCCAAGGGCTTCAAGGATTCTAAGCACAACCCCTAGGGCTCCTTCCTATCTCAAGACTGATCTTAGTGCTGTCCTGTATATAGTCAATGCAGCTTCAACTGAGCTAGTGCTGCAGGCAAATGTTTGAAAGCACCACACAATGCTCTTTTCTTTTAGCGTTAAGCCAAAGTTTAGAAACCTCAGTTAAGATTGACATCATTATGACAACTACTAAGGGGTTAAAAATTTCCACTATATTTCACAACTCTTTAGGGTATTTTAGGATGTGTAACTGAAGAAACTGAGGTCTAAATCATTAGCTTTCTTTTAACATTGAATTTTGTTGTCTTTTCTTTTTAGAGAATCCAGCATGAAGTCCAGCCAGTCTATCTTGGCGTTACTCTCGATCGCACTCTGTCATTTCACGAACATCTCATAAAAACTGCAGCAAAGGTGGGCGCGAGGAATAACATCATTGCAAGACTGGCCAGCTCCTCATGGGGCGCGAGCGCTTCCACACTACGATCATCATCTCTGGCATTATGCTATTCCACTGCAGAATACTGTGCCCCAGTATGGTTCCGTAGCCCCCATGTCCACTTGGTCGATTCCAAATTATATTCCTCCATGAGGATAATTTCTGGAACCATCCATTCCACCCCGGTTCCATGGCTGCCAGTTCTTAGCAACATCGCCCCGCCAGATATTCATTCGTCGGGATGCGCCATCATCTAAGTTCATTTCCCATGTCTACGCTCGACCGGACCTGCCAATATACGCGGATATCTTCACCCACCCTGTCCAACGCTTGACGTCTCGTCACCCAATCTGGTCCCCTATACCTACACTGAACTTCTCTGTTCCAGACTCTTGGAAACAGAGTTGGCATTCAGCTGAGGTAAAGAACAAACACCTCATCCCAGACCCCTGCAAGCGTCAACCCAGCTTTGACCTAGCACGTTATGACTGGGCCCTCCTCAATCGCTATCGAATGGGCCATGGCCGGTGCGCCGCTATGTTCCATTGCTGGGGAGCCAGAGACGACCCGAACTGCCCCTGCGGCTACAGACAGACTATGACCCACATAGTCAATGACTGCCACCTCTCCAGATTCAAAGGAGGTCTCGAAACTTTACATCAGGTTCAGCCTGACGCTGTTGACTGGCTACTGAAGAAGGGCAAACGCTAGAAGAAGAAGAAGCCTGGTTAATGGTATGGCCACTTTGCTCTATTACTGGGGGGGGGTTGCGAGTGGGGGTAAGGTGCACTTAGGGGAGATAAATGCTTGGTGTCACCTCAAAGAAGATGAGCAGAGAATTTTCTGGTAGAGGTGAAACTGGAGCTAGAGATAATCCTGGGAAGAGCAAAAGAAATGGCAAAAGGTATCTGGATGTAAATAAAAAAATGAAGACAGTCATTAAGAAAATAGCAGGATTTGACTTCTAACAACCAATATACATACTTAACATATTTGAATCAGGTTTCTAAAAACCAGAATTGGAACTCTTTCATTCCTTTTTCACATAAACCTTCATCGACTCCCTAGTGTGCATAGAAGAAACAACAAATTCTTTAATCTGTTACTTGATGTCCTTTCAATATTAAAACCATTACATTCTTCCAACTCACCCCCCTGACAAGAATTCTGAAGATCTGTTTTACCATATATGATCCTGGGTAAAGCTAACACGTCTGGACTAACACCACTTTCCTGAGACAGTCACTATCATCTTTTGAGGCACAATGTAATGAGTGATAAGAAGTGAAATATTTCCAGCTCTATTCTTTTCCCTCCTCTTCCCCACTCTCAGAACTACCCGCTCCTTCAATGATTTGCTTAACTTCTATGTTATATATGTCTCTTCATCACAGTGTTAGTATACTTTATATATAACTCACTTTCAAGATGAATAAGTTCTGAATGAACTCATTAATACTAGCAATGTAGGAGTAGGGAAGCAATTTAGAGGTCATCTAGGACTGCCATTTTATTTTACAGATGAGAAAATTAACAAATAAGTTTCTTGTCCAAGATCTGGAAGCTTAATTGAGTAGCTAATCTTTAATGGTCCCTAACCTATTCTATTGCCTACCCCGTTCCCAATCCAATCTTTCCCCCTGGCACAATGATTCCTGAATTAAGGAAAAATATCCACTTCATTCAACTGCTACATTCTAGATTTGAGTAGATACCAATTAACTAGAATTCTCTTCAACCCGATACTGTGTCCTACCTGAAAGATATTTTCCCCTGAGCTGAACTCCCCCCTTTAGCTATCAAAAAATGTTTAAGAGAAATATAAAGTCATTTCCCAAGATCATTGGTGCAGGGAATCAGCTTTTTAGAGTGTATGTGTGGGGAGGGGGAAAAAGGGGGGAGGGGCTGGGAAATGGTTTTAGCAAAAAAAAAAAAAGTAAAAATTTAGTTCTCATTTTTTTCTTTCCCTCCTCTATAAATGCTTTTTGGTCAACCTGTCAACATCCATGTCCAGCAGAGAAGCAATTAAAGAAGCTAGACTTTCCACTTCTATTCCCCATAAAGATCTTTGGTCCATACTCTCAGAGGGAAAAAGTATAGAGAAATTTCCATTGAAGGGGATGGAATATAGAACTCTGGTGGTGGAAATTGTGTGGAATTGTACTACTTTTATTCCACAGTCTTGTCAGTCATTATTAAAACACTAATAAAAATAAAAGAAAAAAAAGAAAATGCTTTTGGCACCAGTATTATATCTATGGTGGATATTTTCTAGATCAAAATTAAATTCTAGTGTACCATGAACTAAGTAACCTCAATGTATCTTGTATGGTTGGTGTTCAAAATATTTAACCACTATAATGGTGATGTGTAACTATGTACATACTTTTTCATTTTACATATTTCATTTTACATATTTCATTTTACATATTTTTTCATTTTACCTCCTGTAAACAGCTTTATATACTGAGTGCTCATTTGATCTCCCCATAATCCTGCGAATTTCTCATTTATGTATTGTATCTGTACATATTCAGCTTTAAGAACTCCAACTTGCTCAAAAGAATTGCTATTTGAATTCTGAAAGTAAAAAATCAAAACAAAATTTGAAACAGACAAAGGTATAGAGGTCAATTTATTAATAAAAATGCTATTTTCAGGCTAAAGAATTGCTTTAAGTGATAATTATATGAAAGTGGGAGTAAAACAGCTATTTACTAGAGCATAGAGGGCTAAAAATGCATGACTGCTTTGTATACCTTTTATAATATAGAGATAGGTATGACTGTACATAAATTAAATTTAAGGTACTGTTTATCTAATCCACTTTACAGATGAGAAAACTGAGGTATACAGAAATTGATTAACATGTCTAAGGTAATAAAAAGTGAATTTTTTTTGTGCCTCTACATTGATGTCCCCACCCACCCAGCCTCGTTTCATACTATTCTCTCTCTGAAATTCTGGCTGGGAAAGTTCACAATGTTTTCTGAACTATCCCTTGTCTGATTTAGTTGTCCAGTTACAGACCTGTCCTTCACATCTCTTTATACAAGTAATGACACAAATTACTTCAGAACTGCTTCATTCTTTTCATTTATTATTTTCAACATTTTGACTATATTCTTCTGCCAAGTTGCTTTTCTGAGAGTGCACCTCTGTGTATATTACAACCTTACCCTTGAAGTGAAACTTCAATAGCCCATTTTATTAAATCAATCACATAATTCTTCAAGATTGCATTCAAGGAATGCCCCCAACTTTATATTTAAGGTTTCCTGTACAATACTCTGACATTGTAGCTGAGCATTACAGTTTAATTTTTGGTGAATACACTGCAGTTCATCATAATACATATTATGTCCATTCCAAATTGAGCACCATCATTATTTTCTGGGGACTATTATCTAATGCCCACTTCCAAAACACTCCCTCTATTCATAGTTCCTTTAATCTGTTCCCTTTTCTTATTTACTTTTGTATTTTAAAAACAGTATTCTATTTTATATATGTCACATGCAACCTGATAGCCCCATGTAGTGTAACCAAACACTTAAGTATATAAGTTCAGGAACACTCATCTTTGCATTTCTATAGCATATAGAAATATGCTTATAGTTTTAACAAATTATGCTGGCTTTATGCCAAGTGCTTTTCAATCAGCAACTGATGGCATTTCTGCAAACCCAACTATCTTCTTACAGTTCCTTACTAGATTTATTTCCTCCCTTCTTCCCTTTGTAGATATACAGAGAAAGGTCATGGATGCAGAGAGAGAATAAAAGACCACAGTACTGAAGTTTCCTTCAATGTGGTAGAGGCCAGGCTTAAACTTGGGTTGTGCAGGTGGCAAAACAGCACATTATTAAAGTGAGATATTTTACCAGTCATTACTAAATTTCTAAAAACAGTGTGAACACAAAACTTAAGTTTCCCAGTATCTGGTTATGCAGTCACATTTGCAATGCAAATACCCAAACATCTGACACTTCACATTTAAGAAATAAAATATTAATATTTTCTGATGCAAAAGGTAATTCACTGTCTCAAGATATTTTAAAGCCTTAGTTAGGCCTATGTTTTTAAGTTAATAAGAAAATATTACCTTTATTTATATCAGGAAGAGACATCCAGAAATTGAGAGGAAGGGAAAAGAAAGACAGAGAGACACTGGCAACCCTACTTCACCACTCATGAGTCTTTCCCCGTGCTGGGAATCCAGGCTTGTAATGTGTGCACTTATCTGGGTGTGTCACCACCTATCCCCTAAGTTAATTTTTTACAACACTGTTAGTAAGAAAATACATTTTCTAAAATTTAAAAGTAAATGGGTATTAAAATTTATATGTAGGACTTCTGGAGTATGGCCATGGAGCAGAAGCTGCCACACACTGTTTCCCTGGTTAACTAGTTAAAGCAATGAAAAATTATCTGAAAACTTCAATTTACAACAGGGAGTTCTGAAGAAACTCACTCAGACATAGGTGGGTATAGGCACACAAGGTCAGTGGATGGAAATGGGTGAGGAAGAGATTCTCAGGACTTAAGAAATTGTTCTTAGTGCCAGCTGGCACCATCATGGTAGCAAAGTAGTGGAGCACACTGTCAACAAAAGCAGAGCAAGGAATTTCTGGGTTCATAACGTGTGGATTCAGGGGTATCAAAATATTGAAATGCCCACAAGGACTCTCCAGTGTTTAAGTAAAAATCCCAGTAAAAAGCAAAAACCATGTAGTCTGCTCAGGTCCTGGCAGCCAGCTAAGAAAATGAATCCTGTTTGCTCCTCGAGCACTCAGGAGAAAGAAATTTTCCAATGCTTTTACTTCCCAGGGCTGGAAACATGGCAGCAAGATCCTATATTATACTGACATTGTAGGCACTAAACAGGGTCTGGTGACACATGATAGAATCCACTTCTACCCCATTATATATATAAACTGGGAAATCCACACTGTGGTCATAGTGTTACCTGCTGACTCAACAACAGAACCCAAGCTAAATTCATAGATTTAGAAGTACCCAAGATACAACGAGGTCAGCACATACATAAGATGTTCTGTACAAAGTCTAGAAAAAAATATCAGAGACATAATTTATAATAGTCATTATGAAAACTATTCAAGAATGTAAACTTAGCAAGCAAGAACGTACTCAAGAACTGAGAGATCATTTACCAAAGAGTTACAAAACATGGAAGAAAAATCCTAAACAGAATTTGATGCAAAGTTGGAGAAAATGAAAGATCAACTCCAAGAAAGAGCTGTAGGGTATTAAGGACACTTTTAATTCAGTTCAGATTCAGGTAGTAGGTGTAGGAAGTATACTAAATCAGGACAAGGAGAGAATATCAGGACTAGAAGATACAACCACTAAACTCTGTGAATTTAAAGCTGTTGAATAGGAAAGGATTAGGAAAAATGAAGCAGTTCTATATGAAATAGTAGACTACAACAAAAAGACAAATGTGAGGATTATTTGGATCCCTGAGAAGAGAGGGAGAGAGGAGAAGGGAACACTTTCAAATAAATAATAGCAGGAAAAATGTTCAAACCATAAATCCAGAAAGCTGAACTAACACCCAAATTCCTGAATACAAACCACAAACACCAAGACAAATCATAGGGAAACAATCTAAAAGCAAGAACAGGAAATTAAATATTGTCAGCTACTAGTACTAATAGAAAGATTAAAAAAAAAAAACTAGAAAGATTAAAAAAAAAAGTCACTGTCAATCCTGCCATGCAATAATTACTAAGATGAATCCCACATAAATAGAAACAAAGGAATTCCAACTTTAATGAGATGACCAGTGATAGAATATAGCCAGGAACACAAACAATATCAACAGGATAAAACAGAGAGATAGGAAAGGGGAAGGCAGCCACTAGCATAGAAATTGAATCAGTATTCAAAAATCTTCCCAAGATCTGCATTTCTCCTAGTCCTGGGGCCTCTGGAACTCTTTTCTCTGATCCCTTACCCTGTTATACTGTCTCTGTTGATCAGTGCTACCAGTATCGCCATACAATGTTATGCTGTTACTGACTTGTTACTGAGGATTATCTTCAGAGATGCCAAGCCTGAGATGCCAAACTCCCATCTCCTCTATCCTGGTGAGATCTTTCTTAACACATGGGACTACCTAGTTCCATTTCAGATGACACATTTTCTAACACAGTTACAGATACTAGATATAGGCTAGGGCCTAGGATATGAGGTACATATGTACACATACCCATAATCAAGAGACAATGATATACCTCAAAATAAAAGTTTAATAACCCTCCATGACTATACTTAGACCTAATAAGCCTAACATTCTAGTAGAATGGCCTTTAAAAAAGGCAACAGAAACTTTCTAATCATATATTTAATGCTTAGGCCTAATCATCCTCCTCCCCTACCCATTACTTCACTTCTCTCAATCACTTTATCTACTCAGTTAACTATAAAAAGAGGAAGTAATAAATATTCCTTCATATTTTTAATCTCTTCTGACAGAGCATTAGCATTATTCTTACTCCTTGATAAGCTTCAGAAGAAATGCTATACAACAGGCCAAGAGTTATACTGGCAAAAACTATATAACAAGTAAAGGACAATTATGGTTTCTATGACAAGCTTTATTAGAACCATCAAACAAGTAAATGCAGAAAAATTTGAGGCTAACTAAGATCCCACTAAAATCCTAGGTCTATTTCCTACCTAAATTGAGATCTGATCACATAAACAACACTGGTTTGGATACAACAAAGGACAGTCAGTGCTTTAACAACTGGGATAAAGTCTAAGCTTGTCAGATACAAAAGTGACTACAAAAGCTGGATAAGGGCAAGAGACTGGCTGGCTTACTTAATGATGGCCTATTTCAGGCCCCTAGATAGGAAAACCTCAAACTCTCCCACAAATAACATGTCCCTACACCTCTAATAGATCCCTTTCTCTACCATTATTGGTCACACCCATTGAGAAGTTATTGTTATCATAAATTCTTTTGTAGGCTTCTTCTGAACTGTGTCCTCATTATGAACTAGTAATGGTGGGAATTGCCCCACTCTCCAAAGGGAATCTGGCTCATCCTATTCTGCCACTTGAGGAAGACAGGTTCTAAAATGAGTACAATATGACATAGACTTGGAGGCTGTACAAGCTCCTGTGCTAAAAATGAAAGGTATACGCCATAAGTTAAATAGATCACTGTTAATAGATTGTTAATCATAGATAAATATTTAATTGCATTTACATATCTTTTTCAAGTTTGCAGCCAACTCTTTACCCTAAAACTACTTCCTGGTTCTACTCTCAGCTTTGGCACCATCTTCCCAGACAATATTTCTGGTCTAGCCCCATGTTATCTATCAAGCTCAAGCAAAGATTATTAAGACATAGGCTCCTAAGAACATTTCTAAAGCAAAATTTCTGTCTTCCTTCTACCCTAAGGTCCCTACTATCATCTGCTCTACTACTAATTTAGGATTCCTATTTATTAAACATTTTGTCCTGCTTTCCATCTTACTGCATTTCAGCCACCGAGTTCCAGATGCTACTATGGGTCCATTCTGACTTCCCCAGACAGACAACCTCACCACTGTGTTCTGAAACCTCACCTCTCCAGGGCCCAACCTCACTAGGGAAAGACAGAAACAGCCTGGGAGTATGGCTCAACATACAAACATCCATGTTCAGCAGAGAAGCAGTTATGGAAGTCAGAACTCCCACCTTTACCACCCCAAAAAGAATTGTGGTTCCAACTTCCAGAGGGGTAAACAACAGTGAAGTTCCCAATGGAGGGGATGGGACACAGAACTCTGTTGGTGGAGTTGTGTGCAACTATATCTCTATTATCTTATAATCTTGTAAATAATTACACCAGTAATAAAAAACAACTTCCCAAGAATAAAAGTACACATCCAGATGGCTTTACTAATGAATTATGTGACTTAAAAAAAAAACAACTAATATTGTTCTCCTCAAAATCTTCCAGAAAATTGAATTATACCCAAACATGTTCTATGAAGCTAACATCACTTTCATCCTCAAGGAAAGAAAGGATTCTACAAAAAAAAAAAAAAAAAAAGAGGAAACTATAGGCCTATATCTGATGTATTTGGATGTAAAGGAAGGTCCTCAACAAAATCCTTGAAAATCAAATCCAACAATATATCAAGAGAATAATTTACCAAGA
This sequence comes from Erinaceus europaeus, assembly GCF_950295315.1. NCBI lineage: Eukaryota > Metazoa > Chordata > Mammalia > Eulipotyphla > Erinaceidae > Erinaceus > Erinaceus europaeus. The sequence continues at coordinate 51,022,770 of NC_080171.1, forward strand.
CCAAGTGGGATTTATCCCTGAGAAGCAGGGATGCATCAACATCTGCAAGTTAGTGTAACATAATATATCATATTGAAAATAAGAGAAAGATAAAAATCATACTGTCAAGTCAACCAATTCTGAAAAGGCATTTGACAAGACCCAACATCCATTTATGATTAAGACTTTCTAGAAACTGGGACTAGTAGAACAATTCCACAAGACAATAAAGGCCATTGTTAGCTATGACAAATTCACAGCTACCATCACTCTAAATGGGAAAAAGCTAACTGCTTTCCCCCCTAAAACTGGGAACTAGACAAGCATGTTCATTATCTCCACTATTATTCAACAACACAGTCCCTGAGGTCCTAGTCATTGCAATCAGACAAGAGATATATATTAGAAAGGAAGAAATCAAAGTATCAATATTTGCTGATTATCTGACAGTATACCTAGAAAACCCCAAAGTCTTTATCAAAAAACTACTGGAAATAATTAATAAATACAGCAAACTATCAGGATACAAAGTCAATATACACAGATTTATGGTGTTTCTGTATACAGCTAAGGAGTTGAAAGAAAATGAAAAACTCAATTCCACTTACAACTGAATGTAAGCAGATTAAATACCTTGGGGTGAATCTCACAAAGGAGGTGAAAGAAATTTACAGGGAGAATTATAGAACATTGTTAAAAGAACTAGAGAAAGACACACAGAAATGGAAGGATGTTGCTTGTTCCTATATTGGAAGAATAAACATTACTGAAATGGCCATTCAGCGAAAGGTAACCTGTAGTTTTAATGCAATCCCTATAACATCCCAATGACATTTTTTGAGGACATTGAACACTTGTTGAAAAATGTGTGTGAAACCATAAAAACTATGAATAGCCAAAACATATCTCAAAAAGGGGGTGGGGAACTGGAGCTATCACCTCCCCCAACTTCACTTTCTATTACAAAGCAATATTAATCAAGAAAGCATGGTACTGGGATGAAAATGAACAGTTGGATCAATGGAGCAGAACTGAGCCCATACACATACAGTCACCTCATATGTGAAAAAGGGGCCAGGATGATTCAGTACAGGTAAAGAAGGTGCTGAGAAACCAGTGGTGCTGAGAAACTGGACGGCCACATGTAGAAAAGTTAAACTAGATCACTACTTAACACCATACACCAAAGACAAGTCAAAGTGGACCAAAGACTTGGAAATTAGACCAAAAACTTTAAAATAGGTAGAATAAAGCATTGGTGAAACACTGCAAGATCTTACTTCAAAGATGTATTTGGAGACAACTCCACAGGCATGGGAATGAAAACAAGAGTAAATTAATGGGACTACACCTAATTAAAAAGTTTCTATATATTGAAAGCAAACTACACAAGGCTGACCAGACAACCTAGTAAACGGAAGAAAATATCTGCACATCACACAAGTGACTGATGTCAAAAGGCTAGAAAGAACTGATACAGATCTACAAAGGAAGTAAAAGTAACCCAATAAAAATTATACCATAGAACCAGAAAGTTTCTAGAGAGGAGATACACACCACCCATAGAGATACGAAGAAATGCTCCTCTTCACTTATCATTAGAAAAATACAAACTAAAACGGATTCCATTTTATACCTAGGAGAATGCCCTTCATCAGCAAAATGGGTAATTACAGGTGTTGGTGAGGATGGGGGGAAAAATGGACATAGCTATGCTGCTGGTGGGAATGCAAACTTGTATGGCCCCACTGAAAGATTTTAGAGTCCTTAAACAAATAAAAATGGAATTACCTTATGATGCAACAACACAACTTTTAGGCATTTATCCAAAGGATACTCAAACACTAATTCAAAAGGGCTTGTGTACCCCTATGTTTATAGCTGCATTATTCACAAAAGCCAGAGTAGAAACATCTTAAATGCCTGTTGGTAGGTGACTGGATAAAGAAATTGTAGTATATATACTTCATGGAACATAAATGCATTGGATCGACTTTCCCGTGGTGCATCTCGTTGAGTACCCATTCATTGGGGAAACTGACGATCCTTCCTAGCCGACTGAATCCACATGGATCCCAGTCACTTTCAAAGCCAGCAACAAGCAGCTCCTGACAGCTTTCAAGCTGTTGGTCCTGCTCTTCGAGTCCTCCAACTTAATGTTGAGGGGCTGTCCTTTGCCAAACGCGTTCTTATTGGTCAATTGGCGATACAGCATCAGGCAGATGTTATCTGCCTACAAGAAACACATATAGCAGTCGATGAAGCTGCTCGATTCACCATCAGTGGATTCGATTTAATATGCTATAATCTCCATCCTAAACATGGCCGAGCCATCTACGCCAAATCGTGTCTTGCGGACGTTTACCATACGGCCTCTTCGACCTTCTACGACTCCATTACTGTTGGAACTATTCAGCTCGTCTACGTATATAAGCCTCCCAGTGCCTCATGGGATAACGAGGTCCTGCCTAGCCCGAATCACCCAGCCGTTTACGTTGGAGACTTTAATAGTCATCACCAAGACTGGGGATATTCCTCCACTCGTGCTGACGGCTCTATCTTAGCCGACTGGGCTTCAGCGAATGACCTCTCCCTATTATACGATCCCAAACAACCAGGCTCTTTTCACAGTGCTAGATGGAATAAAGACTTGTCACCCGACCTGTGCTGGATTAGCACAGTCAACAGCCAAGCCTTTCCCGCTACGAGACAAGTTCTCAAGATCTTCCCGCACAGTCATCACCGCCCAGCTATCATCCACATTGGTCTCCAGCTCCCACTGATTCTGTGCTCGGAGAAACTAAGATGGAACTTTCGGAAAGCAAACTGGCGTCTGTTCAGTGATCTTACCAACAAATCTATTCCTGCAATTCCAATTAACTCTATCCCCTCTGAAGATTCCTACAGGCGCTTCCGCCAAGCCATCTTCAAAGCAGCTTCCCAAGCCATTCCTCGTGGGAGACGTACTAACTATACGCCTTGTCTTGATGCTGAATGCGAGCAACTACTAAAGCAGTATGATGAGTCGGGCGACCCAGATGTGGCTGACCATCTCATTACCTCCCTGGATGCAGCACGCCAAGCCCGCTGGCAACAACTCACGGAAAGTCTGAACTTCACCCACTCAAGTAGGAAGGCCTGGAAGCTTCTTCACAGACTGGGTGCCGGTAGCCAAACCCCTCCCGTCTCCCATCCTCCCGTATCTCCAAACTCAGTGGCCAGTCACCTAACTCAAGTTGGACGTGCTAAGATCGACCCAGTCTGGAAAAGAGAAATTTCCCATGAGTGGTCATCCCACTTCTGGTTATCTTTTCCATCTCCAAAACTCTCTCCCTTTACACTGTCTGAACTGGAAGACGCTTTGAAGAGGGTTAAACCTGGAACAGCTGCTGGCTATGATAACATCACCCCAGAACTCATTCTTAACCTGGGCCCCACGGCAAAGAAGTGGCTAGCTTCATTCCTATCCCACATCTTGGAATCTGAGTCTATGCCCAAAGTTTGGCGTCGTGCGAAGATTATAGCGGTTTTGAAACCAAAGAAAGACCCAACACTGGCCGCCAGCTATAGACCAATTTCTCTCCTCTCCATGTGTTACAAACTCCTTGAGAGGCTGCTTCTGTCACGTATTTCTCATCTTACAGAGAAATTCCTATCACCCGCCCAGGCTGGTTTCCGCCCAGGAAGATCTACCTGCGAACAAGCCCTGGCCCTCTCAACTTACATTGAAAATGGATTCCAGAAGAATTTAAAGACGGGTGCTGTCTTTGTTGATCTCACAGCAGCCTATGACATGGTCTGGCACCGTGGTCTCCTGGTCAAGATCTCAAGATGCCTGCCTCCATGGGTGGCCAACACTATATCGTTTCTTCTCCAAAACAGAAGATTCTGGGTACATCTGGGTGACAAGTCTAGCAGATGGAGACTTGTCTCAAGTGGCCTCCCCCAGGGCTCTGTTCTGGCTCCTACGCTATTTAATATTTACATCAATGACCTCCCAGAAACTTCTTCAAGGAAGTTCATCTACGCCAATGACATCTGCTGTGCAACTCAGGCATCCAAGTTCGACATCCTCGAGGAAACACTCACGAAAGACATGTCTCTGATATCTGATGACTGTAAAAAATGGCAACTAATTCCTAGCACTGCTAAAACGGTATCATCTGTTTTCCATCTACACCATGCCTCGCCTCACGTGAGCTTAATGTGCAGCGAGAATGCGGCATGAAGCCCAGCCTGTCTATCTTGGCGTTACTCTCGATCGCACTCTGTCATTTCACAAACATCTCATAAAAACTGCAGCAAAGGTGGGTGCGAGGAATAACATCATTGCAAGACTGGCCAGCTCCTCATGGGGCACGAGCGCTTCCACACTACGATCATCATCTCTGGCATTATGCTATTCCACTGCAGAATACTGTGCCCCAGGATGGTTCCGTAGCCCCCATGTCCACTTGGTCGATTCCAAATTATATTCCTCCATGAGGATAATTTCTGGAACCATCCATTCCACCCCGGTTCCATGGCTGCCAGTTCTTAGCAACATCGCCCCGCCAGATATTCATTCGTCGGGATGCGCCATCATCTAAGTTCATTTCCCACGTCTACGCTCGACCGGACCTGCCAATATACACGGATATCTTCGCCCACCCTGTCCAACGCTTGACGTCTCGTCACCCAATCTGGTCCCCTACGCCTACACTGAACTTCTCTGTTCCAGTTTCTTGGAAACAGAGCTGGAAGTCAGCTGAGGTAAAGAACAAACACCTCATCACAGACCCCTGCAAGCGTCAACCCAGCTTTGACCTAGCACGTTATGATTGGGCCCTCCTCAATCGCTATCGAACAGGCCATGGCCAGTGCTCTGCTATGTTCCATCCAGAGATGACCCGAACTGCCCCTGCGGCTACAGACAGACTATGACCCACATAGTCAACGACTGCCACCTCTCCAGATTCAAAGGAGGTCTCGAAACTTTACATCAGGCTCAACCTGATGCTATTGACTGGCTATGGAAGAAGGGCAAATGCTAGAAGAAGAAGAAGATGGAACATAAAATATAAAAAGATGATATTGTGTCCTTTGGAAGGAACTAGAGGTTATTATGTTTAACAAAATAAGTAAAGAGATAAAAGGCAACTACCGGGAGTCGGGCTGTAGCACAGGGGGTTAAGTGCAGGTGGCGCAAAGCACAAGGACCGGCATAAGGATCCCAGTTCAAGCCCCGGCTCCCCACCTGCAGGGGAGTCGCTTCACAGGCGGTGAAGCAGGTCTGCAGGTGTCTATCTTTCTCTCCTCCTCTCTGTCTTCCCCTCCTCTCTCCATTTCTCTCTGTTCTATCCAACAATGACAACAATAATAACTACAACAATAAAACAACAAGGGCAACAAAGGGAATAAATAAATAAAATAAATATTAAAAAAAAAGAAATTAAAAGGCAACTACCAGATGGTTTCACTCATATGCAGAGTCTAGAAAGCTAATATACATGAACTTGCAAAACAAACAAACAAAATAACCCAGAAGCAAACATACATTATCTCAGACTTTGTGATGGTTATTTTTGGGATGTGGGAGGATAAGGACACAGAACTTTTGTGGCTGGGTGTGGTGTGGACTATTAATTGAATAAAAATGCTGAAAAAAGTGTGACAATGCAGAAACAAGAGTGGCTGTTAAGGAACAACAAACTAGAAGGAAAAACATATGAATGAGGAGATATCTGGGAGCTCAGAAATGCAAAGGGGATATTGAAAGTAAAGAACTCTGGCTTCATTACTCTGCTACCAGGTTGCAGATGCTACTATGATGCCAACCTGACTTCCCTGGGCAGACGACCCAATGTGTCCTGGAGCTCCACTTCCCCAGAGCCCTGCCCCACTAGGGAAAGAGAGAGACAGGCTGAGAGTATGGATCAACCTGTCAACACCCATGTTCATCAGGGAAGCAATTACAGAAGCCAGACCTTCCACCTTCTGCACCCCACATTATCTCTGGGTCCATACTCCCAGAAGGATAAAGAATAGGAAAGCTATCAGGGGAGGAGATTGGATACAGAGTTCTGGTAGTAGGAATTGTGTGGAAATGTATCCTTCTTATCCTATAGTCATGTCAATATTTCCATTTTGTAAATAAAAATTAAAAGAACTCGGGGGTGGGGGGGGCTTTCAGGTCCTAGTGCATGATAGTAGTGGAGGACCTAGGCTGGGGGTGAGAGTGTTTTGCAGAAAATTGAGAAATTTTACACATATATCAATAACTGTACTTATTGTAAACCACTAATCCCCTCAATAAAATACACACACAGTGGGAGGTGGTGGGAGAGAGAGAGAGAGAGAGCGAGCAGATGGAGGCAACCTTCCTCTTCCCCTGAACATAGATGGGACTTTCTGCTAAATGCCATCAACCTGACCCCAGCCAGCTGCCAATAAATCTGCTACCCCACTTGCTAAAAGGGTTCGCTAGCAAACCCCATTGCTATGCAAAAAAGACGTATTCTCTATATGTAGAAAAGAAAAATTAACCCTTTAAACTTGTTGCTATGACTTGTTATGAGAAGAGACAACTGTATAAAAGCAAAACCCCAGTGTTCATGGCCCACTTTTTGGATGAGTCTGCTGGGTTTGCTGGTAGAATAAACTCTTTTTCCTATTTGAAGCAAAAAAAATATATATCTATTTATATCTATCAAGGCATAAAGTCACTTTACTAAAAAATTAAAATTTTATTAATGGAAAGAAAATAACCATTTATTTTTTATTATTTTAACTATTAACAGAGACAAAAAAACTTTTTGTCCTCTTGTCTTCTCCTTTGATGCCCCAAACACACAATTAGATTTAGATTTTTAAAAAATTTTCTTTTGTTGTCTTTGTTGTTTATTGTTGTAGTTGTCATCATTGTTGGATAGGACAGCGAGAAATGGAGAGGAGGGGAAGACGGGGGGGAGAGAAAGACAGACACCTGCAGATCTGTTTCACCGCCTGTGAAGCGACTCCCCTGCAGGTGGGGAGCCGGGACTGAACCGGGATCCTTACACTGGTCCTTGCTCTTTGCATCACGTGCGCTTAACCCACTGCTCTACCTCCCAGCTCCCAGATTTAGATTTTTTTATGAAGCTTAAAATATCAATAAATATCATCTCTATATATGTACTTGTTATAGTTCATCAATTGTCTCAGAAGTATGGCTAATGGTTATTCTAGTAGAACAAAAATTGGCCAAAAATGCTGGATAGACACTTTAAAGAAAGGGGTCAATAGGAACATGGGAAAATGCTCAGTCACTTATTACTAGGGAAATGCAAATCGAAACCACAAGAAGATATCATCTCATATTTTTGAGAGAGACCTTTACTTAAAAGGCCAGAAACAACAAATAAGTCAGGAGAAAGACAAGTACCTGGTAATTTCACTCTTGTGTGCTATTATATGAACAATCAAAACTTGGAAACTATCACTTGCTTAAATTAAGCACACATACCAGAATCAGAGGTGGGCAGGGGTTGAAATGGTGGAGGGATAATGATTCTGTGGAGGTAGGTGTTGTTTGGCGCTACACTTCTAAAAAGGTGTGATAGGCATATTGTCTTGTATACTAACATTAGCTCAATTAAAGAAAGAATGAATGGGTAAATAACATACAAAGCTTATGATGCTGTCTGATACTGGCTTGTCTGTGTATAACTTAAAAAACATAATTTCTAACTTATTTATAGCAATTTTCTAGAAACACAAAGCTATTTAGGAAAAGGAAATCAATGTATCATTTTGTTTTCAAACCAAACCTAATTCACCAGCTATATGTAAATGGCTATAAAATATGATTCTTATTGTTAACATTTCCCCCTAAAGCTCTCTGACAGGTAGAAATTGATCATCAGAGCTAACTGAAGGACTATGCAAAAATCTGCATTAAAGAAATGTGTGCAGTGAATGAGACTCCAATAGTGTGGGAGTCGGGTGGTAGCACAGCGGGTTTAGGGTACGTCTTGCAAAGCGCAAGGACCGGACTAAGGTTCCTCCCCACCTGTAGGGGAGTCGCTTCACAGGTGGTGAAGCAGGTCTGCAGGTGTCTATCTTTCTCTCCCCTTCTCTATCTTTCCCTCCTCTCTCCATTTCTCTCTGTCCTATCTAACAATGACGACATCAATAACAACAACAATAATAACTACAACAACAATAAAAAAACAAGAGCAACAAAAGGGAAAATAAATAAATATAAAAAAATTTTTTTAAGTATCCACTGTTCACTGAGCACTCACTATGTGCCAACACTATGGGAAAAGCTCTTAATTAGCATTTCCTCAACTCCTCCAGCAATGAGTGTACACATGAAGGCTAGAAACTGCACTGCAGCTCAGTCCAGAGTGAACAGAGCACAAATACATGCACTGTTTTCTGTTTAGTTTCCTGGTTTTAATAAGAGCTCCCCTGGTAAGTAGGAATATGGTAAAAGAAAACACATACCTTCTACTTCACACGGGTGAGGCATGTGCAGAAACCCTACAGTCTCCTGTGAATAACAACACTAATCGAGACAGGGATTCTTATTTAAGTTAAACAACAACAATAACAATAATAAAAATAAATAATAAAAAGAGTTAAACAGAATCCAAAAAAAACACCCATATGCATATAATTCCTCCTTCCCAGAGGACACAAGTCAAAATTCAGTGTTGTCAATTAGCATTCCTCCTGATGTGTGACTGCCTTCTATAACATGACTATCCACCACCCCTCCTCCCCCTTGCAAAAGATCTGACATTCATGAGAAAAGAAACGAGGCACAACAATGTCTATGATGTCCCAACTGAAGAGGTATTTCATAAACAACATTCTGGGGTGAGAAGGGGACTTCCCAGACCTTTGGAAGTAATGCTCTGGGACCACAGGTGTTGGATTTGTTTTCTGTGGCTTTAGGGTAAAGTTCTCTGTGGTGGATTTTACTAAAGGGGTGGGGATTTGAAGCCCTGGGCAAAATGAAACACGGTGGTCTTTGATCACTTCTAGCCAACTGGGAAGAACATACCATTTGTAAAAGTCCCTGATCCAAGAACATTACCACTCTCCACAGAAACATGGGCAAGAAACATAGCAGTGCACGGCAGGAGAAGGGGACTCAAGACCTGGGCCTGAGGCACCCACACACATAGCAACAAAGAAAACAGCATGCAAATAGCAGCTGCACTGACAGTCAGTGAAGACAGAGGCAGGTTTCTAGATCTTACACTGGAGAGAACAAAAGCATCCCAATTAATCACAAGACAAGTGGAAAGTTGGGACTTAAAGTCAAAAGAAAAACTGTGGCAAATACATATGTTTGGGGACATATTTTTCACATATGTAAACCACAAACTGTAACACTTCCTATAAACAAAGTTTCCAGATCCACCATCACTTTCTGCAAGAAAAAAATGAAGGCAGATGGAGTGAAAATATTTCCTCTACATATACAAACAGATAAACACATGGCAGCCAGGAGAATATCATTTACCTTCAAGAGTATTTTAAATATGACGTTGTGGCAAATTTTAATCATCATATAAGTATTTTAATAAAGTTTTTAGTACAATAAGAGGCAAATTATAAGCGGTAACTTAGAAAAGTCATAGTTAAAAGAGAAGCAATGTAATATATGCAACAGCTTACAACTGAAGTGAAATAAAGTCAAAGAATTTAACTGATCAGTGTTATTTCTAAGCATTGACTGGGGGTAGAAGGAGGGCAGAGAAGCTAAAAATCCTAAATATTCTAAATATCCTAAAATATCCCCTAAAACTAAGTAAGGGGGGAGAGTATAATGGAATAAAGGAATGAGTCAAATGGGAAAAAACAGGATGCAATATGGAGTATAAAATCTTAATTATGATCCCACAGTAAATCTTACACTTACTAAGTAGATGAGCACTCAGAGCCTCAGTTTCTCAGCAATGAAACGCCGGTAGTAATACCTGGCTTTGAAGATATTTTTTTGGATTATCAGTTCTAATTAGGTTGGTATATATGAAGCAAAAATATTAATCAAGACTGTATAGAATTCTTGGCCCAGGGCAAGTACTTGGTAAATATAAATAGCATGACTTTCATATAAATCCAAGGATCAACTAAAATCTCAAGCTTCTATCTGGAAATCTGATTGCACAATGCAGTCTACTAAAACCACATATTAGTAGTAAATAATAAGTGGCATAAAAGATTTTCAAAACCAAAATTTGAAAAAGTTATATGTGCTATTATTGGTTTTCTAATAATTACTACAATAGTTATACTTTGATCAATTAAAGACTTTTTGGTTCCTGAGCTATGTAAAACATGCAGAGACAGGTATTTTTATCATAATAATTTTAATTTCCAAATTCCCTAATATGTAAGTGCCACTCACTGAATCAAAGGCAAGCCTTTTTAAAGATCATTTTGTAATTTTGTTTATTGGGTTGTTGGTTATGTAAGAAAAATAACATGTGTGTGCATAGAAGCCAGGGTGTTTCTTGATTTTAATGAAAGAATGACAGGAAACTCTTTCTCCTCCAGAAACTCCTTCATAGAACAGAGGAGCTACTTGAATGAGGATTTAATATGCAATTAGAGCCAAATATCTTTGAAAAAAAAAAGAGTAATCATATAGATTGTTTTGTAAATATTTTATTAATCCTCTAAGAGTCTCCTAAGTGAGGTCTCACTGATACTTCTATTCTTAATCTGCTATAAATAAATGTTTCAATCCATGCCTGCATTCCAATGACCCAGGACTAAACAGGCAGTGCAAGAAGGTTTCAGGTATCACAGGTGCAACTCCTGTCAAGACACACAACCCAGTGACATGCTCCCTCTCCAGGGATGGCTCGCTCCAGTGATTCAAGGAGATTACAAAAGTGCAACAGGCCTTAATGTCAGCTACATGGTTTTACATACTTACTATGACAGGGGCTCTCAACATTCCTGGGAATTTATTCAGATAGAAAAGTTATTTCTTTTCTAACATCTTCTACCTGCCACTGAGCTAGAAGGCTGCTCACTTCTGTGCTTCTAGTTCAGAAATGCTGGTAGTATTCAGTTCATGGAGTACTAAGTAAACAGACTCTTGCTTCTGGTTCCTACCAAGTAATTTCTTTAATGTCTTCCTTTGGTTTCATTCACATACCTTCAGTTGTAGATATACCAGTTACAAGATAAATTCAGACCAGTCTGCCTTTCATCACAAGCACTTCCTATTAACTTTAATGAGTGTCCGTAGGCTTTTTCTACTCCCTGTTTTCAGAAATCTTCCTGATGTCTGAGCTAACCTAGGATTTTTTTCACTTACATTCCTAACATTTTTTAATAAATCAGAACCATCTCCTTTCAAGAATTAAAGAAAAAGTTATTCATGCCAGTTGAAACAGGACATAAATTAAATTTGGCTTTAAGAATTAAAATATATATTGGTGGGAGGTGCATCAGGTCCTGAGTTCAATCCCCAGCAGCACATGTACCAGAGTGATGTCTGGCTCTTTTTCTCTCCTCCTGTGTTTCTCATTAATAAATAAATAAAATATTTTTAAAAAAAGAATTAAATAAATAAATATATATATATATATGTATATATATATATATATATATATATACTAGCTTGTAACAACAGCCAAAGATTTCTCCCCCCCTCCATTTTTTAAACAAACAAACAAAAACAGAGTATTGTTCGGTTCTGATTTATGGTGGACTAAACCTGGGACTTTGGAGCCTCTGGGCACAATAGTTGTTTTGCATAACCACTGTTATTTCCCTGGCTCCTGCCCCAAACTTTCATATTGGAACAGAGGGACCTATATCTCTTCTGATGCTCTCTTTTTCATAGTGTGAATTAGGGCTGGGCAGTGGTACACCCAGTTAAGCACACAGATTATCATGTGCAAAGATTCAGGTTCAAGCCTCTGCTCCTCCTCTGCAGGGGGATGCTTCACAGATGGTGAAGCATGTCTGCAGGTGTCTGTATCTTTCTCTCTCCCTCTCTATCTACTCCTCCTCTCTCAATTACTCTGTCCTATGAAATAATAATAATAATAATAATAATAATAATAATGCCACTGGGACCTATGGATTTGTAATGCCTGCACACTTGAGCCCCAGTTATAACCATGGTGGCAATAAAAATAAAAGTGTGAATTATATTTTTGCCTTTAAGTGCCAACTGGTATAAAATGGAAACATCAAATTTCATACCTCATGATAGCAAAATGATGACTAAAATGTGACAAGAACTAAGTTTGGAGAAAAGAAAGGACAGGAAAAAAAAAAAGACCCAATACCTCATAAAATTCCACCTAACAGAAAGTGGCAAAACATACAAAGGGCTTTACTTGTATAATCATTATAAATCAATCTGTCTTCTAACTGCATCATTCCTCCCTCCTTCACAATGGAAACAGAGAAGAGAGAACACATCATCAATCTGTAATAGGTATCCAAGAAAAGATCATTTGCTCCATTACTAGTTATTCTGGGTCTCCATTACTGGTGTTAATCTCCTTTGTTAGAAAAAAAAAATGCTCCTTTCCTGTTTGTTCTTAACTTTTTCCCTGTTGTTTCAGTTACTGAATGTTATTTTCCCTTTGCACTTCAGATCCTCAAAAGCCCTAATGAAGGCTATTCTCTTCCACTCGTTTGTCTGACTTTACTCCAGAATTTCTAGACTCATATTCCTTCTTCTCTTGAGATGATAATTCCTTTCTCCCCACTAGAGAGCTCACCTATTTTTTTTTCCTCATTTGATTACTCCCACCCCACCCTCTCCACTTTCCATGTTCATCCTGAAAGCATCTTTCCTTTATCACTCATTAAATTTTGACTTGGATAAAGGAAGGAAGCTATCAAAGGTGTACAGTCACTGATAGAAGTTGATAGCATGCTTTGTGTTTCACAGGAAATATGGATAATATCCTAGAAAATAAAAAGAGGCCAGTTTTTAGGAAACTGAATAAGGAGTGAATGAAAAGATGTTCTGAGATAATTTTGAAAAATAGAGAAAAATGACTACACTGGAAATTTGCCATTGGGAACATACAAGTATCTACAAAAGCTCTTGACTGATGTATCCAAATGGAACATACTCTCAGCACTATCTCACTCCATTACTAGAATTAAATCTCCATTTGTTGAACGTGAGGGTTAAACATCAACACCAATGGGAGATTATTTTTTTAGTTTCTCCTCTTAACACAGAATTTGTAACTCAGGAAGACAAAAATGAATAGTTTAAAAGTAGTGTGTGTGTGTGTGTGTGTGTGTGTGTGTGTGCGTGCGCTCATGCTACTATAGAGGTTAATTATAGATTAAAAATGAACATCTTCAAATATACATTTATCTTATTTAGTTCCTTCCCAGACTAATATTTAAGAAATTTATATATATATAAGATGATTTGAAATATTGGACACCTGTTCTTAGTATACTACTTGTGCCATTCATGTTATTAAAACTATTTAAACATTATACCTGCATTTTATCTGAAATACTTATTCTCTTTTCTGAATAACTTAACAAAGCTCTTCAATTTTTGTCTTTTTTTCAAATGATGGTTTGATGTAATATTGTTTTTTTCTACTTACTGATCCTTGAAAAGTCAAAACAATTAATTGTGCTCTCTTCAGCTAAGTCTTCTATCACAATGTATGTTATTTAGGCCTTTCCAATAAACTGTGTGCCCAGACCTAATAAATCCAGAGGTGGTATTTCCTTTAATCTTTTTGAATAGTAATTTCTTAGCTCTCAGCATGCTGTCACCATGATACCTCCAGCACTCAAGAGTCTAGTCACTTCACTCCTTTGCTCTAAGTCATTTCCCACAGCAATTGTCAACAGATTCATGATCAGTGAAGAAATATTAATATATAACGTAGTACCAGTATACTTACTTAAAGGAGTGACATTAAGACTTAAATTACTGGTAAGACCAGACAACAATCAAGTTGAAAGCATACCTGTCAATCTGGAAACAACAGCTATAAAAATAATTATTATGGGCATAATTGTTTACTGGCTCAATGTCTGTCCAAACTATCTACTTGTGCTACTGTGCTAACATGAATAATATGTACCAAAATGAATAATATTAATTTTAAGACAAGATTAAATAATAAAAATAAGCAAATAGAAATTTAACGTTGTCTTCCCATTTCTTAATGTCTTAAGCCCACAAAGCACCATATTCTCTGCTATGAAGTATAAACTCAAAATGTCATTTCCTGGACAAGGCCCTTTAAGGTCTAACCACCTAGGATTATCTCATGTGAAACTTCCAGCAATATGGATTCACAAAATTCTAAAACAGGTGGGGAACCAGGGACTTGACTCTGGGTTCCTGCACATGGCAACACATGTGCTTAACTAGGTTAGGTGCGCCACTGCCTGGCCCAAGATCAAGTTCTTAAAGTCCAATAAATTCTATACTGCACTGCATTGGTTCAAAAAGGATAGCAATCTAGCATAGTAGAGATGTACAACCTCAGTATTCGTCTTTATTATCTTCCCATTCCAAGAGGAAAGGGGAAAAGAAGGAAGGAAAAGAGGAGAGGTGGGAAAGAAAGGAGTTAGGGAGAAGAGAGAGGACATGGGCAAACTAGTAGAGACAATAGTGGAGACACAGAAAAGGTGTCAGGCCTTCATGAAAGAAAGAAATTACCCTGCCTTTGTCTGACAAAGTGAGAATGAAGGAAATGAGAGGGAAAATGACTAAGTTTTCTGTACTAGTTCTGATTGTTTTACCCTCACCTAGATACTTGTCATCATCTTCTTTCCTGAGAACTCCACAAGGCTAAAAATTCAGAAGGTAACTTGTCTTAGCCACTCCCAAACTCCTTCCAGAACTGGTCCTTTATTCCTTCACTCTATAGTCTCCAAACACAATGAAACTTCTGAAATACAGGACAACAGTACAATCTGCTTCCCCTCCAAGCCCCTGCTGCTTAATCTGCTCCTTTGGAAGTAAAACTTACATTTTATCAAACTTTAGGATTGCCAGGAGCTATGTCATAGAACCTTCTTTGGAGGTTCAACTAAGTATTAAAAGAAAGGTCAATGTATAAAATAATGAGATCAACTAATTAGGAAATAGGATAAAATTTAAGAAATAATTTTAGTTATGTCTACATGGATTTGTTGGTTGTGCTACTACACTACAGACTGTTAATGGAAGTTTGGCACTGTGAAATCGTGGTGTGGAGGGAAGGTATGTGTATAGGTACAGGGGGCAGGTCTACAACACAAGTTGGCAGTTATGCCTCTGCATGACTTTCTGGACAGATCTAGGCAGGAAGAAGATAAAAACGTTGGCAGATAGACATCTAGCACAACACTCTGGAGACGA
Source organism: Erinaceus europaeus (assembly GCF_950295315.1). NCBI lineage: Eukaryota > Metazoa > Chordata > Mammalia > Eulipotyphla > Erinaceidae > Erinaceus > Erinaceus europaeus. The sequence continues at coordinate 51,038,092 of NC_080171.1, forward strand.
GAAGTTTTAGGTGGGCAAGTCAGATGTCTCCTACTTCTTTTCCCTGGAAAGTGTTCCCAGTGTGCTGTCAGGAAAGTGGTGGCCACTGTGGAACAATGCTTCTCCACACAAGACAACAGCACTCTGATAGCATGGCATAGTGCCATGGACCAAGAGCCATATAAATTTACATACTGCCATAACAGACCATGTTTCATATTCTTCATCTTCAGAAGAAGATCCACTCTTTTCCTATTATAGGCTTCTAATGAGAAACAAATCTATCAGCACCTCTTGAAAATTAAGTACAGAGGCTGTATGTGTGCAAATGGTAATACACACAAATTTCTTTTAATTGCTAAAGTTAACTCTTCGGAATTAAAGAGACTAAGTGGAAGTATACTTTTACTCATAAAAATAAAATGGAAACTACTTCTAGCATTGATCTTTGTTTAACCTCTATCAAAGCAAACTTTGGGCAGTCACTTCACCTCTCCTGCCCCAATTTAAAGCGATTTAAATTTCATTCCTGACTATCTCATTAAGGTATTATGATGATTAAGTGCTTAAAATGTCTTAAGACTCAGTGAGTAATGTTTTACCATTTAGGGGAGCAGTCATGTGCTACTATATGATGTCTGAAGAATTCTAAAAGCTGTGTGAAGTTTCTCCAAATTTCCTAGGTCTTTGATACCAAAGATAAACAGACAAGATACCCACCTCTTAAATAGTAATTGCTTTGAAGTTCTGAGAGAATTCTATCTTTTAAGTGCATGAACAGAATGCACAGTGATCAGCTATAAAAATTAAAGTTGCTTACACTTGATTATGCATCTTGACTAAGTTAGGGTTATGTATTCCAACGTTATACAACACCTCTTTTTCTTAGGGAAAAAATATACTTCATAAACACATTACCCTGACTTGCTATCTCAAAGTCATTCATAATGTGGCAGAAAGGAGACCGATTAGAAACAATATGAAAATAGGTTAACTGGAAGGGACAGTTCAAAAGCTACTTAGAAGTCTGAGGCAACTGTATTTACTTTGGAGGTTGAAACAACTTTTGGCTAGGGGTAGGGGTGGGGGAAGAAAAAGAAAATGGATAGAAGAAAGAAGAAAACATCATATCAGATCCTCAGCACTATAAGCCTGGGTTTCCGGATACATATTGGTGGGGAGAAAAATGAGCTGTTAATTATCTATCTGTTTATCTCACTGTTTTGAATATTACCTTGTCAACATCATAGCTTATCTTTTCATCATGCAATAACAGGAACACTGAAATAATTTTGGTTATATTTTTTTAAAATATTCATTGCAGCCAGGAAGATGTGAATGTTCGATTGTAAGCATGAGACCCCAAAATCTGATCCCTGAGCATCATATATAGAATGATGCTCTAGTTCTCTCTCTACCATAAATAAATAATAAATCTTTAAAAAATACTCAGTAATTCTCTCAATTTCTACTTAAGGCAGAAATACACATACTATAAATTCTAGTCTTCAGTCAGTCTCTAAGAACACCTGTTTTACACACCACATGGCAAACCTATCTTGGAAGTACAAAGCACATCAAGACAGTTCCTCAAACAGTAATAAAGCAAAAGAACTTACAGCAGACTCTTCTGTTCCAACTTCACCAGAGAGCTAGAACTATGGAGAGTGAACAGATAGAAAGTTCCATGCCATTTGAAAACAAAGCAAAGACAAGTACTACAAGGCCTTCTCCCCTTCTAAGTATAATACCACACAAATAAATTTGATCTTATACTATGATAAGTTCTAGCAAAGTTTTACTCTCATGAGAAGAGCAGATTTTCTGTGAAACTTATGGAGATGATGACAGCATTTTCCACAATGTTACGCAGAGTAAATCTGTCTATATTAACAACAACAACAACAACAACAAAAATAGCATATAAAGAGAGTTATCAGAAAGCAAATGTATCTCTACATGTTACAGTACAGAGATACTTGCCTCTTAGCCTGGACATGGCAGTGTCTTTAAAAATGTCAAAATTTATTTTAGGACTCATAGTACGTTGCTATGGTGTATGCTGCCACAAAGAAAAAGCTAATGGGCTCTCTACTTAATGTGATTAGAGCCATTATTGACATAATGCCAGGAAGACGCAAAACCATTAGCATTATACTACAGCTCACTTTAGCATCCACTCAGATTTAGTATTTGATCCACAATTTTAATTTTGTTCTGCTCTATTCAGAGCTGCATTACACAAAATGCATAATTAAAAGCTGCTGTGATTCTTTCTACTTCTCAAATTAAAAACATTGCAAACATTTGTAGTTCTAATCCACTAGAAATTAATAAATCAAATAGTGTCTTTTATCCTCTTCCCTCCACGCAATTCAGACTGCAGATTGGGAATACTTTTGCCGGCAACCGAGTATGTTGTAGACAGAGAGATTGCTCAAAGGAAAAAGTCCCCAAACTGCCTACTCTAAAAAGTAAGTGAGAACCTGGAGGGCCTATGAACACCAAATGCCTTCTAATTCCAAGCGTTAAGCCGGAAGGGCTTTCTGCAAAGAAAAATTTTAATCAATTCACCATAAATCCTTTTGATGCATTTTCCTTCATTAGCTCACTTTGTGAAGCATACACATGCTCCTAATTTAATTTAATCAAATTCACCATTTCTTTTTGTCAACATTGAAACAATTCCCTTGTCCAAAAGATCTCCGATCAACTTCCTAGCTAGGGCACCCTGGGAAGGAAGCTGATAAGCAATAGTTTATGTTTTGTCCACCATTAAAAACTGAATGGGCTTCTCCCTCCTAGAGCTGACATACTGGCAATTCTGCTAGTTTTAATGCTACCATAATTAGTTTCCACTGCCTGAAATTATAAAGGACTATGATTTATTACAGTAAAAGCAGTATATATCCTTCTTTAGGCACCATATACTGCCACTGAGTCTCTTCTATAGACACACAAATGTTTGTTATATCTCAAATGGCAGTTATTCCAGCAGGACTTAACTTCCTCCTGCTTGTAAGTCCCACATCACTGCTTGTTTCCCTTAGCAACTGCAACTAACTCTTCAGATTTCTGCTCAAAACTAACTTTCTCAAATAAGTCACTCCAAAAGTCCTTAGGTTACTTGCTTTGCTTGCTCAGACCAGCTCTGCACATGCATGTGCATTTGTGCCTGTGTGTTTAACTAGCTTGTGGCTACATTAATGTATGTTTATGTGATCTTCTCCCATAGTCTGCAAGCTCCATGAGGACAGGAACACCTCGGCCTTGCTCACCATTTCCACTTATATAGAATTTTCCAGTTCTGTTTGACTCATAGTAAGAACTCAGTGAATATTTACTAAAAGGCCAAATGCTAAATTAATATGCCACTATCTCTTGATACTTTTCTAAAAGATTCCTATAGTATCTATAGTTTCTTTCCCATTCTACAATGTAATCATTCTTAAAAAAATCACATTGAATATATATGTGTATATAATGATGTTAAGATTATCAAATATATAAAAACTTCATAGTTGCAGATTCCTTAAATGTGTCTATAATAAGAAAAGAACAGGGGGAAGTCTGTTGGAGGAAACCTAGGATTCTAAAGAGAAACTAGCAGAAGACATCAGGTAGTATAGTCAATGGAATTCAAATCCACAAGTGTTCCAAGGCACCTTATTGGAGTAGAAAATCAAAAGGCTGGCGGGGGTAGATAGTATAATGGTTATGCAAAGAAACTCTCATGCCTGAGGCTCCAAAGTTCCAGCTTCAATTCCCTATACCATCATAAGTCAGAGTTAAGCAGTTTTTGGAAAAAGGCTATATAGTAAGATAAACAAAGACCTTTCCCTGGAGAATGGTTAAAGTATCATTCAGCTGTGGAGTGTGCTTTGATTGTCTTTAGTTTCTAATATTTGCTTTAATTTTTTAATTTTTTTTTTGCATAGTCCTCTGTTATGAACCCAGATACTCTATCACACATGTGCTCTGACCTCCCCAGTCTAATTTCTTCATTCTTTATTTCCTTGAGAAAGACAAAGGGAGAGGAACCCCACATTCACCACCCATGGATCTATGACACCTATGGGGCTCTTTTGTGGTGCCAGGGCTCAGACACAGCAGCTCACGCATAGTAAGGTATGTGTTTGTTCTTCTGCAAGTTTTATATCCAAAACTCCTCTAATATTTGTTTTTAAAGTCAAAGAACCCTCAATAAAAACACGACAGGAATATTAACAAAATATATACTACACAGCATGACCACCTCCACAAATCTAGTTCTGTACATCACAATATATTTGTTCCCCTTTACTTGTTTTACCCAACTCCCAAACCTCTCCCCATCTTGTAACTACCAATTTGTTCTCTGTAGCTAAGAGTCTATTTTTTTTTTGGTTTTATTTCTTTATATTCTAAATATAACTGAATGGTATTTGTCTTTCTGCATCACTTTTTTTACATAGCAGGACACCCGCAAGGCTCATTCATACTGTAGTAAATGGCAAGGTTAAATCTGTATTCATAGCTGAGTAGTATTCTTCATGTGTGTATGTACATGTATTTGTATATACTCTACACCTTTTTATCCATTTATCTACTGATGGGCACTTTTCTTGTTTCCTTATCTTGGGTACTGTAACTTTGTGCATATATATTTTTTGAATTAGTATTTTTTTATGTTCCTCAGATAAATACTGAAAAGTGGAATAGATGGCTCAAAAGGTATGTTTGTTCTTATCTTTTTTAAAAAAGAAAACTCCATACTGCTTTCCACAGAGCTTGTACCAAATTTCCACTAACAGTGTAAGAGGGCTCCCTTTTCAATTCTGACCAAATCTTGCTTTTAAAAATTTTTTTAAATATTTATTTATTTATTTTCCCTTTTGTTGCCATTGTTTTTTAACATTGTTGTGGTTATTGATGTTGTTGCTGTTGGATAGGACAGAGAGAAGTGGAGAGAGGAGGGGAAGGCAGAGAGGGGGAGAGAAAGACTGACACCTGCAGATCTACTTCACTGCCTGTGAAGCAACTCCCCTGCAGGTGGAAAGCCAGGGGCTAGAACCAGGATCCTTATGCTGGTCCTTGTGCTTTGTGCCACGTTCATTTAACCCGCTGTGCCACTGCCCAACTTCCCCAACTCTTGCTTTTTTTCTTATGTCTTTAATAATTGCTATCTTAACAGTTTCAAGGTAGCACCTACTATGGCTTTGATTTGCATATTCCTAGTAATAAGTGATCATAAACATCTTTCAAGTACATGGTGGGGTGGAGAGGAGAACTATTCTTATTTGTTATTTAAGTACTTTATCTTTTGATCCTTTCTTGTGCTTACCTATACAATACAAAGACATGTCCTGCATAATTTGCTTCAAAAGACAAACTAGCACATTTAAGAGTCATTTTCTACAACCAGACTACTTCCTTATAACATGACAAATAAGGTTACAGAATATCTATGGAGGAAATGACAAATATTATATCATATTTTCATCACTTCTAACTTATACATTTTAATTTTAAAAATCCAATTTCTTTCTTTTTTTTTTAGAAAACTGACTGAAGATGTACTTTGTCTTAAGTGGTTCCCCCCCAAAAAAGGTCTCTCAGGACTAGCTTTAGATATAGATTTATTAAATTCTTTTTGTCCCTAAGCTGCAGTTGACTCACAAAACAAAGAGCACATTTTCCTTTGGTGAAGAGGTTCAACCTCCCTCCACTACCCCCAATTTCTCAGCATGTCTTTATTTAGGTGCTCAGGAAATATCTTCCTGGGAAGCAGGTTTGGTGGGGCTCTGAATCCTTCCTTATTTATTTATCTTACAAACACATGACAAGGGTACTCAGGCAGAAAAAAAAAATCTCAGCTTCATCTGGATTATTACATTATAAGGCAGTTTGTTTCATTGTTTCATAGTTATAACTGCTGTACTTCTTTCCTTTCACTGATCTGAAATCTGCCTTTCTATAAATTTCAGACCTCTGAGGCATTAACAGAATCAGTTGCTTCCTGGTCCACAAGAAAGCACTCGGTGAGGAGACGCCAAAGTGGCAGCAGGCTTTGCTCTAGACCAAACATTATCAATGTCCTCACACAACCCTCAGTGGTTTGTCTGCAGACCCTCCACCACTCTGGTCACTTTTGGTGATCAGGAATCTTTCACTCAATGTAATTATACATGGGATACCCTGACTTAAACGCAAGATGTGATGTGGTCTACGCAATACAGAGAAGGAAATATTTTATACCACCAATATGACTCTACAGTTAATGAACAGTACACTTTCTCTTACAAAAGCACAACAGAATACAAACATTTTTAACTTAATAAATGGTCCATATAGTTATAAAACACCACCTTTTTCTTAGGTGGCATCTATAACATAACATCTGAGCTTATTCTTCAATGAATAGTATTTTAAAACCACCTTTTAACATGAATTATCGGATGAAAGAACTGTTAGATGCAGTGAGTACAGATTATCTAATGCACGGATGCTTATTAGCATTGGAAAATGTGAGCTCTACACTAGCCACAGAACACCCTACAAATGTCTAGGTCAGAAAAGAATGCTACTGTGGAAGCATGCCACTAAACTGAAATAACTACCTTACCGTTCCCTGCATTCTCAGCTCACTTTTAAGATCTTTCAGTTCTAAAGAAAAGAAGCATGACATTGAAATTAAGCAGAATACAAAATGCAAATGGAGACTTTAATTAACACACAAACAACAAGTGACAACAACAATAAAGCATTAGGCTCTTGAAAAAGAAAAGGTTGGCATTTAGAAAACATATTCCCAAGTCAGATAAAATGGGATTTCATAGGGTGTGTTCCCTGCACACAATCTACTCCACTTGGCCCGTCATCTATCACAACAAATCACACAGGGCCTAGGGAAGGTTGTCAAGCTTCAGAGATAACACTGCATACCCATACATATCTACCATTAGCTTCCACAATTATCATTTTATTATATTTCCTTGCTAGGGTCTTTTTATTATTGATCGGCAGAGACAATAGTCATATAATTTACAATTTTAGGAATAAAACTTTCTGGTATCAAGTGTACACTCATATTTATATAAAAATATCTCAAATGCTTAATTTTGACAAATACTTGTAAAGTATTTCATATATACAAGGTACCAGTCTAAATGTTTTGCTCATTTTATTTCATTTAATACATGTATTATCTTTATCAAATGATGTTAATATTGTCATCATTTAAAGGTGTGAAAAATCAGTCACAGAGCAAGAGTCCATAAATGGTCTTGGTGGGATTCAAACTCCAGAAACCTACAATAAAGGCTTTTTTTAACTAACCAGTACACTACATTTGCTCTTTAGCAAACAAAAAGAACTCATAAATGAGGGAAATATGTTTTATGAGGTTATCATCACAAAATAATAATATCATTTGATGTTATTTGAAACTCAGAAAACTGATAGACTAATATCATTTGTGAAACTGAACCAGTGTTCAATTTAAATACAGATTTTTAAAATCAGTATGTCATTTGTTTATACATAAAAAAAGATATAGGTGACACATTACTGGTTATTTTTGAAAGAAAATGTAAATATGCATAATAAATAAAAATGTACACCATATAAAGTCCAATATTCAAAGATATATGCTTTTGAACAAGTTCTTTGAACTTCTTTAAATATGTTTCTTTTAAAAATGAGAATTAAATCATACCAACTTCATAGGACCATATGAGAATTATTTAGAGAAAGTACCAAAGTATCTGTAATATAATGTAAAAAAAAAAACACTCAATAAAAATCAAATAAAATACTTATCACTGTATATGGTACACAACTGACATCAGAAAGTACCATTAATAATAATATTATAAGAGCCAGCAAGAAATGTCTTCCCTTCAGTTTTTATTTTTCAACTTCTTTGGGATCTTTCCGTATTCATCCTTCTCTTTCTGGCTTATCTCACTTAACATGATTCCTTCAAGTTCCATCCAAGATGAAGTAAAGAAGGTGAATTCACCATTTTTTAAAGCTGAGTAGTATTCCATTGTGTACATATACCACTGCTTACTCAGCCACTCATCTACTGTTGGGTACCAAGGTTGCTTCTAGGTTTTGGCTATTACAAATTGTGCTGCTATGAAAATAGGTATACACACATCTTTTTGGATGGGTATGTTTGGTTCCTTAGGCTATATCCCCAGGACAGAAATTGCAGGGTCATAGGATAAATCCATTCCTAGCCTTCTGAGAGTTCTCCAGACTGTGCTCTCCAAAGGGCTTGAACAAATTTACATTCCCGCAACAGCACAGGAGAGTTCTTTTGCCCTCACAATCTCTTCAGCATTTATTGTTGCTATCATTTCTGATGTATGACATTCTCATATGAGTGAAGTGGTATCTCATTTTAATTTGCATTTCTTTGACAGTCAATGACTTGGAGCATTTTTTCATAGGTCTGTTGGCTTTTTGGATCTCTTCTTTGGTGAATATTCTGTTCATATCCTCTCCCCATTTTTGATGGTGTCATTTGTTTTTCTGTCAGCAATGTCAATATAAATATTTACTGACAACATGAAAAAGATCTATAATTTTGTTTTAATGTTGCCAATAGAGTAATTTTAATCTGGTCAAATACTGCCTTACAGGAGATGACATCTTCAAGAATATTTGTGATGGATTCAAGTTGCAAAACAGTACTATGGCAGGATTAGCAGTATTTTTAAATTTGTAAATAAATCAAACTGGTACAAGCACAAAGACTCTGCTGGCTATTTTATTCCATTATTTCAACCCAATGGTAATGGGAATTAAAAAAAACAGTCTTCAGGCTTGCCAATAGCTGACTAGGTAGGATATTTGTCATGCTGTGCTAGATTCTGGATTTGAACAACTGTGGACATGATCCATATAATGTCATGGATGGTGGTGTCTTTTCCCCTCTGTCTGTCACTGCTTCCTTCTATTTTTCCTTTTCCTCTAAGTATATAGACTAATTTAACTGTTCCTCCCCCACCCCAACCAAAATAACAACAACAACAATAATAATAACTGGACCTGAGAGACTAGTAAGTAGTATCACACATAAACAGGGCTTTCAGTTCATTCCTGAGTACTGTGTAAAAGTTACTATAAATATTTATCTAAAAAAGGCAAACCAGGGGGTTGGGTGGTGACATATACTCGTTAGCACTAGAGTATAAAGATCAAGGATCCTGGTTCAAGCTCCTGGCTTCCCACTTGGGTGGGGGGGCTTCACAAGTGACCAAGTGATGAAGCAGGTCTTCAGGTGTCTACTTTTCTCTCATTCTCTATCCCCCCTCCTCTTTCAAGTTCTCTCTGTTCTATCCAATAAACTGAAAAAAATGGCCACCAGGTGCAATGGTAGGGCAAACCAAGAGAAGATAAGACTCTTAAAATTTTTTTTTTAATTTATAAGATGTAAATATTGACAAGACTATAGGAGGATAAGGGGTACATTTCCACATAATTCCCACCTGCAGAACTCCATATCCAATCCCCTCCCTCGACAGTATCCCCATTCTTTATCCCTCTGGGAGTATGGACCTAGGATCATTATGGGATGCAGACTCTTCTAATTAATGAGTGAAATGGGGACTATGGTATCTATTTTTAACAGTTTAAATTATGGGGTACATACTCTCAATGAGTGAAATGGGGACTATGGTTTCTGTTTTAACAGTTTAAATTATAATATAATACCAAAGAGTCTAAATTATAAAATAATATAAGATTCTGTTTTCTAGTCACTTATAATTAGAAAGTAAGCAAAAATGCAAAGCACAAACATTATAACTTATAGATAGTTAATATATGAAATCTGTTAGCTCTTCTCTAACCTCAGTGCTATCAGGCAAAGGTAGTATCCCAAGAATCAAGAAGAGATCCCTTCCCTTCAGTATTTTCAATTTAAGCAAATATACTCAGAGGAGAACATCCATAGTATAAAAAAATCCCAAGACATGTGGGTCAAGAGTGGGTCTCAGAGATCATGGATGGAAACAGTGGAATTCTTAGATGGCTGTAAGTGAAGTCATGCAAAGGTCCAGGGGCTTCCCTCAGTCAGCCTTTCAGTTCACTCAGGTGGTACTAAAAACCCAATAATCCATCTGACTGAATCTTTTAGCCTTTGTAGGTACAAATGGCAATTTGTTGTGCATTTTTGATGACACGTATATTTTCTTCACCATGCCTAACAGCATGTAAAACAAAAAAGGGCCATTTTGTACACACAAAGGCACTTATCAGGGCTCACTGGCTCTCAACACCAGGCGCTTTCAAAGGATTGATGATGGTGTGGTGGGAATGGGATAGGAAATGGACATCTGTGTTTTCCCCTGTTAATAGCATAATGCAACTCTACTGCTACAAAGAAAGAGGGGAAAAAAAGAGGATATTCTCAACCACTTTAAGCCACTATAAAAGACACTTGCTGCTGAAGCCTGGATTTCTGTTTAAGCAACTGTGCCTATTTAACTTCTTTATCTCATATTATTGCTTCATTTCCACTACTTCACTGCTCTCAAATTACTGTCTGTGTGGTTTCCTCAGATACGGGACCCCAATATTTTAAAGTTATATGACTTTGGCTTCACGAGGTCATTCCAGTTGTTAAGATGTCCAACACAATAAAATCTGTTTCAGCAAAATATATGTAACGACAGTTTGAAATGGTCGTAGGGCATATATTCTAAACCGTGAAATATAATAAATACCCAGAAATGAACATATAAACTTAACATATAGGAGGTGTTACTAGTATTTTAGAAGGTGTTATTAGTATTTTAGGATCAAGAACTTTGAAAAAAAATCTCTAAATTAAGTCAAATCTCAGCAAGTACGTGTGCATGTAGAGAGAGATTCTTATTTCTATAATAAAAAATAAAATTAATGTAAAAGATGAGTTGCATTTGTATATGATTTTATCAAATATGGTCCCTTTCATGCTGGGGAATTAGCATGAGAGGTAATGTGCCAGACTTTCTTTTTTTTTTTTTTTAAATTATTTTTTCTTTTCCTCCAGGGTTATTGCTGGACTTGGTGTCTGCACCATGAATCCATCGCTCCTGGAGGCCATTTTTCCCCCTTTTGTTGCCCTTGTTGTTGTAGCCTCGTTGTGGTTATTATTATTGCCATTGTTGATGTTGTTCATTGTTTGATAGGACAGAGAGAAACGGAGAGAGGAGGGGAAGACAGAGAGGAGGAGAGAAAGATAGACACCTGCAGACCTGCTTCACCGCCTGTGAAGTGACTCCACTGCAGGTGGGGAGCTGGGGGCTTGAACCGGGATCCTTACGCTGGTCCTTGCACTTTGCGCCACATGCGCTTAAACCACTGCACCACCGCCCAACCCCCTTTTAAATTAGTTTTTAACCAGAGCACTGTTCAGCTCTGGCTTATGGTGGTGCGGGGGACTGAACCTGGGACTTTAGAGCCTCAGGCATGAGAGTCTGTTTGCATAACCATTATGCTATCTACCCTCCACCCCAGACTTTTTTTTTTTTAATTTATTATTGGATGGACACATAGAGAGGGTGAGATAAGAAGGAGAGAGACAGAGATACTCCTGCATCTCTACTTCACCACTCGTGAAGCCTCCCCCCTGCAGGTAGGGACCAGGTGGTTGAACCCAGGTCCTTGTACACTATAGTGTGTGCGCTTAATCAGGTGCACCACTGCCTGGCCTCAGCACCAGGCTTTCATGCCTGAGGACTCAGAAGAACCAGGCTCAATCTCTGGCACCACTATAAAGTAGAGTTGAGCAGTGCTCAATCATTTAAAATAAACAAATCTTAAAAAAATATATGTGATGCTTGAGAAATGATGCCACTGACAAAAGCTTCTAAATACTTGTTTTTAAGCATAACTTTTTCCTAAAGCTGAACCCTCACCCACCTACACAAATTACTACGCCAGCCTTCTATTCTGTCAATATTATTTTACAGTAGATGTAAACATGGAGTATTATATACTGGGTTTTTCAGTGGACATAGTGATTGGTGCTTAGTGAAGTAAGTAAAGAGGTGAAAGATGTGAAATATAAAATTATATGTGAAATATAAAGCACTGTAATAAATGAGCTAAAAAACAGCAGCTAAACTGTCTCAGACTTTGAGAATTATGGTGTTTATAACGGGGAGGGGGAGAACTTTGGTGGTAGATATGTTATGAAACAATATGTTTATAGTCTTATAAACCATTACTGAATCAATAATAAAAGGTATCATATATACACCTTAAGACAGACAGACACAGACACACACGCATGGATGCACTCATTCATTCAGAACTAGAGTATGAAACCCCCTTTTGTTAATTATTCTAATCTCCCTGGTTCTCCAAGGAGAGGTGTTAAGAGTGACTTCAAATGGCACCAAGTTTTTTCTTCTTGCCTTTGTGTCAAGTATCCTTTACATTTAGGCACCTCTTACAGACTTCTAACTCTCTCTTGTAAAATTTTGAACAACCTATGCCATTTTACACCTCAGAGTTCTGAAAAGGCAGCACAGTAGCTGGTATATGGATGAGACAGAATGTTTTTATTCCACCCCTGAAAAAAATCTCCCTGTTTTTGACACACTGGAAAATGTACAGCCAGAGAGTGCTTGAGGCGAAGATGCCACCCCAGCCTGACATCTGTCTGCTTTCATTTGTCTACAACTGTGCTTATAGATAAAACAAGCTTTCCAGATGTCATCACAAGCAGGGCTCATATGCTGACTTCACTGAGGCACCATTGTTGGCTGCCAGCATAACAGAGTTGTAAAACTAAAATATTTAAACTCTGAGCCACTCAACACAACATTGAATGTCACACAGGATCTTATTTCAGGATTAATTAATGTATACCCCAATAAAATAATCATGTGTTAAAAACAGAGCTGGCTGGAATGCAAATAGATCTAATTCTTCTCTTTCCAACTGTTCCAGTGGCATACAACTACATTATGAAGAAATTTCCAAAAGAACACTTCTACCTTTGCATGTCCTATCAAGCTCTGATGGTTCAGGTGCTTTGTCTCAAGGACCTTTATGCTCCCATTGTTAAAATCAGACATGAAGGATCTAAGATGAACAAAAGCAATATGCCAAGCACAGACCATAAAGACATTTCCACTATGAGAGGAAAAAGCCAATGACAAGTGATAAGGGAAATAGTTACTAAGGGACATGGTTATAGGCATCCATATGTGAAGTTTGGCTTTAGGCAAACTGGTATCAGGGAGTTTAAATGTTCATTTGAGAACACAATAGTCCTGTGGTTATAATTACAATCACTGTACAAAAAGGACTGTGGAGTTTTTATAATGTTGGTTTCTTAAGAACTCATTGCTTCCGTGCTCCTAGAAAAAAATCCTTACAATATACACATCCGCATAATATTTTTTTTTATTTGATTCTACATAACACTTTTGCTTAGATTAACAATAGTTCTGGGGAGCTCAGTTGTGGTTTAGAAGATTGTTCCAACATCATCTAATACAGATGCTCTGAGCTGCTAAAAGAAGTTAATTCATAGTTGGATACATGAATCTCCCTATGATTTGAGCTTTCCTTCTGCTCTGATAAATCTTGCTTAGCCTACTATGCATTTCTGTAAACTTGGGTCAGAAATACTCATTAAGCATCTGTTACTAAAAAACCTGATTTGTGGGTTATCTTTGACTTTTGTGGCCAAATTCTTCTCAGAGCCATAAGCCTTTTGGAGTTTTTGCTTAATCTGACAAGACACCAATTTTGCATTTACCCAGACCAGGCATCATATAGGGCCTACAAGGGCTGGTACTAAATTCCACTGGTTTTAACTCATGTAGCTTTGATGTTTACAAGAACAAAAAGCAATGGTGTTCCATGCAGTACATAACATTATTCTGTCTCCCATTCCTACAAAGAAGCAGAGTTAAACTTATTTGTGATGGCTTTCCAGGGACACTATTTACTGAGAGGGTAAAGAAGTCAGTTACTTTACTTTTCTACCCTCTTAAATGTTCCCATCTTCTCTTGAGCTGATCAAGTTCAAACCCTCTGAAAATAAATCAACTCAAAGCACTCAGGATTTCCCTTAAGACCCCAGCAGGCTTCCTGCTTCATGTGTTTCCACTCTTGTGCTGGGAGGCTAATGTGTTTTAAGGATGTTTGTTTTAATGCAAAGAACTTTACAAAGTCAAAACAACCTGTCCTGGTGATCCATCTCCCAACCTTTTTTTTTTTTTTTTTAATTTATTTATTTATTTAACCCAACTGTTTTTTATCCTCTCCTGTTTCAGTCTGAAAGACTAGTGCAAAAGGAAGACTTGAGTGTTCAATTTTGGTCACTTATATATGTTACGATAGCAGTCACACTTCGTGAGGGAAATATAATTTCTGGATTTACAGAACTCCATATGCCTCCTTTATGTGCAGGTGGAGTAATTTTTTTCTTGTAAATATTATTTATATATATATTAGAAAAAGAGAGAGAGGACGAGAGACAGCAAAAGAGACCACAGCACTGAAGCTTCCTTCAAAGCTGTGGAAACTGGGCTCAAATATGGGTCGAGCACATAGCAAAGCAGCACATTCTCAAGGGAACTATTTCACTGGTATTATTATTATTATTTTAACTTTTTAATTTTTTAAAATATATTTTTATTTATTTATTATTGAATAGACACAGAGAGATTGAGAAGGGAGAGGGGTAGAGAGGGAGACACCTACAACCCTGCTTGATCACTTGTGAAGCTTCTCCCCTGCAGTTGGGGACCAGGGACTCAAACCCAGATCCTTTAGCACATAAGTGTGAGTTTAACTAGGTGCACCACTGCCTAGCCCCTTAGCTTTTTTTTTTTTCTTTCACCAGAGCACTGCTCAGCTCTGGTTTATGGTGGTGCTTGGGACTGAATCTGGGAGCTCAGAGCCTGAGGCATAAAAGTTGTTTGCATAACCATTATGCTCCTCTCCCTACCCATTGTATTGTAAATTCTAAATGGGTCTGGGAGAATCACTGTGGAAACCTACTGGCACTTAAACTGATTGCTCCACACCCAGGCCAGTAAGGATGTGAGAACTATAGCTGGGAAGTGTCACTTTAAAAACTCTCTTTATGGGGACTGGACAGTAGTGCACAAAGTATGAAGCACAAGGATGCCCTCAAGGGTCTCAGTTGGAGCCTGGATACCCAACTGCATGGGGGGTCGCTTCATGGACATGAAAGCAGGTCTGTAAGTGTTTATCTTTCTCTCCCCCTCTCTATCTTCCTCTCCTCTCTCAGTGTCTCTCTCTGTCCTATCCAGCACCACCACCTCCAACACCACCACCACCACCACCAACAACAACAACAAATAGAAAAAATGGCTGTAATGTAGTGCAGGCACTAAGCTCCAGCAAGTACCCTGGATGAAAAAAAAAGTTTCTTTATAAAGTTACTTTGAATGATGCTGATATGATGATATTTATTTATATATTTACTCCCCCCCACACACAAATATTTAATGATACACTAACCTCTCCAGTTATTTGAGCTAAAATTTATTTTCAGTTTTTTAAAAAAATCTCGGGTTTTAGAATGTTTTCATATAATGAAACAGTAGCAATGTGAGAGTGACAATGATAAGATCATTTTTGCCTTTTAAACACAAGGTGTGTGTGTGTGTGTGTGTGTGTGTGAGAGAGAGAGAGAGAGAGAAAGAAAGAGAGAGAGTGTGTGTGTTCATCTAGGAGGGTAGGGTATCTACTTTGTCGGGTGTTAGCCAGGTTCCCCACTGTTTTGGGACAAGCTTCAATACTCTTCTCTCTCTCCCTTTATATTTGAAAAAGTCTACAAACTCCTGTTAATGACAATAAATATGTAAGTGGATAAATAAACAAAGGGCCCCACAGTGATGCACTGCACAAAGGCCCACCCAAGGACCTCAGTTCATGGCCCCACTTCACTTCTTGAGTAGTGAAGCAGGTCTACAGGTGTCTTTCTCCCTCTCAGTGTCCCTCTCCCCTCTCACTTTCTCTCTGTCCTACTGAATTAGAAAAAAAAAAAAAAAGAGGAGGGGAAGGAATGGCCACAGAGAGTGGTGGATTCATACAGTGGGTGATTCCAGAAGTGACACCTCTATTCTCCTTTTACAGATTTAAACACACACACACACACACACACACACACACACACACACACACACGGGGCGGGGGGGGGGAATGGGGGGGTAGAGAAAAAAGAGACTCAGTTGCTTGTTTGCCTATAGGCAAGAGGTGGCCTGGAGGTGAGTTGGTAATACAACAGTTTGCTAAGATCAACTGGGAGCACAATCCTGAGGTCAACTGTCCCAGCTACAGAACTCAGGACATATATACTGATATTAACAGTAATAAGTCTGTTAACTGGAGAGAGCCTGTTACAAATACCAAGACCTAACAGGTTACTCTCAGGTCTGTACTTGAATACAACTGCATTGGAAATAACCCATTTTAGCAACTCAGAAGTTCTGATATATGTTTTATAAAAATGTGTGAGAGACCTAAAAGCCATGGAGAGCCATAACTTTGAGCTGCTTCATTTGTTTTTCTTTTATTATAGTCCTGCACGATGGGCACAAGCCCTTCACTAAAAAGAGAACATTAAATCTTTATTCCAAACTGTTTTAGCAGAACGATATTAATAGTTGAATATTATTTTGTCTGACTGATAAAACAGTATTCAAATGAGACCAAAGAAAGAGCACTGAACCCCAGCCAAGTCCTAGGAGAAAAAAAAGTGACAAACTGTCTTTGGTAACAATAATTTCTTGTCACTCTTAAGATCCCAGAGACATTTCTTCTGTTGCATGTGATGAGCACAAATGCTGGAGTGAAAGTAGCTATTCAGAAATAAACATGTCTCTTGACACACCCTTATTTGAGAAAGTGGACTATATGAAATATACTCAGCCCTGCAAGCCTGCAGGTCTTTCCTGGTGGAAAATCAGTGAGGAAAACACAGGAGCACACAATGCCAAAACCACTTAGTTTCCACTGATACTTAGACCATAATAACCTTTTTCATTAATGGTTCTCATTTTCCAAATTCACAATGCTTTTTTTAACCCCTCTCTTACACTATGTCATGATGTTCCAAATAGCATTAAAAAAATTCTTAAAATAAGAAGCCCGTTCTCTGCTTGCTAATCCTTACTAAGTAATCAAAGGAGTAACAACAGCACAGTTAGGCTAGTATGGTTTATATAATGCAGATAGTCTTACACTTAAATTCACTAAAAAATTACATTAACCTAGTTTGAACTTACATAAATAAAGTAAGCAACTTTGTGGAAAATACCCACACTGTTTTCACATGAATGTTACTGAATCAAATGGTTTAGTGGTAAACATTTTTTTTTTCTAATTGGGAAGTGAATGGCATTATCAGAAGATGTTTTCAAGCACTGAAATATCTGATTCAGGGATTATCTTGCAAATATTTCTGATCAACTGTTATGCCTTGGGAATTGTATTGATTATAACTTCTAAAAAAAAAATGCTGTAGTGGCTAGGGTTATGGATCAACCTGCCAACACCCAGATCTAGCAGGAAGCAATTACAGAAGCCAGACCTTTTGCACTCCAATGCAAAAAAATTTTGGTCAGTACTTCTAGAGGGATATATGTTAAGGGAAGATGACCAGACAGCTCCAAATTCCAATTTCATTAAGACCTTGAGAGAGAAGTGGGGGGGGGGGGGGGAGAAAAGAAGAAAAAGAGCATTCAGAAGTAGAAAGAAGAAGGCAGTACCTTGAAAAAAAGGGGTGGACAAATATATATAAATATAGATAGATATAGAAATAATTGTCAACCCATATCTGTGATCTTGGGAGAACTAATGAAGCTTCCACTGGAGGGAATAGGGACACAGAACTCTGGTGGTGTGGAATTGTATCCCTGTTATCTTATGATTTTGTAAATCACTAATAAAAATAAAAAAATACATTTACCTTCGAAAAAATGCTATAGTGGAAGTATTTATGAATGTTTGACTTCTAGTCACTATCATTCAGCCAATCATAAAGCAAAGATTCAAGTCAAACTAGCATAAAAACAAAAATTCTTTCCCTGTAAAACAAATCACTTAATAAAAAAAAAAAAACTGACATGAGCTTTCTTAGCTAAACAAAAATATGTGTACCACAGGAGTGTTTTAAGATTTTAATTAATAATAAGTAATGTCAAAAATACTGATAGACCAATTACCAAAACAAAAAAGTAGCACTTAAAATTATTTGCTGTACTAAATCTTTAAATTTTGTCAAGTGTTATACCTAATTTTACTTAAGTAGACCCATGAACTATGGCAACTATGCTATTATAGGTCTATAGTTAAAAAATTTCTGCGTTCCCTTACACTAATATATTTTCAACATATAGCAAATTCCTAGGATTAGTAAAATCTTTTAAAAGACAAAAAAATAAGGGACCAATCATTGGTGATCTGAGGTTAGGCTGACTGAGCTGAAATGCTATTTATGCAAATGTGATGCATGGTTTACATAAATGTGTTTCTGACATTTTTCATGCACATGTATGGAGATGTGTGATTTAACTTCTTTTTTTATGGATATCTTTTTTAAATTTTTTTTAAAAATATTTTTTATTTTATTTATTTATTCCCTTTTGTTGCCCTTGTTTTATTGTTGTAGTTATTATTGTTGTTGTTGTTGTTGGATAGGACATAGAGAAATGGAGAGAGGAGGGGAAGACAGAGAGGAGGAGAGAAAGATAGACACCTGCAGACCTGCTTCACCAAGCCTGTGAAGCGACTCCCCTGCAGGTGGAAAGCCAGGGACTAGAACCGGGATCCTTATGCCGGTCCTTGTGCTTTGCGCCACCTGAGCTTAACCCGCTGCACTACAGCCCGACTCCCTGTGATTTAACTTCTTAAGGAGAAAAACACAACACCAATCTTCAAAAACTCTTTGCTGATAGTTTAAGTTACCTGATTTTCTCCCTTCAAAGTCTAATTCCATGCTCAATCTGAAGTGCTTTCCAAAAGAAATATTCTTGAGTGACTGAGTATTATGATGAGGGGGCTAAAAAGTTTTTTTTTTTTTCCCCCTTTTGTTGCCCTTGTAGCTTCGTTGTGGTTATTATTATTGCCCTTGTTGACGTAATTCGTTGTTGGATAGGACAGAGAGAAATGGAGAGAGGAGGGGAAGACAGAGAAGGGGAGAGAAAGATAGACACCTGCAGACCTGCTTCACCGCCTGTGAAGCGACTCCCCTGCAGGTGGGAAGCCGGGGGCTCGAACCGGGATCCTTAAGCCGGTCCCTGCGCTTTGCGCCACATGCGCTTAACCCACTGCGCCACCGCCCGACCCCCTAAAAGTTTTTTTTTCTTTAAAAACTCCTACTTACCATACGTTCAGATGATACCAGAGAAAATTTGAGGAGATATGTTCAAATGATACCAGAGGCAATTTGCGGAGGTGGCTTGGCTTACTACTCCATGCCCCTTATAACAGAATCAGAGCTCTTAAATATCTGCCATTCAAGATCAAATTATTAATTTTTTTGGTCCCCACTAATTAACTAACAATAATAGTTAAATTTCACTCTTTGAAAAATGCTTTTTTTTTAAAGAAAATAAGTAATTTTTTCCTATTCTGTTAAAGATACTCCAGTTACAAATGTTTAGTATCTG
Source organism: Erinaceus europaeus (assembly GCF_950295315.1). Lineage (NCBI taxonomy): Eukaryota > Metazoa > Chordata > Mammalia > Eulipotyphla > Erinaceidae > Erinaceus > Erinaceus europaeus. The sequence continues at coordinate 51,057,711 of NC_080171.1, forward strand.
ATTAAAATCTTAACCTCTTTTAAAGTTAGAGACCCAGACACCTTTACTTTATTAAGGTAAAATCTTCTTCTTATAAACTCATAAATATGCATAATACACACTTTTATTGGAATGTTTTGTATTTATTCATTTAGTATTAGGCATGTGTGTAAGAATATGGCCTTTTCCATTTAGAAATGTAAGCATCTAGAGGGCAGGGACCATGGTTTAGCACTCCTCAAGCTTAGAATTTAGATGCTCAGTACAGATATGTTAAATCAAAAGTGTTCCCAGCTCTCTGAAGCAAGGAGATACAAATCGAGAAAAATTTAAGAAAGGGAATCTTTTCTTAAGGGACTTACTGAAACACCACGAGGTAACAAGAAAATGCAGTACAACTGGTTTACAGTGTCAAAACTAACAGTTCCTAATCTTGAATCTTCTGGAAAACTACTTGGTAGAAAAAAAAAAAAGAGAGATCTTTCAAGGTTTGAGTTAAGCTGTACAGAAGAGCTAGATGCCGACATACCTGATGGATCAGTTCTAGTAGAAGCCTGTCTACAGAGTCAAGTTTGGAACAGCTACATGGTTTGGGCAGGTTCTTCCAACACATACAAGAAAAGTTGATGTTTAAAACAAGAATAAGATCATGTTCAATATGACACAGTGAGCTAAAGTCATAGTTTTTATTTTATCTTATAGTCATTAACAAGTCAGTGAGAATGCTGAGCAGCCAGTGGATGATGAAAGTGCCCAGAAAGATCTGGACACAGTTGCAAAGATGCACATGGCTGGAATCAAGTAAATAGTTAAATCTATTACATGAGATATTCTGAAGGTCAGAAGAGTCTCATCAAGGAGGGTGGCCATTCAAATAGGGAAAGCACACTTCCCAGAAATGACAAGATCTGGTAAGTGGCCAGGCATAAGATGAACAGAGGCTATAAGTTGAGTACATTATTCTCTAGTTACACTAAATACTTTCCAAGATGGGGACATGACAGTTAATTTAAATGAGGCTGGGAAATTAAAAGAATGGTAAAGAAAGGAGACAATGCACTTTACTTGGACATATGCAAATGAAAGACATGGTAGCTTAAACAATTGAAAAAAATCAAATTAGTAAGAACAGATATAGACTAGAACCTGCTCACTGTACCTGTTGTGTATACACGTGTGTGTGTGTACATACCAATATGGGTAATGTATTATTACTAATCTCTTAGAAATATCTTCACTGCAGTTGAGATTTCATCGCTTTTGAAGTTATATACAAATAGGAACAAAGGGAAATTATGACTATATGTGTATTTAACCAGCTAACTACCAGTTCTGGTTACAAAAAAAAATAATAAGAAGGATTTGCTATTGTATAAAATGCCCTCAAAGTAACAAAACACCTCACTGAGAAATATTTTCATATGTGTTACTACTAGGAAAAGTGGTTCTGATGAGATGCTGTGGCCCAGTGAGATATCACACAATGTACTTCTGATCTTTGAGAAATATATATCATGCACCCAAAACCCTGCAAATGCTCTACCTTTTTAGTGTAGCAAAGTCCAACCTGGTTATTTTTCTTCTATAGATGTTACATCAATTAATGAGCATCATTATAAACGAGTCATGGAAAACTGTCGCTAACATCTTTATGGGCTATTTGAAATGGCATGTCTTAAGTCAACCTAAAATGTAGGTTCATTTTTTTTTGAACCACCACTAAGATGGCATTTTAAAAAATAATTCCTATAAATTACATTCACAACTTCAATGTTTTTATGAAAACATTTCCCATTGACCATCTGTACTGGGGTACAAAACAGATGTATAACTTCCCAACTCATTGCAATTTTTGTTCAAAAGTTTCATAGAGGTAACTAGAATTGAGTGATTGAATAAAATTTTTTTATCTAAGTCCTGTACTGAATAAAAAGCATACATGCAGAACTCTTCTGTAGAAGTGCCTTAAGGCACTTCTTCTTGAAGTGCCTTCAAGCCTGAAGTTATAAGCAAGTGAGAATGAATCATGGACAGAGGTATTAGCAAGTTTAAAAAAAAAAATTGAGGATGTGAGAAGATACCAATGGGGAGAGAAAGCATGAGAGAGAAAGAGAGAGAGAGAGAGAGAGAGAGAGACCAGGTAAACCTAAAAGACCTAGGCAGGTAGAAAGAGAAAAATCCAAAGTAGTATTTTCAGGCATCAAAAATGAAGAGACAACCATGAACCACATGCATTCAGTTTTCCACTCTTAACATTTCTGACCACACACTGTCTATACACTTCTGTCCTGGTCATTGAGAACGGCAGTGGTAAACAAAACAAAAAAATTCCTCCCTTCCCCTTGTGGATTTTAGATCCTAGTGAAAGGGGAAAATTATAGACAAGTTAAATGAAGCATGAACTACGTAAGAACTTAACTTTTTAAGGAGAAAAAGCAAAGTAGGAAGGAACAGTATCTGATATGTTTGGGGAGAGGCATTTCAGGAAAAGGAAACCTGTAAGGTCTGAGTCAAGTGACTAAGGGAGAGAGATGTAGGAAGCTTGATCAGATAGGTAATGGGTTAAAGACAGAACATGTAGACCTGGGAAATTCTGCATGTTGTGGACTTCTTAATTGAAAATAATCTCTTTGAACTTTGATCAAGGTTTGGCTTGCCAAGGTGAAGAGTTTGAACTTTATTCAATTCAATTCAAGAGACAGTCATTGAAGCACCACAAGTAAGTTTGGAGGCAAGAGCAGTTTAGTGACTAGTAAATCAGTTAAACAACTGCTGCAGAGTCACGATGGAAAACATTACAGATAGTCCTCAAACAAATAAAAATGGAAATATGTTATGATCTAGCAATACTTTACTTTTAGGTTTATATTCAAAGGACAAGAAAGCACTAATTTGAAGAAACATATAAGTCATGCTCACAGATGCAGTACTCACGATAGTAAAAGAATGGAAGCAACCTAAATACCCACTGATGGATAAAGAAGTTATGGGTTATATAGTCAGTGGAATACTAATAAACAAAACATATATCCATCCTCTGGTAAAAATGGATGGAACTGGAGGTGACTACATTTAGTAGAGTGAGGAGGTAAAAGACAACTACTGAAAAAAAAAAAAAAAGACAACTACTGGATGATTTTGTTCATATGTGGAACATAAAGAACTGAAATACATAAACTTGTAATAAAAATGAAGTAAAGGAATTGTCGCTAAACTTTAGTGAGAACTATGATATCTGTGGTGGTGGGGTGGGAGAGCAAAGAATTTTGGTAGTGCGTGCAATGTGGAATTATGTTCCCTTGATCCTATAAATCATTATTAAATAGTTAATAAAACTGAAGAAAAAAAAAGAGAAAAACTGCATCAGAGACACAAAAGGGCGGGGTGATAATGAGGGTCTAAATAAGGTGGTGATGGTACATCCACTCTTATCTAAATTACTAAATAACAACAATAATAATGGGGGGAGGAACTTCCAGAGGCATGGCTATGGAGTAGCAGCGGCCAAGTTTTGCTCTCCCCAGTAAACTGGAAAAGCAAGTAAAGTCACTTGAAAACTCAAGAAAATATGACCAGAATTTCTTTGGAAACTCACTAAGCCACACTTGAGTACAGACACATGTGGCTTGTGGACAGAAAAGGGGTGAGGGAGCAATTCATGGACTGACAGCTAGCACCATACTGGGAGAGTAACAGGTGAGGCACATTACTTCCAGTTCTGAATTAAGAAACAAATGTTAAAAAAAAAAAAAAGTAAGGAAAGAAAGAAAAAGAAAAAAGAAAACCACCTAAGCCACAGGTGCATGTGGCTTAGGGAGCAATTCTCAGAAATAAAGGTAGTGCTCAGGGATTGGTGGCATCAAAATAGGGAGATTGGCGGCTGAGCTGCACCACCTCCAGATCCTAGTTTATGCAACAAAAAACTGTTAAAAAGAGAGGGTCGGGCTCAAAGCACATGGCGCAAAGCACAAGGATCGGCTTAAGGATCCTAGTTCGAGCCCCCGGCTCCCCACCTGCAGGGAAGTCACTTCACAGGCAGGTGAAGCAGGTCTGCAGGTGCTCTCCCCCTCTTTGTCTTCCCCTCCTCTCTCCATTTCTCTCTGTCCTATCTAACAACAGCAACATCAATAATTACAACAACAATTAAAAAGCAAGGGCAACAAAAGGGAAAATAAATAAATAAAAATAAAAAAAGAACTATTAAAAAGAAAAAAAAATCACTTAAAAACTCACCAATTTGGGAGTCAGGTAGTAGTGCAGGAGGTCAAGCGGCAAAAGGATCAGGGTTGGAGCCCCAGGATCCCCACCTGCAGGGATGTCACTTCACAGGCAGGTGTCTTATCTTTCTCTCCCCCTCTCTGTCTTCCCCTCCTCTCTCCATTTCTCTCTGTCCTATCTAACAATGACAACATCAACAACAACAACTACAATAATAAAAAACAACAAGGGAAACAAAAGGGATAATAAATATACAAAAAAATTTTTTTTAAAAGATCATCAATTTACAACTGTAACATCTTTAGTTTCCAATGCTGTTGCCTCACAGATGCTGAAATAACAGCAGGGAGACCCTATATTGACATCAGGGACAATGACCTGGCCTGATGACTCAGGATAAAATCTCCCCTCCCCCATATCAGGATACATAAGTAGGAAAATCAAACATCTCAGCCAGAGCACCTTCTGCTGGAACAACAAAAGAACCCTCAGTGCAGAAATTGAGAAATACACAGACAGCAATGACAGAAAGCCCAAACAACCAGACAGATACAGATCTAAAAAAAAAAATGACACAGACAGAGTTCAGAAAGCTCATTATGAAATCAAGAAACTACTCAATATTCAAGAACTTAATGACCATTTTACAAAAAAATTACAAACTACAGAAAACAAAAACAAAAAACCCAACTCCATGCAGAACTACAGGGCCTAACGAACACTTTGAATGCAGTTCAGGCTGAGGTAAGAGGCTTAGGAAGTAGACTTAACCAGATGGAGGAAAAAAATATTATACTAAAAGACACAACCACTACATTCTATGAATTTAAAATTCTTGAAGGAAAAATGAAGCACTTTTCAGCTAAATAGCAGAGACCATCAGAAACATGAACGTCAGAGTTATTGGGATCCCTGAGGAAGAAGCAGAGAGAGGAGTAGAAAACATATTCCAAGAAATTTTAACAGAGAATTTTCTACACCTGAGCAATGTTCACAACATAGAAATCCAAAAATGTGAACACATAACTAAATTTTTGAGTCCAAAACAACACACACCCATTATTGTAAAACTATCCAAAAGCAGGGACAAGGAAAAAATACTGCAGCCTGTGAGGGAAAAGGAAGAAAGGCACACACAAAAACAGAACCATCAGGCTGTCATCAGAGTTCTCATCACAAACCCTAGAGGCAAGAAGGGAGTGGGATATCATAATAAAAGAATTAAAAGAATTGCCAACCATAAATTCTGTATCCTGCTAAATTATTCTTCCAGTATGAGGGAGAAATTAAGATCATTGCAAAAATTCAGAAACTGAAGGATTTTGCCACTACCAAAACTGTCTTGCAAGAATTACTGAGAGAAGTTATACATGAGAAGAAGCAGAAAAGTAATTCCAGTTCTTAAAGAGATGATCAGTATTAAAATAGAACCAGAAACACAATAACAACAGGGAAAAACAGAGACAGGAAAGGGGAGAGAAAAATAGCCAGTGGCACAGTACAATGCTGGTGAATGAAGGCCAGCTTAAAAAGATTCCTTGATAACTACAAAACAAAATATAGCACAAAGACAAACATAGGCAAAGTATGCAAGAGTATTATAGAAAACCATCCACATAAAATAAGAAACAGAAACAAACAGGAAAAGAGCCAACAAGAACATAAAACAAAAACAAAACAAGAATTTTTATAAGAAAATGGTAATTATCAATAACCACTCTAAATGTGAATGGCCTAAATTCACCAGTGAAAAGATTCGAGTGGCTGAATGTATTAAAAAGCAAGACCCATCTATTCTGTGTCTCCAGAAAATTCACACTCAAAAGAAAGACAAACAGAAGAGCCAGGTGACAGGCTGGAACAAAGTATTCCAAGCTATTAATAATGCAAACAAAAGGGCAGTCACAGCTATTCTAATACCAGATAATTTAAACTTTCAGGAAAAGAAGGTGAAAACATGGACACTACACTACATGTTGGTTGGAGGATCAATCCAACGGGAAGACTTAACCATCATCAATATATATGCTCCCAATATGCATGTACCCATATATATATTACTTACAGACCTTAAAGGAGACATCAACAGCAACACAGTATTAGTTAGAGACCTCAACACACCACACACAGCAAGAGACAGATTATCAGGACAAAAAAGAATTAAAAAAAATTTAAATGCATATCAACAACAACAAAACCCCAAGGAAATAGAGGCCTTAAATGAAGTCACAGACAAGATGAGCTTAGCAGATATATTAGAACCTTTCATTTTCATTCTCCCCCCCATAAGAATCTACATTTTATTTAAGTGCAAAAAGAACATTCTCAAGGATCAACCATGTGTTGAAACACAAAGAAAGCCTTAATAAACCTATGAATATTGAAATACAAGGAAGTATTTTTTTCTGAACATGAGGTGGTGAGGTTACAAATCAACCACAAAAAGAAACAAAAAAATACACCCAAACTATAGAGACTAAACAATACATATTCTGAATAATACCTGGGTCATTGAAGAAATCAAAAGAGAAACTGAACATTACTTGGAGAACAATGAAAAGGAAGAGAACAAGTAACAGACCCTGTGGGATTGTAAGAGGGACGTTTATACAATACATGTCCATTTAACAAACAATGAAGATCTCAAGTAAGCTACCTAACATCATAACTTAAGTCAACTAGAAAAAGAGCAACAAAGAGAGCCAAAGGTCAGAAGAGAAGGGAAATAGTCAAAATCAGATCATAAATTAATGAAATATAATCCAGAAAGACAACTCAAAAGACTGATGAAACCAAGAACTAGTTCTCTGAAAAGATAAATAAAATAGATACCACTGGCTAGACTCAGAAAGAAAAAGAGAAAAAGCTATGATAAAAATAATTTGGAAAGAAGGATTAAATTACAACTGAAGATAGGGAGATGAAAAGAATTATACATGAATATTATGAACATTTCTATGGGAATAAATTGGACAATCTAGATGAAATGAATGCATTTCTAGAATTATACCTGCCAAACCTGATGCAAGAGGATAGCTTAAACAAGTCAATAACTAGTTTAGAAATTGAATCAGTCATCAAAAATATTCCCAAGAATAGAACCCCAGGCCCAGAGAGCTATACTAATGAATTCTATAAAACTTTCAAAGAAGAACTAATACCTATTCTTTTAAAACTATTCCAGAAAATTGTAGAAGTGCAAACATTAACAAACACATTCTATAAGATGAACATCACTTTAATGCCCAAAGCAGGAAAGAACTCTACCAGGAAACAAAACTATAGATCTATATTGCTGATGAACATTGACGCAAAGATTTTGAACAAGATTTTGGCAAATCAAATCCAACACCATATCAAGAAAATAATTCACTAAGACCAAGTGGGATTCATTCCTGGGAAAGAGAGATGGTCCAAGATTTTCAAATCAATGTAATTCATCATATCCACAAATAGAAAGATAAAAATCACATGGTCATATCAACTGATGCCAAAAAGGCATTCGACAAGATCCAACACCACTTATGATAAAACCCCTCCAGAAACTGGGAATAGAATGACCATTCCTCAACATAACAAATATCATTTACGACAAACCCACAGCTAACATCATTTCCATGGGGAAAAGCTGAGAGCTTTTTCCATAAAATTGGGAACCAGATAAGGATAACCGCTATCTCCACTTTTATTCAACATAGTTTTTGAGGTACTTGCCACTACAGTCAGATAAGAAAAATATACTAAAGGTGGACAGACTGGAAAAGATGATATCAAACTATTACTATTTGCTGATGACATGATATTATACATAGAGAACTCTAAAGACTACACACACACACACAAACTACTGAAAATAATTAATAAACTCAGTAAAGTAGCAGTATACAAAATCAATTCACATAAATCTGTGTCACTTCTGTATACAAACAAGAAATCATAGAAGAGAGAAATAAAAGAAACATTCCCATTTACAATTGAGCCTAAAAAGATAAAATACACTGGGATGAATCTCATGAAGGGGGTGAGAAACCTTTATAACAAAAACTAATAGACATTGCTAAAAGAAATAAAGACACAGAGAAGTAGAAGAACATTCCTTGTTCCTGGATTAGAAGAATAAATATTATTAAAATGGCCATTATACCAAAAGCAATCTATGATTTCAATGCAATCCCTATCAAAATTCCAATGGCATTTAAGTTAATTAAACAACTTGCCCAAAAATTTGTGTGGAGCCACAAAAAGTCATGAACTGCCAAAGCACTTCTGATAAAAAAGGAAAAATATAGAGGTATAACTCCCCTTCTTCAGTTTATACTACAGAGCAATAGTAATCAAAACAGCATGGTATTGAATAAAAATGGAGTCTAGGATCAATGAAACAGAATTAAAAACCCAGAAATGAACCCATACATATACAGCTACCATTAGGCAAAGGGTCCAACACCATTCAATGGGACAAAGAAAGTCTCTTCAATAAATGGTGCTGAGAAAATTGGAAAGCTACATATAGAAAAGTGAGACTAGACTTGGTGTATGTAACACCATATACCAAGGTCAAGTCAAAATGGACTAGAGATCTAGATATTAAACCAGAAACTCATTAAATTTGTAGAAGAAAATGTTGGTGAAACTTTTCAGGACCTTCACATTAAAGATGAATTTGGAGACTCAACGCCCTGGGCATGGGAAATGAAAACAAGTGTAAATAGATGGGATTATATGAAACTAAAGGTCTTGTACATTTCAAAAGCAAATTACACAAGGATAAACAGGCAACTGAGTAAATGGGAGAATATATTTGCAAATCACACATTAGACAAATGACTGATATCATTTATACAGAAATGATAGAGATCTACAAAAAAGGCAAAAATAACTCAGTACAAAAGTGTACCAAAGAACTGAACAGTTTTTAAAGAAGAAATATACATGGGCCACAGACACATGAAGAAATGTTCCACTTCACTTATCATTAGAGAAATGCAAATTAAAGTTACTGTGAGACACTATCTCACATCTGAGACAATGGCTTCCATCAACAACCAGGAAATGACAGGCGTTAGAGAGGTTATGGAGAATATGGAACTCTTGCTACAATGCTGGTGGGAATGCAAACTGGTATAGCTCTTTTAGAAGACTACGGAAAATCCTTAAATAAAAATGGAAGTACCTTATGATCCATGGATAGCACACTTAAGTATTTATCCAGCGAACACTCAAACACTAAGTAGAAGAAATATATACCCCTATGTTCAGAGCTGCATTATTCACAATAACCAAAACATGGAAGCAACCTAAATCCCTATCAACAGATGTCTGGCTAAATACATTATGGAATATATATTCCATGGAATATTATGATATATATTCCATGGAATATTACTCTGCAATATTTGGGACAAAATGGATGGGATTGGAGGTGATTATGCTTAGCAAAATAAGTAAAGAGATGAAAGACAACTACCCTATGGTTTCACTCATATTGGAATCTAGAGATCTGATATACATGAACTTGCCAAAAAAAAAAAATCCAAACAGAAGCAAGCAAACTTTAAGACTTATGAGAACAATGGAGGTTATCTTTGAGAGGGTGGGTAGTGGTGGTGGGGATATGGAAATTTGGTGATGGGGTGGGGTGGAACTGTACACTGCAATGTTTTTTTTTTTTTTTCAATTTTTTTATTGGGGAATTAACATTTTGCATTTGGCAGTAAATACAATAGTTTGTACATGCATAACATTTCCCTGTTTTCCATACAACAATACAATCCCTGCTAGGTCCTCTTTCATCCTTTTTGGACCTATATTCTCCCCACTGCCCACCCCAGAGTCTTTTACTTTGGTGCAACATGCCAATTCCAGTTCAGGTTCTACTTGTGTTTTCTCTTCTGATCTTGTTTTTCAACTTCTGCCTGAGAGTGAGATCATCCCATATTCATCCTCTGTTTCTGACTTATTTCACTTAACATGAAATTTTCAAGGTCCATCCAAGATTGGCTGAAAACAGTGAAGTCACCATTTTTTATAACTGAGTAGCATTCCTTTGTGTACAGTGTAATCTTAAAGTATGAATAACAAAGATTTTTTTTTTTTTGCCTCCAGGGTTATTGCTGGGGCTAGGTGCCTATACTATACTATGAATCCACTGCTCCTGGAGGCCATTTTCCCCATTTTGTTGTCCTTGTTGTTGTTGCTACTGCTGTTGTTGTTGTTGAATAAGATAGAGAGACATTGAGAGAGAGGAGGGGAAGACAGAGAGGGAGAGAGAAAGATAAGACACCTGCAGACTTTCTTCACAACTCGGAAGTGACCCCCACTATAGGTGGGGAATGGAGGGGCTCAAACTGGGATCTTTAAGTCAGTTCTTGTACTTCTCGTCATGTGCGCTTAATCCTCTGTGCTACCGCCTGGCTCTCAAAGAAATTATTAAATAATAATAATGTGATTGTATTTTATTTTTACTTTGCTGGTCTAATATGACAAGAGAAGCAAATGGAAAAAATAAGCAGTAAAAATTATTTAAATTCCATGTGAAATGAAATTGCTTTCAGTATTTCATGTAATGGATGTCATACCATCAGCTCTGAAGAGACAGGACTTATAGGTTAAGAGAAGTCATTTGGGATTTATTCAAGTCACCTACTCAAAAACACCAGCATAGTAACAGGAATGCCAATTTGAGTTAATATCAATAGTGGGGTGTCCTGCATAGAGATCCAGATCCAATGTACCTCATAGGGTGCTCAAAATAGATATGTCATAAACAACGTAGGTTAAAGTGGCACATGCAGATAAATTCAGCCTGTGGATGAGTGATAGTACACCTGCTTGAGTGCACACATTTAATGTACAAGGACCCAGGTTTAAGTTCCCGGTCCCCATCTGCAGTGGAGAAGCTTCACAAGTGGTGAAACAGTGCTGCAGATGTCTCTCTCTCTCTGTCTTTCTCCCTCTTAAACCTCTCCCTGCCCTCTCAATTTATCTGTTTCTACGCAAAACAAACCAAGAAACAAATATTTTTTATAAAGAGATAAATTCAGCTTAGGCCTGGCTTACTGGGGCCTAGTCATTTACTTGTCCTGGATTATCTGACCAGATCTGATAAAAGATTCAACATTTTAATAATGGCTCCTGGAAGACTGAGGAAAATCAGAGCAACTGGGATAGAGAGGCAGAGATTCTGGGAGACTTAAACAACTTTGAAAGATAAAAGCTCTTACCACAGAAGAGTTCATTTTTCCTCTTTCTAAATACAATTGATTCCACAACTCATAATATGAACCTTTTTCCCCTCAAAGTATTCAGACTATATTCCCCACACGTGATTCAGTTTATGGCACATGCAGAAAGAATACAAGTTTATTTCTTTACAGCTAGCATTGGACTATTAAAAATAGCACCATTATTGTGTCTACAACAAACGTTCATAAGGGCCCTAAATTGTACTTAAGCACAATTACCTTAATGTCAGTTGAGATTTTATGATACATCTGTGAGATGCTTTATTTTTAAGGCAGTTTAATCTACCTCATTCCTAAGAACTGACATTTAGGTTTTAAATCTAGAGTTCTCAATAAGATGATTAAGCTATGCTCAGCAGTTTCTTTAAATATTTTAGAGAATTTTCATCATCTAAATATTTATGTCAGCAATGCAGTCATAGTCAGGTATGCTTTTTTTCCCTGTTTACCAGCGACATAAGATCCATACGCTTTCCAAAGATGGGGAGAGGGTTTCCCCAGGAACCAAAAAAAAAAAAAAATTCCTTGCAAATTCTTTAGAGTTCCAGAGATTAATGAGAAAAACCTTACTCATATATATTCAAACAGAGGCTTTAAGGGTCAGGAGATCACAGGTCACTGAGTAGGGAACACTATACTATGCTTGAGAACCAGAGTGTGAGACACCTCTCTCTACCCCCTTATGGAACACCATGCATGTTATATGCTGCTTCTTTTTCTCCTCCCCTTCTCTGTTTCCCAATCCTTCTCTGGCTCTGACATTAAAAGGGGCAGAAAGGGGGGCTGGGCAGTAGTGCAGCGGGTTAAGCGCAACATGGCGAGAAGCACAAGGACTGGCTTAAGGATCCTGGTTAGAACACCTGGCTCCCCACCTGCAGGGGGTTTGCTTCACAGCTGGTGAAACAGGTTTGCAGGTGTCTATCTTTCTCTTACCCCCCCCCCCCGTCTTTCCCTCCCTCTCAATTTTCCTCTGTCCTATCCAAGAACAGCAGTGGCAACATAACAACAACAAGGGCAACAAAATGGGAAAAGTGGCTGCCAGGAGCAGTGGATTCAGTGCAGACACTCTGAGCCCCAGTAAAAACTCTGGAGGCAAAAAGAAAAAAAAAAGGTGTGTGTGGGGTGGGAGGGCAGAAAGGAAAGAGGAGTCCACAAGAAGTAACAGAATCATGTGGGCTCAAAGTCTTGCATCAAAATAAAACAAACTGATGCTATAGTTCCCAGAAACCAAGCACAGTTTCTGCCTTGAATAGTTCTTGCAGGACTAACATGGAAAATGTCATCTTTGAAAATGATTATCTTCTGATTCATGGGGTTTTGCCCATGGTTAGACATAGCTCCAGTGAATGAGCTATCTCCTAGTCAATATTTATTTATTTACATATTTACTCCTTTTTGTTGCCCTTGTTTCATTGTTGTAGTTATTATTGTTGTTGTTACTGATGTCGTTGCTGTTGGATAGGAGAGAGAGAAATGGAGAGAGGAAGGGAAGACAGAGAGGAGGAGAGAAAGATAGACACCTGCAGACCTGTTTCACTGCCTGTGAAACAACTCCCCTGTAGGTGGGGTGCTGGGGGCTTGAACCGGGATCCTTACGCCGGTCCTTGCGCTTAACCCACCCGACTTTCCCTACTCCATTTTTAAGGATTCAATTATCTTTTATTTTTATAGGACAATAGCCAAAACATTGTTCAGCTCTTGTATACACAGTGGCATGGGTTGAACCTGGGATCTCATGCATTCAAGTCCTGTAACCTCTACTCCCCAGCTATGAGCAGCTTCTCTGGGAACTGCAGTATCAATGCATTTTCCAGTCATCTTAAAGTTTATTTATTGGAAGGGACAGTATTCAATGTTTCCTTTATCCTAAAAATATCTCTATGAACCAGAGGTATATCGTTACTATTCTGTTCATTTTAGATGATGAAAATGTAGCATTTAGAGTTTTAATGATGTTAATTAAAGTCAGTTTTATTGGCAGGGACAATACCCCTTGACATATCTAAACATTACCTGTTTTCTAATTCATTTTCCAATTAATATTTACTGATTACTTACATGCTACACAATTGCACAGGAACTCAAACAAATAATATCAAAAGAGAAATTATCTCACTTCTCAGGGCTTGATGATCTGGTTTTGGGGGTGGGGGGCTCGGCAGACAATGTATATTCAATAAGCACCTACACAAATGAAGGATTACAATGTGTGCAAAATTCCATAAAGTAAACATATGGGAATTTTAAGAAAGAAAAATAGGAGAAATTCATCTAGATTTGGTGATGAATGTTTTAGTTATGAATGGAGAAGGAACTATCTGGAGAAAAGACACTTGCCTAAGGAAATCTATATGATACAGAACACAGTATCTTGAATGAAATAGAGGTTTAGCCAGCATACCTGTTATCATTTAAATGGTATTTAAAGGATGCTTTGTTTTGTTTCTTCTGTCTCCTACCCTCAACTCTTATGCCTGATAGCGGAGAAACAATAAATGCTTTACTCACAAAGAGGAAAAATAGGTTCTAGTTACAGTTCTACCACCATGTCCTGGTCCTAATACAATGGCTTTAGCTAGCTCCACTGTCAGAGGGAAGTGAAGCCAACCACTTTGAGAAGACAATGTGAACAATGAGACAGATAAACCTGCAATATCTACAGAAAATGCTATAGTTAAGATACTTATTACTAGCCAATAATCTTTTGTTTTTCACACGGTGGCAGCGCGCGTGCCAATAATCTTAATGGTTAGTGAAATTCTACCTGCACTAAGAGGAACACAGATATGGTCTGCTACTAAGAAAAAAAAAAGAACAGAAAAGAAAAAGAAAAAAGGAAGGAAGGAAGCAAGCAGCACAATACAAGCAACTTCAAATTTTAGAATAGCTATTGAGTGATCAGGGAAATAGTTCATTTGGTAAAAGGCAGTAATTACTTGTCTGAGGCTTCTGGTTAGATCTCTCCAGCTTTACGAGTTGAAATAATACTTCTTATTTTCTATAGTAGGACTTATATAATTTTAAAAGTCTTTTAAATACTTATTTACCTATTTAATGATATATATATATATATTTTTCCCCCCCACAGGGATGAGAGGGGAAGTAAATTAGTTGTCCAGTATCCTAGAGCTAACAACTGACCATTAGTATTTTAATATCTATAAGGTGGTAGCTGTTCTGGTTTCTTAGTATCAACCACTGAAGCAGAAGGCAACAGATGGAATCTAGAACTAGACCACCTGAGCTCAAACTCCAGCTCTTGTGCTTAGTAATTGTATGATTTGGGGCAGGTTACTTAGATGACTTTTGCCTTAATTTCCTCTTTGTGGAATAAAGTTCATTACCATACTTACCATCTAGATTGTTGTGGGGATTATGATAAAAAGTAAAGCATTCAGAAAGCTTTAAGTGTCTGCAATTATCATTCTACAGTATTTTTCTAATTCTGTGTGTACCTGTCTGTGTGAAAACTAATTAGCCTTTCAAAAACTAAGCTGAAAGAACTCTTTATTATTCCTTTGGATGGGTAAGGCTTATTCTTTTCATCAAAAATCTTGTGAAACAAGGGAAATAACTTACTTCATCAGTCAGTGGTGAAAACTATTCCTCAACACATCTCTTGACCGATGATAACAATATCATGCTTTTAAATGCAATGCTCTCAAAGTTTCCAACTGTTGACACTTTTCACACATTTTATTCTCACAACCTTTCGGTGAGATGAATGGATAGATGGGTAGGTGGACAGACGGTGGATGAAAGGTAAGTAAAACCTTAGATTCAGTGAAGTTAAATAGCTTGACTAGGGTCAAATAAAACGTGGCTTTCATAGTGCCAATACTTGCTTTTAAACTAAGCCCCAATGTCTATACAAACTGACAGTGTCTTTCTAGAGTTCATTTGTCCTGGGGTACACGCAAAATCTGAGAAAGCAGGATCAGGGTTCCTATAAATTCTCTCCACCTTGGTTTGATTAAAACACTGACTCACTAGAGGTAGGATAAGTGACTAAGTAGATTTATTATCCTTCTTCTGTTCTGAATCTAACTAACACTCAAAGAAAAGTAAGAAAGGATTGTGTTGCTCTGGTCTCTGGCAGGATGGCTTTGGACTGTTATAGATACGCACAGAAACAGTAAAGGCTTTGGTGCACTATCTGAATTGCTAAAGTACAGAGAAAAAGTAAGCAAGCTTGAGGAACAGTAATACATTTCTACTTTCTTGAACATTTAAAATACAATCCTTGTTTGTAAGGGCACTATTTGACTTTACAATTTCCCAACATATGCTTTATATAAATTAACCAACCTTCTTAGGAAAATTATTCCCTGAATAAATTAAATTGCAGTATTACAGTCTGCTTGTAGGGTATAATGGGCAGCATGGAAGGTAAAGGATAGATAATACTTATCAGTATATTAAAAAGTTCTGTTAAGTTTTTAATAAAAATGTTATTTTTTAATTGTCACTAGTTATGGATTATCTCTGGGGCTTGGTGAATGTACAATGAATCCACCACTCCCAACAATCACTTCTTCTGTATTTGATAGGATAAAGAGAAACTGAGAGAGGAAGGGCAGAAAGAAAGAGAGACAGAGAGACACCTGCAGTACTTGCGTCACTGCTCATGAAACTTCCTCTCTGTAGATGAAGAGCAGGGGCTTGAGGTCTGGTCCTTGAGCACTGCAGTATGGATGCTCAAGCAGGTGCACCATGGCCTGGCCTCTGGATTAAGTCATTAATTTTTTAAACTTAGGCTTTGTCAAATTTATCTCATTTTAACATTAACATACAGAAGAACAAATGCTGTGTGGAATACTCTTAGGTTGCCTGGCTTAGATCAACTTCCCATTCTTTTTTGTCTTACATCTTTTCACTCCTTTTATTCTTTACTGGAGTAAAGAGTTTACTAGGTGAACATCATTCAGATATTTGACTTTTTCTTTTTCAGAAAAAAATAATGAAGGCCATCCACAGGTCTTAAGAGCTCATAAAATCAAGAAAGAAAAATGGGCCAAACGCAGTACTATTTTATGTCATAAGATTTCTATCAATAGACTGATTTTGCTGAAGGAAAGACTGTAAAATAAACTGATACCCAAATGCTCAGCTGAAGATAAGATGAGGTTATTAATCTCATAGAAGCTGAGACAAATGCATAAATATCAGAAGGTGGTTCATGTGAATTTGTGATTAGATGTAAAGGGAGAGTTACTAGAATGGAAATATATATGCCTTGTCATGTGAACATCCCAGTTTTGAGTTCCAGAACCACAGAGGAGTCATGTCACTGGGAGAAGTTCTAGTGATCCGTCACTGCAGAAAACTCGAGTACTGTGATGTCTCTCATTCTTTTTTTTTTCTTTCTGAATAAAAAAGTCATCCTGAGAGTGATCAAATCATGCATGTGTGAGGGCACAGATCTACCAAAAGCTAAAACACTAATATTAAAGTAAGAGCCATAGCAAGCATATTTGAATTCATCATAGAATAATGGGATTGGAACCTAATGAAATCTTACCAAGAAAACTTCGTAGGGACTAGGTGGTGACACACCTGGGTAAGCACATCTATTACCATGTGCAAGGACTCAGGTTCAAGGCCCTGCTCCTTACTGGCAGGAGTGAGGACTCTTCATGTGTCAATGCTATACAATTCTAACATGTCAAAAACCCCATTAAACATATTTATGGGGCAGTTAGTTCAAGTGGTTTTATCCAAGAAATATTGTTTAATAAAATATAATAATCTTAAGGGCTGGGTGGTAGCACACTGGGTTAAATTAACAGTGACCAGCACAAGGATCCTGGTTTGAGGCCCTGGCTCCCCAACTGCAGGGGAGTCCCTTTGTGAAGTGGTGAAGCAGGTCTGTAGGTATCTATCTTTCTCTCCCTTTCTCTGTCTTCTCCTTCTCTCTCAATTTCTCTCTGTCCTATCTAATAACAACAGCAGCAGTAACAACAATAACAGCAATAACAACAGCAATGGGAAAAAAATATGGCCACCAGGAGCAGAGGATTCCTAGTGCAGGCACTGAGCCCCAGCCTGGAGGCAAAATAATCATCATCATCTTGTGAGGAGTTAGAAAAACATTAGTTCAGGCAAGAAATGAAGATACTTAATGTTATAAGGCTATTCAGTACCTACAAGCAATATGAAATCCATGAGGAAATCTTGCAACTAATATGCATACAAATATTGAGGCAGTATCATCAATTTCATCAAGTCATAGTTTTCTCATCTGTAAAATGAGGAACTTTTTTTTTGCCTATATAGAACTGTATGAAGAAATTTATGTAAAGATAAATGATAAGTAATAATTATCCAATACAAAAGCAGTAATTTGTACAATCTGCTATGACATTAATTTCTTGGAAGTCCTAGAAATAACTACTTTAACACTGGATTGTATCCATCAGGCCCATACATTCCGAAAGAAGTGGCTTTCTTTTTATATATATTCCTGAAATAAACAAGATGCTTAATGAGATTCTGTGATGTACTTACTTCTGAAATAGTGTGGTACTTCTGCAATAGTGTGGAAACAGTAATAATTGTTCCTTGCTTTCCTGATCTGGGATTCAAATGTAGACTCTTAAATAAGGGAGTTCAGCCAAGCTGAAGAAAAACGTAAACCTTCAAAATACTGAAGATAGATCAAAATCTTGAAAAAATTTAGTGATTTCTAGTATTCCTTAGACAGGACTAAGAATAAAGCTTCAATCCTAAAAATGTTTCTGACCAAGCAACTCAAGAGAAAACCTAATGGTTAGCAGCAACTCAATGGTTAGAAAAACTAATGGTTACAAGCAACTCAAATTTGCAGCAACATTTTTTTTTTAAGTACTATCTTTGGAAGTTCTTTATCGTGTTAGTTGGCAGAAGAGATTAATTATGCTGGAGTTAAATGCCTATATTTGAAAGCTGCTTTCTGCTATTTACAACCTAAGTTGGAGCAATACTCTTTCTGAGACTTGGTTTCTTCATATGTACTATGGGCAAAAAGAATTTATCTTCAAGAGCAATCAAGCAGACTAAATGAGCTAAAGTGTGTAAAACCCTCAGCATGGAACTCGAATACAATTATGAATATCAGGTCATTGCTATACACTCTATGAGTAACAAAGTATATCCTATATCAAGCTACTGTGATTTTCTAGTAACAGTTCTGGTTGGGTCCCAGTGCTGACATTTTTTATTCTAATCTTTGTTTATAGAAGGAATAAATAATATAAACAAAGAACATTCCAGCATGCAGTGCTGATGGTTACATGATAAGGCAGGGCCTGGCACCAACACCAGGACTAGCTATCTATTAAGGTGAAAACACATAACTTTGATAATGAAGCTGTCTCCTGATTTATAGACGTTATGCTGTCTTAACTCCTGGGATTCAGAGCCAACCAAGATCTAGAGAAAACTGTGCCTGGAGCAGAGGGAAGATGAATATGCAGCCAGGGTTTAATGAAAGAAGATTTTAAGTTTGAAATACTAAAGCTGTTCTGAAAGAAAACAAAGTTTTAAGTTGACAGAGAAAATGTTTAAGAAGAAGAAAATGAAAAAAAAAAAAAAAGACTCTTTAAGTCCCCTATCAGTAACAGTTACATTATAGAAAGGGGGGGGGGGGAGTCTTATAACAATTCCCTTCCTTAAACTACACTTTCATCCTAGTGCCAAGAATTTTGATGAGGTAATCTGAATTTCATCTGAGCATTCATAAGAGTATTAACACCCCCAAGTAGTGCAACTCTGGTTCTTGAGCTATAAAATCTTGGTCTCATTTTAGCACATTTGTAGGATGGTCACAGGTACACAAAGTCTTATTAATCACATTTACAGTCTCTTTCAAACTTCTGAAGTACTGTAACCAGAATCACTTTTCCAAATAAACAGTATAATTGTAGCTTTATGGTAGCTCTTTTCACTTTTTACTCTAAAAATTTAGTAAGACGTGGACTCTGAAAAGGCAGTTAGAGAGAGAGAGAGAAAGAGAGAGAGAGAGAGAGAGAGAGAGAGAGAAACTGGCACAGATACTGGTCCATGAAAGCTTTTAAAAACTCATCACAAACTTTTCTCATTAAAACTTGGATGGAAATTGCAGGGAAGTTTTTACCTTTTTTAATCATCAAATGTAGAGTTAAAAAAAATCTTACTGGATTTCGCAAACTTTTTACATGCATAACAAGTTTTTGGAAAAGTCATAGAAATATTTATGTGAGGGTAGATGGAGGCCACCCACTAGGCCCTGAACAGGACCTCAAAAGACCTTTAGAGGGACAATCATCATTTATCAGGGAAAGTCCTAGACAGAACTAGCTTTTTTCCTGTGACTATTCTAATCAAATGCTGAAGCCAAACTAAGTACCTGCTGTTTCCTATGCATGTCTCAGGATTTTCTGTCCCTCTGCCATCTGGCAAGCAGAAACTTTACCTCCTCTTGTTGAACCAGATGAAAAAAAAAAAAGTAAACTTCTTTAGAAAGCTCTCTTGATCTTCTGGGGGTAGAAAGAACCATTCCCCCTTTTAAGGACTTTTATAAGGATTTATATCCAAACATCTCATACTTCACGTACTATTTTCTATTTGTAGAGATAGCTCATAATTTCATATAATCTATACACCTCTTGTAGATAGGGTTTCTGGCTGCTTCTATGCTTTCTTTTAAATATCTTTAAATTTTTTTATTATCTTTATTTATTTATTGGATAGAGACAGAAATTGAGAGGGATAGGAGAGTTAGAGAAGAAGAGAGACAGACAGAGAGATACCTGCAACACTGCTTCACCAGTTGCAAAGCTTTCCCCCTACAGGTGGGAACTAGGGGCTCAAACCTAGGTCTTTGTGCATTGTAACTTGTGAGGTCAACCAGGTGCACTACCACCAAGTCCCACTTCTATGCTTTCTAACCAACATGCTCTTAGTAGACTCACAGTAACCCTTTACTGGGCAAATAATTGACCGTAAAGCATGTGACATTAGAGTAATTTCCAAAGACGACTGAGGATGTTTCCTATTTATTTAAAGAAGATGAACTATGAGAACTTTCCAAAGGAGAATTACACAGTAATTTATGATCAATACCTTGATATTATATCATTTCACTACCAGTGAGAATATGAATTCTATATAGTAAATGCATAGTTATTATGACAAAGGCGGTAAGTAGGAAATAGTTTCGTGAGAGGAAACAAAGATGGTTAGCACTAATATAGAATGCTCACTTCCAACAACAGGAATCTGGCACTGCTTCTTTGACACAGTTTAGCATATTGTCTTTTTAGAATTCTGCCATAGAACTGCCCATTATTAGGAGGCATGCTTTTCTTTCTGCTCAGTAGATCCTTGTCATTACTGGTGAATAACGTTTTGAACTTGAATACTATAGATAATTTCCTCAAAGGCCAGTCAACTCTTATGTAAGTTTTATTACATAAGCAACTGTTAAGTCACCAAATTGCAGTTAATAAAAGCAATAAATAGCCTTAATTCTTAATATTGCTCACGAACAACACACAGTACACAATAACACGATTCTTGAAAAGAATGAAATACTGCAAGTATTTCATACCACTACCCATTGTTTTACTTCTGTCATGTCTATGTAGGCTTGAACCACTACATTCCTCCAATTTCTTCACACCTAAGTATATTTAATACATCACTACTAAAATAGTTTTTCTACCATGGAATTTTCATCATATCACTCCAGGGCTCAAAATTTTATTCATTCCTTCCTGCCAAGGGGAATACAAACAGTATTTGGATATACTAGCTTCTTCTCAACAAAGTCATTTTTTATCAATCAGCTTTTCTCCCATTCATTTCTTCTGCCTTCTGCTCATGAAAGATTCTACTTCTCTTATCTGTGTGTGCTTTGAATCCCTTAACTCTACTCCCCTAGAATGCCCACTCAACTTTACATATCACCTCCTATCAGCACCTTTAACACTTTGCACAAGCTGTGTCTCCTTTGAGAAGCTATCTTTGAAAGAGAGCCACTTGGTTCTGCTATCTTTTGTTGTAGGTCACCTCCACACTTCAGACATCAAATTCTAACATTGAAATCTCTACTAGTTTGTATGTGCATTTTGGGAAATATACTATAACCATATCACCCAGGGCAGCAGCTCTGATAAACTTTGGACAGGAATGCTACCAATATTTTAAATCTCCAGTAGTAAGTCCTGCATACATAACTCAATAAATCTCACTGACAACACCGGTAGGAGACAAATCTGGAATTTATGCTATTCCAGATAGAGACATTTCTAAAAGGGTGGTAATAAGAGTCCATTGTGGCTACCCATTAGACCTACAGAAATTAGAGTGGTATAGGAAAAGGGAGAAAATTATACACTTAACTTTACACGAGAAGGAGCAGCAAAATAGCTCACCTGGATATCAAGACTCCTCTGTCATGTACATATCCCTGGTTCAAGCTGGGTCCCCACTGCATGGGGGAAGCTTCAGCGATATGCTATCTTCCCCTTTCACCCTCTGTCTATTTCTTTCTGAAAATGTTGGTTTGCAGTAATGCAGCCAAGTGATGAGAGAAAATGAATGAATGAATGAATGAATGAATGAATGAATGAGAATACATCAAAGTCACTAACTGGCTAGAATGGCTGCTAGAGTTTTTTTTTTTTTTTTTGGCTCAATGGTTAGTAAAGCATGAGGTTCTAAAGCCTGTCAAATGTCTATTCAGGAAGGCGGAGAAATTTGTTATCTGGTCAAAGGAAAGCATTATTACTATTTTGAAAGACCATCCGAATCTCAAAGTTAAAATAGTGCTTAACCACTGAGGAAAAAATATAAAGAAACTTTTTATACTTTTTTAGAAACAGAGGCAACAAACTCCTTGTTTTAAATCTGTAAAGAACAGTAGGCAACTCTCCTTACAGTACAGATTTAGGTTCCAAATTAAAGATGAATTTAAGTGTGCAGGATATTTTTAATATTTAGGCATGTTTCCAGGTACTAAATAAGTTAGGCCATTTTTTTTCTTTCTTATGTCTAATAAATTACTAGAAAGACCTGTTCATGCCTCAGATGTTGGAGGAACTATTCAGGAACAATTCATCCCTGCAAGGTTATGAGTCATGACTTAGCATCAAGGTCGAGGAGACCTCTGCAGGCCACACATTTACTTCAACTGTCTTAGAGAAGTTGGCTTCTGTGCCTACATTTGCTAAATCCATTGGCTATCAATATACTGTACAGAATAGGAAAATACCCAACTTAAATCACTGTGTAGGGAGCCTCCTGGTAGATTTTCATGCTCTTTTCCCTTTGATCTAGCTGGTAACTCTCCTAGAAGTGTGTAACAATACTATGAGGGAAACTTCCCACCGGGTTATTAAAGGAAGGCTGAGAGAATGTGTGTTCAAAATTAGGAAAAACAAGGGCAGAAAGCACAGCTATGGGATACTGGAACCACTATTCCCAGACGTATGGAACCTCCTTTCATGTGCTCTTTTTTTTTCATTTTTAAGTCCAGGGTATCCTGCCATTAAGTGGAGGAAATTCACTGTGACCCAACAGAACTAACTCTATCCATCCGTCTATAGTATAAGGATACACCAACAGCTCAAACATTACAACTGGCTTGGAGTTGGGTGCTGGTACAACTGGTAGAATGCACACACTACCGTGGACAAGAACCAGGGTTTAAGCCCTTAGCCCCCACCTGCAGGGGGGAAGTATCATAAATAAAGCAATGTTGCAGGTGTTTCTTTCTCCCTATCTCCTCTTCCCCTCTTAATTTTTCTCTGTCTTGTCAAATTAATCAATAAAAAGTGACTAAAACTGGCTTAATTTTTTTTCTCCCAGGTTGGATATCCATAGATATTTACATTTTCACAGATTTTAAAATTACTCCCCCCTTCCCCAAACTATGCATATTATTGGCTTAGAAATGTGGAGTAGTATAAGAGAATATATTGGTTCAGAGATACTATCAACTTTTATCAATGGAAGGAAAATGAAGCCCTCAGGTGACATCTTGCCAGAGGTGATATTTGGAGCTATACTGACAAACTGAGAATTCTGCTAGGCTAGTCAGTTTCACTTTGCCCTAAATTTGAGGAGTGGCTGTGTAATTTTACATGAGTTGGAAATACTACATTTCCATCAAGTGGACTCAAAATATGAATGTCATGAAACAAAACAAAACAGAACACTTGTTCAGAGGTAGATCTGGGGGCTGTCAAGAAACATTCACTCCTATCACAGCAAAGACAGGTAAAAGAAAGGACAAAACTAAACGGGAAGCTACTAGATTTTAAAGTAACCACTTTCTCAGACATGTTAGTGGGTATCACAAAATTCACTCCTTCTTTCTCTTCCCCACCTTGTTTATGAACAATTTCACTGCTCCCAAGTTATTTTTTCTCCCCTCCTATTTTTCCATTCAAAGAACACGAGAAGGAGACACGAGCGTGAGAGAGCTTCCTAACAGCACTGAGGCACCATGTGGTGATAGACTCCAACCTGGTTGTGCATGGCAAGGCAGACACCCTCTCCAGTTATTTCTCTTGTCCCATTAAAGTTATTTTTGCTCTACTTCGGGAAATTTATGTTTACTGTTGTTAAGATAAACAAAGCCATTTTTTCCTATATTACAAAAATATTATCTCACTGAAATAAGTCGAAAACTATACTAAAAATATTTGTGTGGTTTTATGTGTGCCTAGGCTAGCCAAAAGTCCCTAAAACATTGATTTTAAATTTCAAAGAACTTTAATTGTTATTATTATACTAACAATTATTTACAAAGGAACAATAGATTAATGCAGGGTCTTTTATTCCTAAAATAAAATTGATTTATTTTATTAAGTCAATCATTCTATTGCACCATCTATAAATGTTCATGCAGTTAATCATTCTATTGCACTATCTATAAATGTTCATGCACACTTTTTTTTTCTAATACTAGATACTGTTTAACAAATATTATTCATCTTCAGTATTTATACAAAATTTCCTTCCTTGAAGTAGTGGGAAAGAATTAAATTCTTAAAAAGGTTACTTGATCATCAAATTGCTGAGGCAACCTTCATTCTCTCAAATGGAAGAATGGAGTGACTTTTAAAACTATGCTACTTTGATATAATACAATTCTGAGCCATTTAAAAAGATTTGTTACTGAGAGCATTAAAACGTTCTGAGTAATAATAATTCTCAAACCCAAAACTCACAATCAAATTAATGAGATCCCTTTTCTGCCTCTCTTGCAAAACCTGTAAAATGGGATAATGCTGACACAGAGCAGTTAGACAGGCTATTAAAGGTCAAGAAAACAATAAAGTAGGACCTGGGCAACAATATAATTAAATAAACAACTGAGTGAACTACCTTGTTGCATGATGACAAAGGCACATCAAATAAAACAGCTTTGTTGTTCTACTTTACACATTCACTTGCAATGTTAGTACATGGTCAACTGAGTAACTTAAGTACATTATAAAACTTTGAAGTTTTAAGGGTTTCTATAAAAACCTATTAATAATGGTTTTATATGAAAACATAGTATTATTTCTAATCAAAGAAAATCACCCTAGACAATAATTAGTGTGCATACATGCCTAGGGAAGGATAGCACAGACAAAAAGTATACTAACTTTCTTTGCAGATGGTAAATTAAAAATATTTTAAAAGGGTGGGGGTAGATAGCATAATGGTTATGCAAAGAGATTCTCATGCTTGAGGCTCCTAAGTCCCAGGTTCAATACCCTGTACCACCAATAAGCCAGAGCTGCGCAGTGCTTTGGTAAGTTCTCTCTGTGTCTACCTCTGCATCTCAATCAAAAATAAAATAAAATAAATTAAAAAAAACATTTTAAAAAAAACAAAAAATGAGATTTGATGTTTATATAAGTAAATGGCAAAGAATGTTATTTTGTGATTATTATATTTGTGGTTATTTATTTTTGCCACAGCACTGCACAGCTTTAGCTTATGGTGGTGCTGGGAATTGAACCTGGGACCTCAGAGCCTCAGGTGTGGAAGTCTTTTGCATAAAGAGTATGCTGTCTCCTTAGTTCCAATTATAAGTTATTTAAGATTCTAGAAACTTATTAAAGTTATTAAAATATGTTTTAATCAAAAGGTGGATCTTAAGTTTGAAAAAGGATCTCTAATAATTAAGAGAATTCTCAAATATGATGAAACAAAGAGAGGAATAGGCCCCGGAAAACAACTTGAAACTCCTTTAAAAGATGCTAGTTTGGGGGGCTGGGCAGTGGTGCAGTGGGTTAAGCACACCTGGCATGAAGCCCAAGGACCAGTGCAAGGACCTTTGTTCGAGGCCCCAGATCCTCACCTACAGTGGGGTCACTTCACAGGCGGAGAACCACGTCTGCAGGTGTCTATCTTTCTCTCCCCCTGTCTTCCCCTCCTCTCTCAATTTCACTGTCCTATCCAACAACAACAGCAATAACAAAATAATAACAACAACAATGATAAAGAATAAGATCAACAAAAGGGAAAAAATAGCCTCCAGGAGCAGTGGATTCATAGTGCAGGCACCAAACCCCAGCGATAACCTTGGAGGCAAAAAAAAAAAAAAAAAAGCTATGAGTTGTAGAAGAATATGGACAAGAATTTAGTTGGAAACAGAAGCAAAAATAAAATAATTTATTTGGAATGGTTGGAGACTGCTAGGAAACTAAGAAGACAGAAGAGCAGTGATTATGATTAAACTTACTTTTCTTCAAAGTGACTTTCACCATTCAGAGGATGACTGTCCACTGCTGATGACATGGCCAGTTGTGAATAATTCTCAAATAAAGAAAAAAATACTGGAAATCAAGGAGAGTTTTTCTTTTTCTTTCTTTTCTCCCCTTTTTATTTATTTTTTTTTATTGCCACCATGGTTATCACTAGGGCTTGGTGCCTGCACAATGAATCCACTGC
Organism: Erinaceus europaeus; assembly: GCF_950295315.1. NCBI lineage: Eukaryota > Metazoa > Chordata > Mammalia > Eulipotyphla > Erinaceidae > Erinaceus > Erinaceus europaeus. Next base: position 51,084,065 of record NC_080171.1, read on the forward strand.
TTCCAGTGGCCATTTTGAATTCCCCCCCCCATTGAGAAACTGAGAGGGAATGGGGGGGTGGGGGAGAAAAAGGAAAGAGACACCTGCTGCAGTACAGCTTTACCGTTTGTGAAGCTTCTCCTCCGCATTGGGGGGCTTAAACACAGATCCTAGAGCATACATGGTCTACTAGGTATGCCACAGCCAAGGTTCCAGGAAGGTGTTGTTAAGCAGTCTGTATTAGGAATCTATTATCTGTATCCTTTTGAAACCACATTTATAAAAATCACCTCTGTCAATTATTTCTTAGATGTTTTGAATTATAACACAAATCTGAATATCCTTCTACTAACAGGCAAACAAGTTTTAATATTTCTAAATGTATTTTTCTTCTAAAGAATCTTAGTCATAAGGCTCTGTCAGCAAGTGATGTATCCTGACACTGGGAAGTTAAAAAAGAAAAACACTCTAGTTCTCACTTCTTTTTCACTGTTAACAGCAATAACTGGACTGAGCACTATCATCTTGAAATTAATAATTCACAAACATCAGGTCCAGACCACTTGCACTGATTGCTGGTCATATTATGGCTTTTGAAACTGGCTATACTGCCTAGCAGTTACACTGATCCGGAGCAGAGAAGGTAAAGAACGCCCTTTCATACACTACAATACTGTTGGCTATTTGCAGAATTACTATGTCAATAGGACCAGTAAACAAGTGTTAATACTGCAAGTGGAGGCAACATCCAGAGGGAATTCTATGTAGTTAGCTGCATGGAGCAGAGCAAGAGATCGGGAACTGTGTTAACTCCTGGAAGCCAGCAGGCTGTGGTTGTCATTGGTGTGAATGGAGCTGCTTTATAGCCAGCTGGGCTGCGACCTGAACATTGCACATCCCTGCGCCAAGTGAGAGAGGATCAATGGCTGTGTTTGCTGGGCTCTAGTTATCCCCTTGGCTAATGAAAGTTGTGCTGAAAGGCACGCTATGGGGGCCTCTGGGCAGCCTGCAGCTTGGTATTATCAGAGTTTGTTATATAGCTTGGCTGGCATACGCACGAAGCACCAAAGCCTCCCTCACCCCCACTGCCTTCCCTCTTCTATCCCACCAACTCCCCTCTGGCTGTCTGTTTAGTGTCACTCAGTTAGGATGGATCCTGTTAAAGATCTGACGCTTAGTGAGGACTCGGGAGGTGTCTGGAACGCCTGCCTCTAATCATAAACACCACAGCTGGCAATGATGTGGCTGGAAAAAAAAAGCACCTTGATCCAGTACACATTCTCTTTGATGTCTCTGCAGTGAGTTCATTGCCCAGAGAAAAAGGTACGTTTTTTTTAACTCTGAAAAAAAAAAATCAAGCTTGACATTTTCAAATCATAACCATATGACTGTTAAATTCTATGCTTTACATTTTTTCATATATGTGCATGTGGATGTATCTATGTGTGTGTGTATATATATATGTATATCATCACATTTTGTTCTAAGAAACTCAGGGAAGAAGCATCTGACAATGGTAACATGAAACAGGTTTGGGAGATAATGGCAGTTTGAGAGGAAAACACTTCCAAAAGGGGGGAAAAAAAAATCAGACTGCCACTACCAAAAAAGGAAGAAGCTTTCTGCCAAAGATTGCAAACTGCAGTGACCTTAAGTAAGAGACTGTAACTGATTCAAGGGAAAATGAAAACTTTTCAAAGACAACACTGCTTGAGCTGCACCACTGTTTATACATGTCTTGTGCCCTCTTGCCTTTAGGGTGGCCTGGTAAACACACAGCCACACTGTGCTTCCAGCCACAGGCCACAGGGTTCTAATGAATATTCAGCTACATTAGCATTTTCTTTGTGTTGTTTTCTTCTCCTTCGTCTTTTTTTTTTTTTTTCTTTTTCCTTTTCTTATCCTACCAAGACAGTACTGGTGTGGGCAATGTCTATGATGCTATGCTGGTACTTTGGCAAGTTAAATACTTAGGTGCCTTGATAATTGTGGGAAATTTAAAAAAAAAAAATCTAGGCCACTAATCCTGTCTTCTGTAAAATGGAGTTCACAGTGGATAACAATCATGTACGTCTTGGGTATTCCAAGTAACCCAGGATACAGGGCCAAAAACTCAAAAGAGTTTTATTCTTGACAGTTTTTTCATACATTCAGTATCTATGTGCAAAGGAGCACACAAAACACTCAGTTTAGCAAGTGTACTTATTTCCCCATTTTCCTAATTTATTATTTTATTGTTTACTACTTAGTATACACACACACACACACACACACACACACACACACACACACACACACAAAGAGCAAAAGACCCTTATCACAGCTTGTTCCTATGCAGTAAGTGCTGGACTCCAACCTGGGTCGTGCAAATGGCAAGGCAGCACATTAACCAAGTGAACTGTCTTTCCAGTCATTTTCCCTATTTTAATTCTATGATTAATAGTAATTTGGGGAAAAGAAATCACTGAGGCTTTGATATAGTCTTAAAAATGAAAGTAACACAGATACTTTAAAAATACTGTGTAAATCCCTTTGGGGCTTGCCAGGTGAAAGCATCTTAGACTCTTGTTTCATGGATAGTGCATATATTAGCTGATTTCAATTCTAAATGAGGAAAATGGTAATTAAATGTCTGTGGTTAATTTCATTCTCAGGAAAAAATAGTAGCAAAGAACTCTGCCTTAAAATGGTCAGCTGTACTATGACACAGCCAATGCTTAAGAGATTACCCTATAAATGGCATCCAGGAACTCAGTGCAACACATACAATAACAATATCCAGACCAAGCCCCAAAGCTTGGATATCTCTGTGCTTTTCTAAACTGACTGAGGTTCTGCAGACTAACAACATTCCACCATAATGATGGTGTGTCTTTAGATTGAGATAAGATTCTAATTTATTGAGGGTTATTTACTGTTGTGTATAAGGATCTTTGTGGTAAGAAGTGAAGTAGCTAGTTTGAGAAGGGCAACTTGGCTGGGTTCACAGCTAAGAAATCTTAGAAGTTAGTATACCCCATATGGTAATTTCTCCTCCCCCCATTTTAAAACATAGAAAAGGCAATTAATGTTCGTTAATCTTGGCAAAATGAAAAGCAATGATATTCTATTATGCCCAGAAATACTTGCATTTATTGTAATATTTACCTTACTGTATTAAAGTTTTTGTGCTATATTAAATATAGTTCTGCTAGCAATTTTAAACTAGTTCTAATCATGCATACACATTTTTTTTCTTGCCAGAAAAAAAGGGAAATACTACATGTTGGAATTTATACTGACAAATTAATTTTAATAACACCAAAAAAAAAAAACTTCCAAAACGCAAATAAACTTACCCACCTGACCTGATGAACTTTGATGGAAAGCAGGCTTTATTTGTTACAGTATAAAGTTAATTACTTTACATCAATGCTTAGATGAAATAAAAAATGTTGCTTTTAATTTTAAAAGAAGGTCACTCTAAGTATTTACATACACCGAATGAAGTATAGGCTTGATGTGACCATATGAATCTTGATTTTAAAAAGAAGATGGAGGTGCCACAGAATATTGAGTTTTGTAAGCAGATGAATGTACTAGAAAGCACTGCAAACCTATTATCCATACATTAGACTTGTAGATCAATTCCAAATGGCACAGATATCTCATGTCACAGCTTCCTGATCTGGGTGGGAAAAGAGCTCACCTAATAGAGCACACAGCTTCCCATGCACAAGGACCTGGGCTCAAGCTCTTGGAACTACATAAGAGTAAAATGTACAAGGAGAGTTTCACAAGAAGAGGAGTAGTGCTGTGGTGGTGTTTCTCCTCTGCCCACCCCCCAACCCTCTCCTCCTCTCCCTCTCTCTCTCTCTCTCTCTGACACTGAAAAGAAAAAACAAATGTCTATTGAGAGCAGAGAAATTAAGCAGACACAAAAGAAGGGAGAAAAAAAGCAAGCAACTTTCCCAGCCTGGAGAAAACACCAATAAACTGATTAATAGAGCTTGCCAATTACTGCATGGGAGTGAAAGTCTCTGAAGAATGTAATATAGACAACATGTCTATATTGCACAGTATGAAGTCTTTCTTTTATTCTCCTTTCTCTCTCTGTCTCTCTGTCTCTCTCTCTCTTACAGAGCTAGAACCATGCAAATGCTCAATTTCACTATGCCTTCATCCATTTTCTTAAGTCAAACAGAGTTAGAGATACAATCACAGTACCAGGGCACTCACACATGGTGGTGAGGCTCAAACCTGGGCTGTGTTAACAGCACTATGCTTTCTATACCATGCATGGCACAGCTTGAAGTCTTTATTAGAAATGTACAAAAAAAAAACCCTAAAAAACAAATTTTTCAATAGAATATTGTTTATGCATAAAGGTAGTGATCAACTTTTCTATTATTTATCTTTGTCTTAAAAATCTATTGTGATTTTAAATATAAATATATAGAAGTCATATTTCAATAAAGTTTAAGTACACATGTATCCATTATATAATTTGACAGGTCTAACAAACAAAATACATGTACTAGCATGTCATTACAGTGAGTTCAAAAGAACAGACATGCTTGCCAAAATTGTTCGTTAATCTTATGAGACACAAACAAATGTTTTGTCCCATTTTTTCTAGATATGAAAATAATCTTTGCTCTCCCCCCCCCCAAAGCCCCCTTTTTAGCTACCATTAAAATGTAATCCAGGGCTATGACTAGAGACTCATGGTCTCTTGGGGTATAAAAGTTCATTTGCATAATAAATATCTGTGCATTCAGAAAGCCATTCTAAGTTGGAGGGACTGAGGTGAAGTTTTAAAGACTTCCTTACAAAGTCTCAAAAGACTGGAAGTAAAGCTTTTTTTCATGTGGGTTGGTTGGAGATTAGGCCAGATATCATCCCTGACAGATTTAGGAGCCAACTTCCACTTAGGACATAGACTTAGATGCAAAGAAGAAAAATCTGTTTTGGGACAGGAACAAAACTCTAACACAAGTGTCTGGCTCAATAGCTAGAGCATTCAGGTTAGTCCTGGGTATGCTGCTAAGCAAACATAAAAGGTCATACCAGAAGACGGCAAAGGTGCCATGGCTATTAGCATGGCAACTGTGATAATATCAGTTGCTATGTGGTGTTTGTACTATTTGTCAGACACTCAATGTTGATTTTTCATTTGATTTTTATAACTCTTTTACAAATCTGATACTATCTCATTTTATAGAAGGGAAGAGTGAAATTCAACGAAACTGAGTAATTTGCTCAAATATATAATATGGTAAGGCAGTATTAGACTTTGATACATATTAAAGACTGGGCCTAGAGCTAAAGGACCCTCACTCCAGAGGAGGACAGATGAAACCATAAGATGAAACCGTAAGTTGACATACTTATTTGAGAACTGTGACAGGATCAAGAATCTAAGGGTCCAAATCAAATTACCTTCAAGAATTCTACTTGAGAAATTCTAAAGGACAAACATTCATAGGACTCGGTTACACTAATCTGATTTCTATAGAATGACATCTGCTCCTTTCCCCTTCGGGCCCCAATATGTTAATGCATATGAGCCCAAGGAGGAAGAATTTTCTATGTTTTTTGGTGGGACCTTGTATCAGGAGTAAATCATCTCACACTACTCAAAGCCATCCCTAAAATACCACTTCCAAAGACACTTAGGTCTCACAGCTAGAACCATTCCTGGCCTAAAGGTTCACAGGAAAGGAAACACAGAACATTTGTGCTTTATAGTATAAATTACTTTGAGGGAAGAAAGAGGAGCAAGGAAGAAACTCTTGAAAAAGAAGGAACTGAAGAACAAAGAATGCACAGCAAGTTAAAAGAAAAATACATTTTATAACAAGAAAAAATAAGTGCAAACTTCAGCCTAAACTGAAAGCAAGAAACTTCAATTCCTCTAGAACCTCGTATGTGATTGGGTGTAAGGGCATTTCTCACTATCCAAATAAATGACATTATGTGAATAGCACATAAGAGAGTATAGGCAAAGGGAGATTACAAACACTCTGATCTAAATAATTTGTTTGAATTTATTTCTTGCCCAAGTACATAAAACAATAGTTATCATACACAGGAATAGCTATAGTTTGTGATTCTAGATTCCAGTGTGTATGTATGTTTTGCAGCTATTATTCTAGGTTCCTTACATCTAGCTACTTAAATGACACTAGCTAAGAATCCTTTGCTCACTATGTGACACCGAATGGATGAGGATAACAAAAACAAAAACAGAAACAACCAATAAAATGAAACAAAGTAAAAGAAACAAACAAAATAGAGGTTCAAGGTAATTTTGAAGAAATGCATCATGACTTTTCCAACAACCTAATATTATCTTCAGTCTTCTAGGAAACTCCTAGGAAAACACAGCCTTTTCTCTCACTTGAGTAAATCTAAACCTTGACGGTCTCTTTGACACTTTATTTTTTAAATGCTCTCCTGCCTGAGGAGTTCCTCCTTGTTTTTCATTTCTTAATGTGGTAATACACTTCACAGATTTAGGACTGAAGTAAAACTAATTTGGTAGAAGCTGGAGTAAAACAGTACTGTTAGTGTTTCTGGAGAGAACACCAAGTCAACTTTGTTTACAAAAAGTTCTTCAAACTTACCAACTGTTCTTTCTACATGTGTCCCTTTGTTTCATAACATGCATTTTCTTTCTTTCTTCCTTATTTCCTTTCTTTTTTGCCTCTAGGTTTATCGCTGGGTCTCGGTGCTGGCACTGTGAATCCACCACTCCTGGAGGTCATTTCCCCTCCCCCACTTTTTAAAAAATAGGATAAGACAGAGAGAAATTGAGAGAGGAGGGGAAGATAGATAAGGAGAGAGACCTTCTTCACAGTTTGTGAAGTGAACTAACTCCCTGCAAGTGGGAGCTGGGGGATCAAACCAGGATCCTTGTGTGCATTTAACCCGGTGCACCACCACCTGACCCCCTTTTCTCCCTTTCTCCCTCCCATCATTCCTTCCTTCCTTTTTTGGTTTTTCTTCTAGAGAATGAGTCTTTAAAACATCAATTCTATCAACAGTAGACACCAATATTAAAGTTCTGCATCATGTTGCATCGTGTTCTTGTTTACTGCTCTTACCTTAAATGGAGGAGAGGGGCATGCTAGCATAAGTAAACAATTTTAAGCCATACCAAAGAACTCATGTGAGAGCTACCAATGCTGTTAAATATTTGCATTTTAGACGTGTCTGTGACAATTCTTCTTTTCAAAAACTAAAAAAGCCCCCTCCCTCCAATAGCATGTATAATGTCCTCTTTTGCCAGAAGCATTCACTCATTATATAAATCAAACAAGCACAGGACACTAGACAAAAAAGTGACTAGTAATGCCCAGTGCATTCCTCTGCTTGAGTTGAGATGATTGTGGTGCATTGCATGCAGATGTCAGGTATTTTAATAAAGAGCTCCATTGTGCAGGTCCCACTACTCCTCCACTGCTCCCAGCACTTCCCCAAAAGGGGGGCAGGCAGAGAGGGGAAGAGCGACAGCCATTCCAGCTGGAGCTGGAACCTCGTTCGAGTCAGGAAAACCACAGCTCATAAGCAAAGAGGAAGCATAATGTTCTACAAGGACAAAACATTAGCAGAAATGTCACTCAGCCCCAATTCCACATGTTGGCTGCCATGGCCTCTTCCTCCTAGCATGCCCGATTGATATAAATTCCATCTGCTCAGCAGCCAAGTGACAGAGAAGAAATACCGGCATCTGGTCTCCATTGCTGTCGGGTTTTTGTTCCATGTTAGACCTTAGCTAGAAACATATGAAGAGATGAAGGTGCTGGCAAAGGACTAAAAGGCTGAGCTGGCATAAAGGAGATTTTCTGATGCTTTTCACACCTCCCTCTGGAAATTTTACATGGAGGGGGAAGGGTGTGATAGGGATTTTATAAACTAAACAGTGAGAGCCAATGGACCTAAAGGTCATTTCAAGTTTTTAGGTTTGCATTTTTTTAAAAAGTATTTTACTGTTAAAATCTATAAAGCACAACATTTATTTCCCCTTTCTAGCCATTTAGTGCAACAGAAGGCAACTAAGTCAAATAAAAATGTCTTTCAGTTAATATTCTTTCTCCTTTCTCTTAAATATCCACTGGTTTGGACCCACTCCACAGGTACTTTACATTATCCCGAGGAACTGAAGAAAAATGCAAAAGCTAAAAACCACCAACCCTCTTTAACCTCTAGCTGCCCAGAAAAGTATAAAGTCACCTGTGGAGTTAACAACCATAAGGGGAAATAAGAGTGAGTCTAAGTCCCATTAGGAAAGATGAATGCACCAAGAATTCACTCTCACCTCACTGTCAGGCCAAATTTTAATTATTTACTTGCTCAAGAGGCTTAGAAAAATAAAAAGAGAACATGAAAGAAAGGTGATAAAGAGAGAATAGGGGCAACATTTTTTCTTTGTCCACCATCTAATTTGCATTTCTGCAAAGCAGTAACTATGAATAGCTCTATTCACAAATACACTGTAGAAAAAAAAACCATTTTAGTGATTGCAGTCAAGTCATAAAAAATTGCTTTGGAAAACAACTATGAGAAAGACTCCTACTAAATTCTCTCAAAAATATTCCAAAAAATAAAAGATGTATAAATTTTTTTTGGTAAATTAAAAAAATTAAAAAGATTCTTTAACTATACCAGCTTATCACTGAGTTTAGTTTCACCTAAAATCCAAAATATGAAGCAAACAAACAAATAAATGAACAAGTACATGGAACCAACCTCTTCTTCACCCACTCCCACCCCCTATTACTGGGCAGTCAATTTTAGTGAGAGCAGTGTGTATGTAACAGAAAGACAGCGACTTTAAATAAAATGACAAAGAAGTCAGTAGAAATATAGTTGATGATGACCTGTCAAGGTGGTTAGTCCTGGGTGATAATGACTAAGGAAACCTTAATGAAATATACAGTATGATCTACTGCAAATCCTACGATGAAGCTTACCAGAGAGTTAATGAGGTTTATACTGCAGGACCCTCATCTGCCAAAGACCTTAATAGTTTCAGGGACCTAGAGAATATTCTAGGTAGAGTAGGGAAGTCAGGTCACAACTGGAATGGATTTCTAGGAAGCATTTCTGGTAAATTCCCTTTGGAGATTTCAGAAGAAAAAAGGCTTCAGTCTCCATGACATTTATAACTTTTGGTTGTTTGGTTGATTTCTTATGCTAAGTACATATTCACTACTGCACTAAAATTATAAAGTGTTTTTATACAGCATATCTGATGAGGAGGATTTGTATATGTAGCAATTCTTTAAAAATGGACTATATATCAGGGGAAAGGATGGGATATAGAGATCTGGTGGTGGGAATTGTGTGGAGTTGTACCCCTCCTATCCTACGGTTTTGTTAATGTCTCCTTTTTAAAATTAATTAATTAATTAATTAAAGAAAATGGACTATATACTTTGAAGAATCAAATAACATAACCCACAGAACAAAAAAAAAAGAAAACAGAAACAAAAAAATAAACAAAACAGTGAACCTTTATGCAATATGACCACTACGTCTAGAAACACATATCTTGATTGAAAAATGTTACTTAATAAGACCAAAATTCATCAGATACAAGTACAATATGAAATTTCTGGTAGAAGGGGGCCGGGAGGTGGTGCACCTGGTTAAGTTCACATCTTACAATGCACAATGACTTGGGTTCAAGTCCTCCGTCCCTACCTGCAGGGAGAAAAACTTCACAAGTGGTGAAGCAGTGATGCAGATGTCTCTCTGTCTCTCTCCCTCAACCTCCCCCTGTCTTCTCAATTGCTGGCTATATCTATCCAGTAAATAAAGATAATAATAAAAAAATTTAAATTCTGGTAGATAATATAAACTGTTTCATATATCTTAAAAATTGAAAGATGCTTCTAACTCAGACTCAAATATCAGAAGTCAACTGAAAGTTAATAAAAACCACATGAAGAAAAAAGCTGTAAGATAAAAACAAAGCAAGAACTAAAAATCAACTAAGAATAAATATTTTTAACATAGATGAACTATGGGCTAATTTTCTTAAGATATACACTAAAAGTAAGAAAAAGTATTTTTGACGAGGCTACAAATGCATTAAGATCTTGAGAAGACATTTAGGTAGAGTGGAAAGAGAAATGAGTAAAGTAATAAAAGACAGTAAAGCATTGTTACTAAGAGAAATGCGAATTAAAGCAGTACACTATAACTTATCCTAGTCACCTACCAAAAATCCAAGGGTTGAAAGTTTGGTTTTGCTTCAACACCTTGCCTATCAGTATGTGAAGGAACAGGCACATAAATCATAAATACATTCATACAGTGAAGCTGTTAAAAATAGTGAAGTAAATCTCTTGTGTGTTGATAAAATAGTTTTCAAGATATATTAAGTAAAAAAAAATGGCAAGTGAAAAATAACGTGCTCATTGTATCTCATTTTACCCTTTTTATTAACCAAACAGAAGGTTATGTGTACTTTATATGCATAGACTATTTCCAGAACTGTACCCCAATATCAGAGACTTACTTTGATATTTCAACTATATATCTTTACACTAATAGCAACTATTTCTTTTTAAAATATTTTGTTACAATTTTACTCTATATAGCAGAATCAAGGATATATCATTCTTGAACATACAGAAAAATATAATTTTTATTTAACTTAATATTTCCCAAGAACTATGTTCATACAGGCATAGTTGCTCTTTACTTTATTAAAGTAAAAGACTCCGTTCTGTGTTGTTTTGATGATTCTGAGTCTCCTCCCCCCAATTTAAAGTTCTCATTTCTTTTTTTCCAGATAACTACTGCATTTACTTATGTTTATATAATGTATATGTGTATGTATTTTTATACTTGAAGTGTGTGTGGAGAGGATGTGTTGTTATTAGAAATTAAGTTTTTAAATTTAATTACACTCAATGAGAGAAGAATCACAAAGATATCTGAAGGGTGAATACACTTCTAATGCCTGATTGATATATCCCCTTGGGATTTTATTTTAAGTTACAGTTTCTATTTACAGATACTAAGATACTTCCCAGATACAGTTTTATGTGTTTCCTTGTTGTGATACCTTTTGTCATTTTGAGAATGTCTGAAGTAATTCTTCGCTAACAAGATAGATTCCCAGAAAAAGAAATGCATGACCTAAGTTGCTCACTAAAAGGTTAATAAGCAAATGAAATGTTTTAGTTTTCTACCTGTACCCATGGTACATGGTCTATATTTTATTGCTTGAACTCTCCTCCTTGATGTAAATATATTATGCTAATGGGAAATCATAAAAAAATGCCTCTTGGGGGCCTCATGATGGCTTACCCAGTGAAGCACACATGTTATCATGTACAAGAACCTGGATTTGATCCCTGGGCCACTATGTGGGAGCACATGCAACGAGGAAGTTTCATGAGCAGTAAAACAGTGCTGTAGTGTCTCTCCCTCTCTATTTATATGTCTCACATTCTCAAAAAATAAATGGCCATAAAGAACAGTGAAGTCATGCAACACAGCAATACCTCTTGTGGCAAGAAATGAATGAACTTTTACTCTCTTAACATAAATTCCTTGAGATTCTATGATATGCTCAGAAGGTGGACACAGCAAATAACCCAAACAACAATCCAACAAAAAACTTACAGCTTAATAAGGAAACAGGCAAACAAACAGGCTATTATTATGGAGAAGAACAGGGGATAAGTAAAACTTACACATGTACACTTGATGTGTCCATCTCCACCTCCCCACAGCACCCCAATGTCTGTCCACCAGCCCTTCCTGGGCCCTATTTTCCCACTGGTTCAGGAAGAGGGTTGATGTGAGCCCCTGTAGCACACATGTCATATGGGTTCCTGGATCCCCACTCCTCCTGCCTTGGATGAACAGCATTTTCCTAGAATATGGAGGACAGCAATTTCCTGGAAAAGTGATGGCTAAATTGAGACCTAGGGGGGCCAGGTGGTGGTGCAACCAATTAAGCACACATTGTACTAAGTGCAAGGACCCATGCAAGGATCCAGGTTCAAGCCCCCAGTTCCCCACCTGCAGGGAGGACACTTCACAAAAGCAGTGGAGCAAATCTGCAGTTGTTTATCTTTCTCTCTCCCTATAGCCTCTCAATTTCTTTCTGTCCTATCCAATAAAATGGAAATCAAGGGCCACCAGGAGCTGTAGTGTAGGCACTGGGCCCCAGCAATAACCCTGGAGGGGAAAAAAATTGAGACCTATGGGCAGGTAGGAATTAGTCTGAAGAACTTCTGAAAGCAGCCCATTTCAGGAAGATACAGTGGAGGCAAGGAAAAATATGCCCCAATGAAGGATCTACAAAATTTCCATAGGACATCTTATGGGGGCAGTTTCCATTCAGTGAATTATAGCTCAGGGCTTTCATTCTTAAACGATAGATAGAGACTAAATACCACATCAGACGATCTACTAACCAGATCAAGTACAGCAACTCTTAATTTATGAGCATCAGATGATAATGACTGATGTTGTTATATTATGTGCAGGTGTAACATCAGACACAAAGAAATGTTGTATTTGCTGTTGGTTGTCTTTCCCCATGTCTCTCTGTCCCATCGATTCCTGTTGACTTGCTGTGGGGTTAAAGTGAGAGTTCTTATCTATGGCCACGAATGTAATATTGCTTCTCTCTCTCTCTCTCCCTCTCCCTCTCCATCTCCTTCTCACTCTCCTCTCTCTCTCTCTCTTGCCACCAGGGTTATCACTAGAGCTTGGTGCCAGTAAGCACTATGAATCTACCACTCCTTGTGGTCAGCCTTGCTTCCTTTCTTCTCTCCCTCCCTCTCATTTTTATTTGATAGGACAGACAGAAATTCAGAGGGGAGGAGGAGACAGAGAGGGAAAGAGAAAGACAGACACATGCAAACCTACTTCATTGCTTGTGAAGTGTTTCCACTGCAGATGGGGCTCAAACACAGGTCCTCGTGCATACTACTCTGTGTGTTTATTGGGGGCGCCACAGCCCAGCCCCCAATGTTGCCTTTCTCAAATTGTAGAAGGTCCTCAATGGCTTTTTTTTTTTGGGGGGGGAACCCAGTAAGACAATGTCTCATAAGTGAGAAGACTCACAAAAATATAGATAACAGGGTGACTGAATAGCTGAGGAAAAGCACACAGCTTCAATCACAGGCCAGAGCACCACTCCTCTGTGAAAGACAACTGATGGGTCAAATCACTAGGGAGCTGCAGAAGAGTTATTAATAGTGACAGGTACACTACCTGGGAGACAGGTTGAGAGGAGAAAAAGATTATTTATAAGCGAATAGTTAACAGCTGTACCTACTGCTAAGCATTACATGGATGCCACAAACTGTAGAATTCAAATCCTGGGTTATTCAAGCACAAACAACTGCCTGTCACCCAAATGTAATGCATCGCTACAAATTAAGCTCGAAGAGATGAGACTACAAAGCCGCCTTGCCTAGAGAGGAATGTCATCCAGTAACTCAGAAAAGAGGTGGATAAAGACTGAAATAACCATAAGGTGAATTATAGTTCTTAATAATAATGACAAATTTGCAAAAAACAACTTTATAATTTTTCCTGCGGGCTTCAACAACAGAACAGATGTCAAATGCACCTTGTACTTTCAAGAGTAAACTGGAGTTGGGAAATGAGAGGAGATTGAAGAATCACATTTGAATAGCAAAATTATAATGAAACAAATGAGGAAAAGAGAATCTAAGTTTCGAGGGTCTTTTTATTGGTGTGCTTCTTTGTGGTGAGGAGGGAGGGCTCATAACAGCATTCACTCTACCACTGAGCTATGAGAAGTTTGGCATATATATATATATTTTTTTTTTAATTAATTGATTATGTATCTATTGGAGAGAGAAAATGAGAGAGGAGGGGGAGAGGGAGGGGGAGACAGAGATAACACCTGCAACCCTACTTCACCTCTCCTGAAGCTTTCCTCTGCAGGTAGGCGCCAGAGAATTGAACCGGTGTCCTTGCACACTGTAATGTATGCACTTAACCAAATGCCACCACCTGGCTCCAGAAGTTTGGTTTAGAATTAAATTACTGAAATAATTATGAAATATATTTTATATATGGTTAAATATGAAATATGCTACTTTCGTATGGACTAATATTAATGCTATTCTAGTGTGACTCTGGACCATATTCCATGTGAATCCCAGGAACACTACCACATAGATAATAATAAAAAAAAATCAACAGTGGGAGTTAATTTTTCAATTCAATATTCTGATATGCCTGGAAGCATAATATATTGGGTTGTTGAGACAGTCATGATGAATCAAACTTTTTCCAACAACCTAACATATTGAGTTGAAAGTCTATGAGAATAAGTATTTGCAACAAATTCATATATTTTCATTTCTATTTGTTTTGATATTCCTGTATAAGTACCGCGTGCTAAACGATTGTGCCACTGGAACTCTGATGTTCTGATATTCCTAAGATGATATTTATTTTTATCACTACAAAGTAACTGCTGTCAAGAGGAGGAAAAGACAAAATTAAAATGAAAACAGAGGGCTGACAAATGGTTCATTCTTCGGATAGTTTGCTGCTTTGCCAGATCACAACCCAGGTTTGAGTTTGGCCCACATTACACTGAAGAAAGCTTCAGTGCTGAGGTCTCTTTTATTCCCTGTCTTCTCTGTCTCCATTTATACACAAACAGACAAACAAATGAAGTTTTAGGTTGAGGAGATAGCAAATGATTATGCTGAAAAACTTTCATGCCACCATAAATAAGTTTAGCAGTGCTCTAGTGAGAAAGAGAGCAGCTTCAACCCCAGCACAATAATAAACCAGAGTTGAATAATGTGCCTGTAAGAAGAGAGACAGAGGAAGAAGGAGAGGGGGAGGGGAGGGGGAGGGGGAGGTTTTGTTTGTGGGGTAAGGGGTTAAAAAACAGCTTTCATTTTTTAATTATATGTTAATGCAATGTTTGAGTTTTATCAGTCCTTTGCTACTTTCATTAATGAGCAACCATATATTTAAAAGAAATTTTGATATATTATTTTAACATTTCTCCAAAGTACCTTGTTTAACTCTGTAATCTTTTCTTTCCCTCTCAGGATGGAGTGGCAACAGTTTCACCTTACTGAAATGTTCTCATAAAAAGTTCTAAAATTCATCTCCTCTCTTCCTTTTCTTCCCTTCCATTAGAATTATTAAGTACTATGGAAGTCAAATGAAGCATACTAGATTCTCTATATCTTAATTAAAAAAAATTTTATTATTAGATAGATACAGAGAGAAACTGAGTGGAGATGGTGGAGTTAGAGAGAGACAGAGAGACAGCTGGCAGGCCTATTTCACCACTCCTGAAGCTTCCCTCTGCAAGTGGGACCAGTGGCTTGAATCTGGGTCTTTGTGCACTGTAATGTGTGCATATAACCAGGTATGCACTGCCTGGCCCTGTATCTTAATTTTAAAAAGTATTTTCTCCATGTAGGAGAGAAGATGACATTTCACAGAAAAGATATTACATGAGAAGGAAAATCTACCAAGAGTAGGAAAGGCAGAATGGAGAGAGAATAAGAGAGGTAGTGCAACTTACTTTTATAATGAAAGAACAGTGGCTCCTGGTTCAAATCCCAGCACCTCTAAAAAAAAAAAAAAAAAAAAAAAAAAAAAAAAAAATCCCAGCACCTCTATAAACAAGACAAATGAGTAAAAAACTAAGTAAAAAAAGAGAGACTTTAATAGAGCGGAAATGGAAATCATAATGCCAAGGCAATTAGCTTTTCTCAATCATTCCCTAAAGTGTATGAAATGCCTACTGTGTGAAATGCCTACTGTTGCAACACAAACCACAGTGCATGTTGTAAACTGCGTGGGCAGAACTTCCTGTGTCTGAGAATTTGACAAGAAGAAAAATGAGTTCACTAATGGCAGACGGTTGCTCTGACGTGAGGCGAGCCAGCAAGCTGAGGCACGAGAGTGGGAGAACAGGAGTTGGACAGGTGTCATGCAGAAGCAGCTCTGCAGTCAGGGCTCACAGTGCCTGATAATTATGGATATTGTCAGATCTGCCAACAGACATATTTAGCAATGAGAAGGGGGGGCGGAGGAGGCTGGAATATTATGAAATTTGCCACCCACCTCCCATTGGCACTATCAGTTTCATATGCCCTATTAAAGACAATCAAGGGCTCCCAGCCTCCCCTGAGATCAAGAGAAGATAGTGATTATAAAAATAATAACAATTTAAAAAATTACCTAAGTGTTCTAAAGACCTTTGAGCTTTTACTTCTGACACTGTTAGAAACACTCACAAGCAGGAAGATAAAAAACAAAAACTCAAGAGACCACAGTAGCCTCAGTCTGAAAGGCCACTCCAGGGGTCCTTAAGCCAAACACCCTCTGAGAGCTCAGTGGTTTGGAGATTCCCTCCTGTGGGTGGCATTCCAAAGGCATCTCCCTCACTTCTGTGTAAACTGTGTTTCTGGGGAAATAGTAAAAAGAAAAACTTTCTTTCTTTTTCTTCTTCTTCTTCATCTCCTCTTCCTCCTTCTCCTCCTTTTTTAAACAGAAACTGCCTAGACATACTTATTTGTGAAGCCAAGTTTGTTAAAGTACAAGTGTAATAAAGACACTACAAAAGTAATTATAAAACACATATGGTGCAAGCACTGGCTTTGTTTATTTTATGATAGTTAACATTATTTACATTGTGATCTGGTCAGAATTAATACTAACTACAAAGGTTATATACAAAACATGCCCAATTTTTGTTCTCAACCTTGCGAACTGGTAGTTTTGTCAACCTATCTAAATTAATGTGTCCTCATATCTCTTGTAATACACAAAAGAAATCAATTATATTTTAACATAAATTTTTATTCAAAACACTCAAACAATATCATGTGTATGTTGCCAACTGCAAAACTGGATGAAACTTATCTTCTTTTTAACTAGCTGGGGAGTTTGACAAAAGTGAATTTAAGCCATTATTTGCATCGGATTTTAACTATACACAATTCATTCCACTACCTCAGTAATATAAATAATTTTTAAAGATTCAAGTTTATTTTCTTTTGTTAGAATACATCTGCACATACATTACTGGTATATCTTGCTGATAAAAAAATAATATAAACTGTCTTTTCTTATTATAGCAATAGTTTTTGGGGGTACTCACTGTCAAACGAGAAGTCAAGATAGAATTTGTTTCCTTTAATGTTTAACTTAGAGGTATATAAAAGTCAAGTAGTCCCCTGAGATAGAGCATAGGTTCACCCGTGCCCATAAACTAGGGGAAAAATATATGCCTGAAAGCAGAAGTACACAAGAGCATGCAGGGAATACCCCCCAACACTTCATCTGCACTATTCCAGTCTTTAGGTCCACGATTGCTCAAAAATTTGTTTGGCTTTGTATATTAACTCTCTTTTCAGCCACCAGGTTCCGGATGCCAGCAAGATGCTGACCAGACTTCCCTGGACAGATGACCCCATCAATGTGTACTGGAGCTCCACTTCCCCAGAGACCCACCCTATTAGGGAAAGAGAGAGGCAGAATGGGAGTATGGACCAACCAGTCAACACTCATGTTCAGCGGGGAAGCAATTACAGAAGCCAGACCTTCTACCTTCTGCAACCCACAAGACCCTGGATCCATACTCCCAGAGAGATAGAGAATGGGAAGGCTATCAGGGGAGGGGGTGGGATATGGAGATCGGGTTATGGGAATTGTGCGGAATTGTACCCCTCTTATTCTATGGTTTTGTTAATGTCTCCTTTCTTAAATAAAAAAAAAAGAAGAAGATTAAAAAAAAGTCAAGAGACAAAGAGAAAAAGAGAAATAGAAGGAAGTATGAATAACCACTGCAATGAAAAACTTAAGATTTTTCTTGCTTCTTTTACTAAAAGACTGTAGTGTTCTATTTATAATTAGCTTCATATTAATAGAAATACCAAGTTATAGAACCAAGCGGTGGTGAGTGATTCATAATTCAAGCTGAATGAGAAAATGGCTACCACTTCTCCCTGGGCACCCAGATACATGGTACTTTCCTCCTCTGAGGTATAGATCATGCCCTATCTTTCCAGCCCTACCCATTATAGGAAATGACTTGACATGGGGCATTAGAATCTGAGAATGTAATTCCATGAGAGTTGGATGTGAAAGGTTCAGGAGTTTTGTAAGCTGACTGTCAAACACACATTATTAAAAGTGAAACAATAACCTTACAAATAAATATTAAAAATAAAGCTAATAGACATTCAAAACTCATTACTCTGAATTTGTTAAATCCATTTATTACCATCTGTGCTTTTGAGATTAGCAACTTCTATTTACATCTGGCATGGCAGAAAGAGTTTATAATGGCTATGCACATCTCTTCCAATCCCCATTTCAGTGATGTGTACTGATAGGCTCAAATTAGCCACAGGGAAATATTTTCACTGTAGAAATCAGCAAACACTGCAATCTAGATCTTTTTTCATTTAGAAAGCCATTGTAAAATATGTTCCAACATACCACTTGCTTCTCAATAATAGATGACTGTCTGGTTTCAAAAGTTAGACTTCATTTAAAAACACACATTCACTTGAACTTTATAATCCTATCTCTACCCATTTGGGGAAGAGAAAGAGATAATGTTGTTATAAGAGATTTTTGAAAATAACTATAAATTTTATTTGGTTCACTTATTTTTATGAAGTCTTGTAAAACATAACATGGAACATGATTTCCGGATATGAAAAATAGTAGATATGACAACTGAAATATATGGTTTGTGCCTGGACAGGAAATACCCTGCACTGCCTCTACACACAGGAACAAAGATTAAGTCACAGGCATACAGGCTTTCAAACATTTTTTAAGTGTGTGTATTACTATGTTTGTCACAGACTAGTCAGTGAGATCCTTGATACTGCAGAGTTTTAAACACTGTCAATTAATCTATGGTACAAATACAAGTAAAGAATAAAAATTAGAATAATTCTGAATCATAATCAATAAAAAAAAGACAACTTATCAGTGTGAAGATGTGAGAAAAATTTAGAGATAAAGTGCTTTTGCTTAAACATGTAGCAGTGTTAAGAAGAAAATCAGGATGAGTCAAATATTCATATTCTTAAAATAAAATCTGAATAGGCATAAAAGTCTATTTGTATTATATAGTATACCCACAATCTTTTTCATTCAATTTCTGGTTTATACACTTAAAACAAACATTACATTTTTCAAGTTACTGCTATTTATAAATCATCTACTAAAAGGAAATATATTGAAACTAAATTGGAAACTATAAGAAAATCACAAATGCCTGCAAGTAGAAAGGTAGGATAAATATTACCAGAGTTACATGATTGTATTATATGTCTTCCTATAGCAGCTGGAAAAATTTTATAGAGATGAATTTTATTAGAGAGAGAAATACAGCCTAAAATCAGATGTTAAGATATTCATTCTTACAAGTAATATAAATGTCAGTATACTCTAAGAAATATGTCTGACTTCTAAAACTTGTTTTCAAAAACATACAAATATATATAACACAATTAGTCTTAGTTATCAACATCAAATAACTCAACAGTTATTATTTATATAAACATCATAGAGTACAGTCTGGATATGATTACAGAAGATCCAAATTTGAGAATGTAGTTTGGCATAATATTAGGTGCCCCCCACACACAATTAGCAAATAGAAGTTCTAGCTTAGTAACACAGAAAGCAAAATTAATAAAACTTGCTCTATCTGTTCAATAGGTTTACACAGTAAATGAATCATTTCATCTGCCATTGCCTTTAAAAACAATTTCCTGTTTCTCTACTTATCATATAGTAGCTGGCAGAACCATTCACCCTGAGCTAGAGTATTTCTTTTTGATCTGAGATTGTGGCAGTCTTCCTGTTTTAGTTTTATAGTAATTCAGATCTACCATATGTAGAATAATGACACAACAGAATAAAAGATCGGGGCACATGACTATCTGATCTGTACCTGAAGTTGGAAAACCACAGTGTTTAAACCGTAAAAGAATCATTGGAAGGGAAAACCTCTCCCTGTCCCCATTAGGATTAACACTGGGGCTTGGTATCTACACAATATATCCACCACTCCCAGTGGTTATTTATTTATTTACTTATTTGACAGGGCAGCGAGAAATTGAGAGGGATAGGGAAGACAGAGAGAGAGAAAGATAAACACCTGCACCACTACCACTGCTTAGGAAACTTTCATCTCTGTAGTTGTGGACCAGGGGCTAGAACTTGGATCCTTGAGCTTGTGTGCTTAAGCAGGTGGATCCCCACCTGGCTCCATAAATGTAACTTTCTAAAAGTGCTTGAGTTTTCTTCATCAATTGTACTTTCCCAGTCTTGTCTTCCTTATCAAATCATAATATAAAAATGAAACCTATTTAATTTATGATTTATAATAGTTTTGGTGCCCTAATATTAATTTAAAGGATGATTTGCATGTTTTTCTTTTGGCTATCTTTTATTACTTTATTTAATTTAAAATCTATCGTGTCTGAGATGAGAATGGCTGCTCCTGCCCTTTTTTGTGGTCCGTTAGCCTGTATGATAGTTTTCCATCCTTTCACTTTAAGTCTGTGTTTATCTTGTTGTGACAGATGGGATTCTTGCAAGCAGCATATGGTTGGATTATGTTTTCTGATCCATCCCCCAACTCTGTGCCTTTTGATGGGTGAGTTTAAGCCACTGACATTTATTGATATTATGGATTTAATGTATTGTAGTGCCACTGTTCAAAAAAAAAATTTTTTTTTGTTTGCTCTGATATATTGCCAGTATTATAGTGATGTTCTTGTTTATAAGAGGTCTTTTAGAACCTCTTTCAGGGCCGGTTTGGTGATGGTTGCCTCCTTTAACTGTTGTTTGTCTAAGAAGGTTTTGATCCCTCCATCTAGTTTGAATGAAAGTCTAGCAGGATATATTATCCTTGGTTGAAACCCTTTTTCATTCAGGGCTTGATAATCTTGCCATTCTCTTCTGGTTTTTAGAGTTTGAGTGGAGAAGTCTGCAGATAATCTTATGGGTTTTCCCTTGTATGTGACTTTTTGTTTCTCTCTTGCAGCCTTTAGGATCCTTTCTTTATCCTTACTTCTTCTCATTGTGACTATGATGTGTCTTGGTGTCTTCAGGTCTGGGTTGATTCTGTTTGGTACTCTCTGGGCCTCATGAATCTTGATGTCCTTTCTGTTATTCAGGTCTGGGAAGTTTTCTTCTATTATTTCCTCTAGAATCTTTGTTTCCCCTTCCTCTCTTTCTTCCTCTGGCAGGCCAATTATGCGAATGTTACTTCTTTTGAGATCGTCCCATATGTCTCTGTTGTTGTTATCAGTGTCTCTCAATATCTCTTTAAGCTCTTTCACCTCTTTCTTTGTTTTCTCTAACTCATCCTCTGTCTGACTAATTCTGTTTTCTGCTTCTGTTAGTCTGCTTTCCCTTGCCTCAGCTTCTTTCTTCATTACAGCTATTTCAGCTTTCAGTTCTCTAATTGCCTCAAGATAATCAGTATTCTTCCCCAAAATAATTCCCAAATGTGTATCAGTGAATTCAAAAAAGCACACTGTTTGGTGGTGTGGGGGGTGGGGCCTGTGGCTTTGGAAGCTGTAGGATTAAGGAAGAAAGGATGACGAGAATGAGAAAAAGAAAAAAAAAAGAGAGAAAAAAGAAAAAGATAAGAAAAAGAACAGTCATAAAAGAGCAGTTAAAGAAAAGAGTTTATTTATTTATTTATTTTTAATTATTTAATTAGGTATGCTGGGTGAGGTGGGGGGGGCTGGCTACTTAGAAAGAAAAAAGGCCAGAGGTTTCAGAAGGGTATAGACTTAGAATGATGATAATCCCTGGTGGGACAGGAATTTGGTAAAGGCAGAAGCTCAGCAGGGGAGCCTGCTAGGAGCTGTTCCCCAGGGACTGGTTATGGGGGGGGTGTGCTTAATAATTAAAAGGAAAGAATTTCCCCCCCTTTTTTTCTACTCTATTTCTTAACCCAAATTAAGTTATAGTCACCTCCTTGGTGTCACCACTAGGACCTCTTATTGACTGGCCTACTAAAGGCAGAAAATCCTACCGTTTCCAGAAGATGTGTGGTCAGAGCTCAAGCCACTAGCAGCTTCTCAGTCCGCCATCTTCCAGGAACCCCCCCATGTTTTTCTTTTGGAAGCAAATCAAGACTTAAAAGTTGTTCCCTCCCCCCAAGTACCTCTCCCTTTTTTCCTTTTCAAATATTTTATTTATTTTTAATGACAGAAAGATACACATATAGAGCTACTAGAACACTGCTAAACTCTGGTTTATGCTGGTGCTATGGATTGAACCCAAGACTTTGGAGCCTCAGGCATGACAGTTTTCTGCATAACCATTATGCTGTCTCCCCAGCCCTCTTTTTTTTTTTCTTTTATAGGTAAATCACATACCAACTACAAAAATAACAAAAAACAATGATCAAACAAGGCTCCATGCAGGTAAAGGAGATGCAGGGAAACTAACAAAATAATTTTCTATTTTGTTAAAATATATTTCTCTAAATAATCTAGACAAGATCTTGTCAAAAGAAATCTGCAATTTAAAGTACTTAAGCCCCATACTATGATGTGAAAAATAAGCAAAGCTTTACAAGATGGCTCTAAAATCTAGACTCAAACAGTTGAGAAAGGAATGTTTGTACCACCTTTTCTCAAGTTTGTCATATTTCTAAATGCAAAAGTAGTATCAAAGAAATAAATATTAAGCCTTGGGGCCAAGCGGTGGCGCAACTGGTTAAACGCACACACTACAGTGCATAAGGACCCAGGTTCAAGCCCCTGGTCCCCTCCTGCAGAGGGAAAGCTTCAGGAGTGGTGAAGCAGGGCTACAAGTGTTTCTCTGTCTCTCTCCATCTCTATCTCTCCTTCCCCTCAATTTCCCTTTGTCTCTATTCAATAATAAATAAATAAAGATTTTTTAAAAGAATTAATTAAGCCTCAAAAATCCTAAATTCAACTCTAACAAACCAGAAAATTCGAAAGTTTAGAGTTCTTTATAGCAAAGGTGCCCAAGTGTTTTTAAAAAGAAGATATGACAGACTTCTATTTAATTTCTCTGTGAAGCTAGTAGCAAACTTAGCACTGAGACCAAAGCTTGCATTTTAAAGTAGTTTTAAAAAGTGGAAGTTTCTTAAATTAAAAATTTAAATAAAAAAAAAAATAAATAAAAATTAAAAAAAAAAAGTGGAAGTTTCTAACTACAACCTCATTTCATATTAATATTGCTGAATAGAAAAGCAGGAATTGTTCAGGAAGATGCACTGATAGCTTATTTTCACTGCAAGCATAATTTGTTCCAAATCTTACCAGTTCCCTAGATTTACACATACCCAACCTTGAAGCCTGGAATCTATTTATGAGCATCTTCTTTCTCCTTTACCTTAAGGATCAAATCTTCAATTGGTTTTACCAAACTGTTGTTTATTCTTCCTCCCACCGGGCCTTAATGCCAGACGTATTTCTACTTGAAGTACTATGATAGCTTCCACATTAGATAACCTGACTCAGAACTCCTTTTTCAGTTCCACACAGATGTCATTATCAAATGAAGTGGTTTTTTTTGCCCCCCCCCCCGCCCTTTATCACTGGACTTGGTACCTGCACTACAAATCCACTGCTCCTAGAGGCTATTTTTTCCCTTTTGTTGCCCTTGTTGTTTATGATTGTTGTTGTTATCACTGTCATTGTTGTTGGATAGGACAGAGAGAAACTGAGATAGGAGGGGATGACAGAGAAGGGAAGAGAAAGATAGACACCTGCAGACCTGCTTCACCACCTGTGAAGGCATACCCCTGCAGGTGGGGACCTGGACCCTCGAACCAGGATCCTTACACAGGTCCTTGCACTTTGAGCCATGTACTCTTAACCTATGTGTTACCGCCTGCCCCCCTAAATGAAGCTTTTTAAAGAATAAAATATGATGCTTGATTACTGCAGTAGCAACCCCTGAATCACTCAGTTCTTCTTTATGCATATCTTGGTACAATCATCTCCTTCTCTGGTTCTGGGTGTTGCTATGTGACTTTGGACAATCAGATACTAGAGAGTATCACATGTGAACCTGCCTTTTCCTGCTGCTATTCAGAACCCTGCAACTATCTGAATGTGAATGAGCCCAGGACAATTTGGTCAATATGAATGTCATGATCTGATTATCTCCATTGCTCCAGAGGATAGTTAGTACCAACCATGCCACCAGAAGTGTAAATTAAGCAAATCTAGAACAACCAGTCCACTCCTTCCATCCCAACCTGCTCCATCTTACTGGATCTTTTACCAACTTAACTGTAAGCTGTGAACAATAATATAATAATATTTGAAGTCATCAAGTTATGCAACAACCCCTATTCAACTCTAAAGAAATTAGCTTCCAGTGAAATAAAACTCTTTACCCTGCTAATCAATGACCTCACTATTTTGGCTGCACTATACTTTTCTAAAGCTCTTTAATGTTCTAAATATTCTGTATTCAGTTTTGTACAGATTAACAAAATACTAATTAAATTTTATAAATTCCATATAAAATAACCAAATATGAACTTTCTTGTAGTGAACTTTGGCAATATTCTTTTTCCAAGGAAGTCTTAAAAAATCACTAGTCGTGACCTGAGGGGTGGTACAGTGAATGAAGTGTCCTACTCTCAAGAATAAAGTCTTGAGTTTAATCCATGGCATTGAATGTGTCACAGTGATGCTCTGGTAGTCTCTCTCTCTCTCCCTCCCTCTCTCTCTCTCTCTCTCTCTCTCTGTGTATCTCAGGAATGAACGTTAAAAATAATTGGTGCAAAGCCCACGGATCGGTGTAAGGATCCCAGTTAGAGCCCCTGGCTCCCTACCTGCAGGGGGGTTGCTTCACAGGTTATGAAGCAGGTCTGCAGGTGTCTGTCTTTCTTTCCCCCCCTGTCTTCCCCTCCTCTCTCCATTTCTCTCTGTCCCATCCAACAATGACGACAACAAGAATAACTACAACAATAAAACAAGGGCAAACAAAAGGGAATAAATAAATATTAAAAAAAAGAAAACTATAAATTAAAAAGGAAATAACTGGTAAGTTTATGTTAAATATAATGTATATTCATGGCTTTACAATTTAATACTCATAAAACAATGGACTTTTGCTTTCATATATTCTTTTTTTTTTAACTAATCATCAGTTGCAAAGCCTATTTAATATGGGTTAAACAAGTATTTCCTTTTCCCTGAGTCTTGCATTTAAGAATCTTGCATTGTCTACAGAAATTGTACATTAAATATGGCTCTGTTTATATCCCATAAATACTTCATGGAGTCTAACTAAAACTAATACTCCAGTTCAAATGAAAACACATCAATTCCCATATTTTATTCTTTCCTCCCAATAATTTATTTAGAGAAAAAATAAAATAAAAGCTGAAACATTTTCTAAGCCAAATTTTGGGATTAATTCTAAATCAACTTTTTACTACCAAAGACATTCTTTTGTTTATATTACCGGTTTCATGCACTGACACATATGCTCCCCAAGATCAGCAATATGGGGGGAACTCCATCTGATTCAACATGTCATTTTAGTCAAAACTAAATACAGCTCAAAAGATGACTCATCTAAATAGTGCATCTAATTTGTCATGTGAATGACTCAGGTTAGTTCCTGAACTCCCATTACACTGGAGAAAACTTTAGTACTGTGGTATTTTCCCCTTTTCCCTCTGTCCCTCTTCCTGTACAGAAAGTCAGCACAAAGTGGTGAAGCCAGATGATGACAGTTGACAACAAAGAAATAGCCTATCCATCTAAATATTTAAAATATGAGACAACGGGGGTCGGGCGGTGGCACAGTGGGTTAAGTGCACGTGGCGCAAAGCGCAGGTACCGGCGTAAGGATCCCGGTTCGAGCCCCCGAAGGATCCCGGTTCGAGCCCCCGGCTCCCCACCTGCAGGGGAGTCGCTACACGGGCGGTGAAGCAGGTCTGCAGGTGTCTATCTTTCTCTCCCCCTCTCTCTGTCTTCTCCTCCTCTCTCCATTTCTCTCTGTCCTATCCAACAGCAAAGCAACGTCAACAATGGCAATGATAACCGCAACAAGGCTGCAACAACTAGGGCAACAAAAAGGGGGGAAAATGGCCTCCAGGAGCGGTGGATTCATGGTGCAGGCACCGAGCCCAGCAATAACCCTGGAGGAAAATAAATAAATAAATAAAAATAAAAATAAAAAAAATATATGAGACAACATATCAGCATCTACCCATCTCACTAACTTCTATTCAGTAGGAAAAAATGTTCCTGGAACATATAAGCAATTCCAAACTTAAAATAACTATTAAGGTTTTCCAACTAATCTAGATAGGGGAAGATGTATACATATTTCATACATTTTTCTGTAGGAAAATGTGTTTCAATTATGCAAATGCCCTTCCAAAAAGTGTATCTATAATGAGTATCTTTCTGATACATTAGAGAAGACGGATGCTATTCAACGTATAACTATATTTGGTCTTCTATATCATTTAAAAACACTGTAATATTTTTAAATTTTTTTAATTATCCTAATTTATTTATTGGGTAGAGATAGCCAGAAACTGAGAGGAGAAGAGGTGATAGAATGGTAGAGAGACAGAGAACACCTCCAACACTTCTTTACAACTCACAAAGCTTTCCCCCTGCAGGTAGGGGGTTGGGTTGTAAGATGTACACTCAACCAGATGCACCACCACCCAACTACCCAAAACACTGTAATATTTGTAAATATTTTACAAAGCATTTTTAAACATCTGCAAATTATTCTTTTACAAAGGTTGCTATACATGATTTGATAATAGCAAAAGCAAAACAAACATGATTCCCCAATCCTTCCTTGGCATTTAGATAATATTCATTAAGTGAAACTGATTATAAAATATATATCCTTATTAAAGAAAGAACACTATAGAACATCTTACCTATGCCATATAACACTGGTGCTTTAATTCTATCATCTTGACTTCTTACTAATATAATACACGTGATAGAGAAGGTGTACTTATCTTTCATGAAGTAACCCAATCCAACGATTTTAATGAAAGCCAAACCTTGACTAAAATAAATGACAACCAGACTCATAGCAAGACATTTGACCAGTGGCATATGCACATCTAAAAAGTTTGTGAAATTTTAACTATCAGATACTTCTCAGGTCTAGAAACTTAAACAAAGGGTCCTGCTAAGGCTTTCAAAGCAATATGTTCAAGTGAGTAAGTCATACAGAGAAAATCTACACCATATAGCATTCTTTTATAAAGTTGCCTTTCAAGAAGCGTTCACTTTCCAAAGGTGTGCCCCTTTCAGGTCCCAAATATTTCCCCATATGGGATATAGAACTCAATAGAACTTCCTTTTATTTGGTACCTTGAAAAAGATTTATGAAGAAATTTTACTGTATGTCTTTGATAATCTGAGTACTTTAGGCATCACCTAATTAAAGTTATCTTAAATTGTGAATCTTAAGAATCATAATTCATCTTAGTATTCTGGATTCAGGTGCAAGGTAAAACAAAAAAAAAAGGAAAAAAAGCAGACAGGGTTGTAAGATGGGCTGTCCTGTGCTACCAAATCTGTAAGTACTTTTCATAAGAACTACCTAGGAGCACCATGTAATTGACTTAATTACATACATGTACTATTAATGTGTCAAAATAAGCATTGAAGAACACTAAAAATTGTATATTCCAAATGAAGAGAATTAACAAAGGAAATATACACCAACTCCAAATGTCACGTTTTCTATTTTAACAGATACTGTCATTTAATTGAAAAAATATATACTTTAACTGGTCCAATAATTTCCCAAGTGGCACTAACAATAATATTCCTATGAACATAATCTGCTCTGAGTGACTTCTTTGGTAGCTCTTGCAAAATGATCCCAATGGTGTTAAAATTTGTATCCCTGCTAAAAGGAAATCTTAAAATAAGTTTTATTAACTTTTCATAATTCCTTAATTCATAAACTCACTTATGAATTAAGGAATCAAATGGAAAAACAATTTTGTTGCTCAGTTTTTATGAACTAGTAGGCAGTTTTCCTAGAGAGCAAAATTTCATTAAGTCAAACAGTGGGTTGAAAATTAATTTTATTTATTTAGTTATGTAATTGCAGTCTTTGAATTAATCGAAGAGCCAATAGAGCTATGGGATATCTAGATTTCTTAGAACAATCAATCTCCAAAGAATCTTTTAAAAATATTTTATTTATTTTATATTAATGAGAGAAACAGAGAGAAAGACCAAAGCACTGCTAAGCTCTGATTGGAGATTGAACCTGGGACCTCTAAGATTCAGACATGAGTCTTTTGCATAACCATTAAGCTGTCTCACCAGCAAGGTCCAAAGAATCTTTACATGTAATTATTATACTTATTGATCATGTTTATATATTCATCAGAAACATACTCTAGTGACATTAGCTTTAAAAAGCACAAACCTCTTCTAAATTGAGTTATAACAAAGAACATGGAGTCCATTTCTTTACTACCTGCATCTAGCAATAACTCTATTAACTATTTGTTGAAAAAAATGCACTCTTCTAACTCCTTGAAGTGGAAAAAATATCCATGAATAATATTTGCAACCTAAATAGACAAAACACACTGAATTATACATCTTAAATTAGTAATAATGTATACAGTATGATTACTGGGTTATCAGAAAAGTCATGATGTATTTTATTTATTCCCTATTTTGTTGCCCTTGTTTTATTGTTGTAGTTATTGTTGTTATTGATGTCACTGTTGTTGGATAGGAAGAGAAATGGAGATGGGGAAGTCAGAGGGGGAGAGAAAGATAGACATCTGCAGACCTGCTTCACCACCTGTGAAGCGACTCTCCTGCAGGTGGGGAGCCGGGGGCTTGAACCGGGATCCTTTCGCCAGTCCTTGCACTTTGTGCCACATGCGCTTAACCCACTGTGCTACTGCCCGATTCCCATGATGTATTTTTTTTGTGTGTGTGCAAAATGCATCATAATAACCCAGTGATTTCCATTGACTACATGTAACTTGCCTAGAAGTAACCTGGATTTATTTCTCCAAAGTTTTAATCACATGTCTCAATTAGTATTTTATTAAATATTAATGTGTAGTGTAAAGGAGATAATTTTTTTTCTGTATCTGGGCCTCCTTCCACACAAATATTACAAGTGCTTTTACATTAAAACTCAGACACAACTAACAGTAACAAGGAATTAATGTAAAATTCCTTTAAAAAGTTTGCAGAAGGGATTAACAGAAGCAAACTTTTACATATGAAAATTTTATCTCAGGAAATATTAAAATTCTATATAAGGGGAATCCCTGGTTCAAGAAATATTTCTGTTTATGTACTGAAGATAATAAAACCATTACATACTTTACACTTTACATTAATATAAACTAGCCTACTTGATACTTGAAATGCTCATGTTTGCAAATCTTATCCTCAAATATATGATTATATTGGTTTCTATAAAATGAAAGAGAGAAGCCTATGCTGCCCACAAACTCTAAAAATAATTAAAATATGGTTTAACTTTGTAAATAATTTTACATAATGACTTAGCAGTGTTTTTAAAAATTATAAGATTTCAGGGGTATTGTTTCACATCAACATATGTGTGTGTAATTCATTGAACCCACCACCAAAGTTCAATTTAAAGTAGCACAGTAATTGCTCCAATCTTTATAATAATTTTATAGATGTTTTTTCAAAATCCTTGCTTTAGAGGGTAGTTTGTATAAGACACAAGCATAATCAACAAAAATGCTAGTGAGCAAAGATAGCTAATAGCCTTGCCTAATTAAAATGTAAAATTTAAGCTTCTTATGTTTCATTTATATGACCTTAAAGAGGCTTCAGTTAGTCCTTCTCTTGACAGAGCATTCTGATTGTGGAGAAAGCTACAAAGGTGTTAATGACATTTACACCCCCTGCTGGTGCCGCCCCACCCCCAACCCCAATAAGAGCTGTTCACACTTCATGGTTTTTCCTTGTTATTGCTCAGGACAGACACTAGCACCTCATTGAAAGATCAGTGCTGCAAGGGAAAAAAGGCCCCTTGAGACATCTCAGACTTGAGGAAAAGCACTAAATCAGGTGATGCTACAGAGATGACATGTTTGATTCTCAGGAGTTCTTACTCACCCTTTGGCCATGGATTTGAGGCAGTTAACACAGCCAATCAAAACCCTCCCCCACTCCCATAAGACAGGGCCAGCCTATTCTGTAGCGGGCACAGGGAAGCCCAGAGAGAAAAGAAAAGAACTTCTTTCGGTTGCCTTAGGTCTAGTAAGATCCAAATGTCTTATGCTACTCTCGGTTAATCACCATTGATGTGTGGCTGAATGAATAAAACACTGACCTTTTCACCTAAGAGACCACAATTTGAATCCAGCATAAAGTCACCAGAGGATCAATGGATAGAGGCACTCACATTTTAAAGGAACAAAATACAGGGGGGGAAAAATTAGAAAGAAAAAAAAAGTTTTTACCGTGGTTTTGGCAATAGATTCTACCTGGCTTTCCTGGCTCAGCTATTATGAATTGGATCTCTGATTCAGAATTGAAAAGCTCCCAGCATTGCCCCTATGGATCTGAAAATCTGGCACAAGCCCATGGCTACTGCGAGGCAGACATTCCCTCACATGTCAATACGTGGAAAAGCAATCCCTGCTGGTGATGGAATGATGGCTGACTCAATGGAATATACTCAGCATGAACTCTGATTCTGGCAGAGATGATAGGACACAAAGACAAGTAACTTAATTACTCTTTCAGGGGGAAGTTCAAATGCACTTCATTGCTAATTTAGAGTTTATAAAGGTGTGCATACTTTTATAAGAGCAAATGAATGAACCAATTTGAGGCTCTTCCCTGGCTACCTAATTTTGTGTCTTATCAACACATCATAAAACAAACAGACTTAGTATTAATGGGTACTCAAGAGAGAAAGACCTATGGGAGAGATACTCTGTTGCTTAAATGTCAGTTTCTCTGAAGCCTGGCCTAAGCTGACCATAAGCCAGTATTTTCAGTGATGTGTGTTCCAGGCATTCTCCTATTTATCCCACTAAGGAATTTGGAAAAAATGTCTGTTGTGTAGTCTTCCTTCACAATCACATCCCAGAGAGAATACACTATGCACCAATCCTGGAATTACCACATTGACTCAACTACTATTTTTTAACCCCCTCCCCAAAAGAATCCACAGCAACAAAAGTATATTAAAATAGAAATAGAGAATTCAGTGACCACATTACTCATACTAACTAGAAAGCTGCCTCTGACACTATTATTATGGCTTTGTTCAAGAGAGAAAATTACACAAGAACAAGGATACCAGGTTAAAACATTTCCTTAAAGAGAGGGACTTCTCAAAGTTTCTGAAAAATGCTTTTTTTTCAGAAACGATTAGTTCTGGACCGAAAAATAAAAATGAAAATATCAAACACTATCCGGAGTTCTCTTATGGAGGAGGGGGTGGGGGTGTTGTAGTCCATATTGTAGTCATAGAAGACATACTTGTGCTGAAATGTAAACTTCTCACAGTTCAATATACTCTCTCAGATCCCCACCCCAAGTCTGCCTTGACTGAGAAGAAAAAGTGATAATAAGAGTGACAAAAAAGAAAGAGAACATTAATCATTCATGTTGCCAATATTAACAGAAAACAATTTCCAGAGAGCAATAGGACCTCAGTAGCAGGTTTCTAAAACAATTGTCCACAGACTGGTCACTAGCTGGGTATCTGATTTTTAAGTTTCAGAGTTATCAGCAACAAATGCCAGTTATAGTGAGCCATCTGAATCTCTAATCACTCTTGCTAGAAAGGGATAAAAATGCAAACATCAGCTGAATCTAGAAGACTTTCTTTCTTCTCCTTTCCTTTCCTTTCCTTTCCTTTCCTTTCCTTTCCTTTCCTTTCCTTTCCTTTCCTTTCCTTTCCTTTCCTTTCCTTTCCCTTCCCTTCCCTTCCCTTCCCTTCCCTTCCCTTCCCTTCCCTTCCCTTCCCTTTCTTTCTTTCTTTCTTTCTTTCTTTCTTTCTTTCTTTCTTTCTTTCTTTCTTTCTTTCTTTCTTTCTTTCTTTCTTTCATCAATCAACAGGCCCAGGCCTGGCAAACCACAATCACAACACAACAGCCCAAAGCTGTACATCTCGCTGAAATTCAACTCTCCCTATAAACTTGTTCACACCTCTTTCCAACATAGCATTCTTCCTGTATGGAAAGATGTTTGTTCCATTCTCTACTCAGCAACAGTATCTCTCTCCTTCCTTAAGAATCTCCTCTTTCAACAGATCTTCCTAGAGTAATTCATTTTGGCAGCGGTCACTTTAATTCTACTAGCAAATGTATTGGCCCATGCTCCATTTTCCAATTGCTGACAGTATTATATACACAACTATCATACATGAACTGAGTAAGTGTATCTTTACGTTCGTCCCATCCCGTCAGCAGTCAGCATGGATTAAGCAAAGCTTCCTGAAACCCACACAGATCCTCATCACACTTTCTACTTTTCATAGCCCTTCTTAACTTCACATATGAGTATCTAATATGCAACTCACTCAGAAGAAACATATGGCATGTCTCAGTTGGGTCTTGAGTCTTTTAGATAGTTTTAACAGTTTTTAGTTCCTATGAAAGCCCCTCTGATTCTCTAGCTGCCCTCTCTTCCAAATTGAGGGAGATACTAGAAAAAGACACAGTAATTCAAATAAGATACATGGTCATATGAAGAGTCGTAAAGCACCTAAACAAAGGTTGTGGAAAGTAGAGGTCGGGGCTGGGTGGTGGCAAGCCTGATTGAGTGCATATCTTAACAGCTTATATTGTGTAGCAAAGACCCAGGTTCAAGCCCCTGGTCCCCACCTACAGGGGGAAAGCTTTGTGAGTGGTGAAGCAGGGCTGTAGGTGTCTGTCTCTCTCTATTTCTACTTCCCTTTTCTCTCTCCATTTCTACTTATTAAATAAATAAATACGTAATAGAAAGAAAGAAAAAAGGTAAAGAGCTTGGGAAATCACGCTATTTAAGGAATTAATACTTGAGTTCAAAGATGACTTCAAAAAGTTGCTTACTGTTACCCTGAATACTCTATTAAAAAAGGAACATCAGAAAAATGAGGTTCATATAAGTTATGCACTTTTTGCAAGATGAAAGAGTTAATTAACTGGTGGTAAAAAAAAACAGGTCTAAACCCAAAGTTTTAGGTTGCTCCTTATTCCAGAGATAGTAAAATTTAGTAACTGCCATCAGAGAAAATGTGCATTTCAAGTATATTTGGGCTGGAGAGACAGCTATGCAAAGACAGTTGTCATGCCTGCGGCACCAAAGTCCCAGGCTCAATCTCCAGCAGCACCATAAGCCAGTGCTGAGCAATGCTTTGGAAAAAAAAAAAAAAGAGTAAATCTGAACTTGTTCTTATCATATGAAGGATGGTGATCCTGAACTTGTTCTTATCAAATGATGAATGGTGATTTCCACTTCTCTTGAAGTCTGCAAAAAGCTCTCTTTCCAAGTCCTATGTACCAAACCATATTCACTGTAATCCATCCTGGCATTTGGTGAGCTAACAACCTCAACTTTGCAAGGGTAAATGGAAGAATATTTTTAACTCTGAGCACAAAACATCAAGCCATGTCCTTGGATATAAAGTGTTTGTGTCCACTGTTGTTCAAATAGTTGAAGCTTTGGCAGGGGATTCAAAATGTCTGTATTCCACTTCCAGTTTGACCCTGTTTGAGGCCTTCAGTTGAGATAGCATTCTAACTTGGGGTAATAGTCTCTGAAATGCTCTAATAGGAAGGTTAGGAGAATTGCTAGGGTAATGTCTATACAGAAAATGGAACTGTAGAGTATATTGCTCTGAACTACTATATATCCTTGCCATTCATTCACACATGTGATTCTTCGTGTTCTGAATATCAAAGTGACCGCTTCATGGTGGTAAAAGTCTGATTTTTAATTGAAGTCAAATTATTTATTCTCTTTGTCAGTGCTTTGGGTCATCTGTATGTTCCTAAAGTTTTTTTTTTTAATCATACAACTTATAAAACAGGTTTGTTTAGCTGTTTTGCAAATTAGAATGTAGCTTCCTAACAGAACTTTTCTTGAGCATTCAATGCATGCTAATTAATTAATTATATCTGCTTGTTTGAAGTTTGAAAGATTAAACAATTGTTTTTAATGTGGCATCATAGAATAAACTGAGAGACCTGCACAAGTACCATATGGCTAAGTGACAGAGAGAAAGAGAATATCAATAGAGTACTGCTTTACCATTCACGGATATACCTGTGTGCCCAGTTAGGTGCCAGGGCTCAATCCCAAGGCCCACACAGAAAAAGGCAAATGCTCTACCACATGAGCTATTTCCTGGCTCCATATCTAAATGAATTTAAAATCTCTGACTTTTAAAAAATATTTATTTATACCCTTTTGTTACACTTGTTGTTTTATTGCTGTAGTTATTATTGTCGTCACTATTGGATAGGACAGAGAGAAATGGAGAAAGGAGGGGAAGAGAAAGATAGATACCTGCAGACCTGCTTCACCGCCTGTGATTGGACTCCCCTGCAGGTGGGAAGCTGGGAGCTCGAACTAGGACTCTCATGCTGGCCCTTGAGCTTTGTGCCACATGCACTTAACCCTCTGCATTACCGCCTGACTCCCACCTAAATGAATTTATATCAACATTTGTTCTTCTACTCTAGAACCTTCCTAAAATTTGTGAGGTCAAATAAGTGCCTATTTTAAACACTTCACTTTGTGCAGTGAAGAGAATGCTAAGAAATCATTTTAACAAACTCATCAAGTATTCATTCTTTTTGTGTCAAGTACACAAAAGTATAATAGATGAGTAATACAGTAAAGAAAATAATGCAAAGTTTATAAAATGATAGATTTACATGGAATGCCATTACTTAAAAAATAAAGGACACTGTAACCAAAGGAAATACCGTACTGGCAGGCAGGACTTGCATGTCTGAGTCTTCCAGCCCCAAATACGCCAGAATGATTTCTGAATTCTCTCTTTAATATTAAAGTCTTCATCTCATGTGAAGTAAATTTATTTGTTTTAATTTAAAGAGAAAAGTCAGCAGGAAGCTCATCCAGTAGAGCATATACTTTACCTACAATATGTGAGGACCTAAGTTCAAACCCCAGGCCACCACACGGAAGCTTCATAAGTGATAAAGAAGTGGTCCGGGAGGTGGCACAGTGGCTAAGGCACTAGACTCTCAAGTATGAGGTTCTGAGTTCAATCCCTGGCAGCACATGTACCAGAGTGATGTCTGGTTCTTTCTCTTCTTTCTCATAAATAAATAAAATAAAATAAAATAAAATAAAATAAAATAAAATAAAATGAAGTGCTGCAGTGCCTCTCTCTCTGTGTCTCTCACCTTCTACCTGTAGAGATAATAGACAAAAGAGTCACCAGGAACGCTGGAGTTATAAGGCCACTGAATACAAGCAATAAATCTTGTGGCAAATAACTAAATAAAAATAAAAACTGTGAAAGGACACATGTATACCTATGCATTCAAGATGATGTACTAATATTAGTAAGACTACAGTGGGTTAGTTGCTATTTACACTCTTTATGATTATCACTTTATTTGGTTTTTCTGAGATTAGATAAGATTGGGCACATTTAAAATGATATAGCTGTTGGATTTTATAGATGAAAAATTTGTGTTCAAATATGTTAAATGATCTAATTAAGCAAGAGAGATCATAAAAGGTATAGCCTACATTCATATCCAAGTCTGTCCACTCTAATATCCAATTTTTTATTACTATCTTCATCTGTTTTTTATTTGTAATCAATTATGTAATGTGTACATACTTTTCACTTATGTATGTACATATATATGTGTGTGTGTGTGTGTGTGTGTGTGTGTGTGTGTGTGTGTGTGTGTATTTGTTATGTATGTGTAAGTATAATTGAGTAATATCTGCCCTTTTGCCTGACTGGCCTGGAAGGCACTGTTCTACAGCACAGTGAAATATGTCATTCAGAAATTAATACTATTCTATACAAAGTTCTAAAATAACCAGGCTGTAAACAGTCCAGAATAATCTCCATTGTTCTCTTTTCTGTCATCATGTTATTAACTCTCATTTACTAGATGCTCAGCAAATAGCACTACTCAATATGTACATCTTCTTATTTGAAGAAAGTAGTTTTTATTATCAGGAAGATTTTAGTGATCAACTGTACCAAAGCAATTACGTTTCTGTGACCATGGGAAAGTAATTAACTTCCTTAAGCTTCAATTACTCCAAGTACTAATTCATTGGCAATAGATACAGAAATTAAATATAAGAGGATTCAAAGAGCTGACATATGTGCACATGTACCACAAAGGGAAGTTTACAGAGTTCTGGTGTTGGGAATTGTATGGAGCTGTACCCCTCTTATCCTATGGTATTGTCAGTGTTTCCTTTTTATAAATAAAATTAAAAAGAAAGAAAAGAAACTGCAAATGCAGAGAGAGAAGCAGAAGATTCTTGGCAGAAGTATCTGAACTCATATACACACTCCAAGTTGAAGAAGAGCTGACTATATTCAGAAAATGAACATCTCTGATGAGTTTCACAAACAGGTCATGAAGCGAAGCAGGGAAGGTTTCTGGAAGCTACCAACCTAGTTTCTTCAACCACTTACTGCAAAAATTGTGAAAGCCTTCACTATACCAACATGACCCACAAGATGCTAATTGGACCTCATGACACTGCTTTTTATTTGTTTATGAATGTGCCATGAAATGCAGACCTGAAATAAGAAAATACTTTTTAGTCATATTGGGGGAAAATGTTATGATCCTTTTACTTAGGATCATTGTTGCATTATGAAAAAAATGCTTATATTTCATTCAACATTTTCTGTATTTTTGGAAGGATAAATAGTACACAGGAAATAGTGAGGTTTTTTTTACCTTTAGATATTACCCTCATTCCTAAATCACTTTAGTCTTAAGTTATACTACAGTTTCTACAACTAGAAACTAGTTTATAAAAAACAGATGATCATATAAGCAATTTTATCAAAACAGTACAGATCTTTAAAACAGTTAAGTTTTAAAAAATGAACCCATGCATCACTATCATTTCTCTCTCTTTTAATAATCCTTCTAAGCCTTTTAAATAAGAGTTTTGTATGATCTAATCCCTTTTACCTATAAATATAAAAATTCAAAGTTATATCAAAAATCTGCTATTCTACTACATTTAAAACTATGTCTGAAGTCAGACATAATATATATGGTAGAGGTTTTGTCCCTGAGAGAGTAAAATTAATATCCTGGCTTCACCAGTTCAGTGAATTGTACATCTTCATTTGCCCAGTAACACAATCTATAGCCAAATGCTAACCAAGTCAATATGTGGTAAGACTAACAGCTACCCTAACTTGACTTGGTAATTATTCTCCTTTAACTGACATAATATTCAATATACTGTTGTTGAGAGCAATAATGCTAAAATTGATGCCTTGAGGGCTACAAGACAATTGAGTTTTAGCCAAATAAAATGACTTGTACACTAACAGTCTATTACAGGGTTCCACAACCTTTTGAAGCACGTTACTGTCTTCCTGTATAGCAATTGTTACATATAATTACATTCCAAGTCATTTATGCATAGCTTATCATTACTACATATATTTTGAAATATTAGCCAGTAATTAAGTTTTTAGAAGAAAAAGGTAGGCTTCTTTAGTCTAGCTCTTTTTTTTTTTTGGTGGAGCGGGTGATTTTTTTAAATAAAGTGACAGCATTTTCTTACT
Source organism: Erinaceus europaeus (assembly GCF_950295315.1). Lineage (NCBI taxonomy): Eukaryota > Metazoa > Chordata > Mammalia > Eulipotyphla > Erinaceidae > Erinaceus > Erinaceus europaeus. The sequence continues at coordinate 51,121,823 of NC_080171.1, forward strand.
ATACAACTGATAACAGCTTTGTGTCCTTCAACTTCTTTTTTTTTCTGAGCCAAGAACTATTTTCATGAAGATGATAAATGCTGAGTGACAAAAAGCATCATTAAAATTAAATCTATATTACATCAATTCTATCAATAAACAAGATAGAAACTAAACCCTGTCCTACCATAATGCAAAAATCATCTACAATTTTCTAGAGATGTCAATTCTAAGCTTTGACTTGGAAACAGATTATACTGGACCTGAGACTATGTCAAAATTTATATCAAATTTTAAAAATGAATTATAGCTCAAGTATCACAATAAATAACAGTATGCAATATTTCACCTAAAAGTAGAAGGCTTTTTATTTGTGATTTTCCCTCATGAGTTATTATCCTTGAAATTTTGTGTCTTTAAATATCCTGGGACCACATACAAAAAGAAATATGGAATCTATTTATAAGGAATACATTTTTATGCCTGCATTATGAAGATGTTGAATTTGGAGGGTAGAGGTTAACCAGTAAACAATAATTTCAAGTGAAATACAGAATGCACAATGGTCAAGGCAGAAGAACATTAATATTATACCACAGACTACTCAGCAGGTTCTGTATTTACTGCCATTGGTAAGCTGAGTTTTTTTTTTAAGGCAAACAATCCTAATCATGCACACAGATTTTTTTTTTTGGACAGAAAGAAATTATGCACATATTCGATAAAGCTAAGGCAAAAATATACAAGTAGGAGTGAAATACAGATGACAGAACTAGTTAACAGTCTAGGTAGTAACAATGGTATGGGATTGAGGTGTAATGCTTTAGAATAAAAGAGAGATAGCTTAGTCAAATTTAGTCCATTTAATCACCTCAAAGACGTTTGCAGCTTTGTTTAGAAAATTCATCCAGAATGGACATTAACAATCCTATTGTGGAAATGACTGCAACTTATATGGAACACCGTACGTACATCTCTAGGCCAATACAAACAGGGATTGTGAAGTTGGTTCCATGCTTTATTTTTCCTGGCCCCTTCCTCTTGGTCTTTGTAACACCTCAGTCTCCCTGACCACTCAGGACTTGACTTTTCTCTCACTCTACTGAAATGTCACCAACCTGAAGCATATGAGATAATGCTATGAACAGCTTCTATAAACTGAAAGTGTAATATATAATTAGTACTGTCATCACTATCATCTCATCTTCTGAAGGCTTATTTTCAAGTTGATATTCCACTAAGCTAAGAAATAACTCTATGTTAACTAAGACAGTCATGAAAACAGATAGGTTATTCTGCTTACTCCTGTCTTTTAAATCCATTCATCATTCCTCCTCTGATCACCTGCCCTGGCTAGCACCTGGAGGTATCACATAGGAGAATGATAAGAATGTGTGTGTTTTTATGCCAAGTTAAAATAAGGGAGAGTCTCTAGGCCCTCTTCTCATCACATACCAAACTGGCAGTCAAAGTCTCACACACAATACAGTATGGCCCAGGGAATAAACAAGGCTGGCAGAGCAAAAACAATTTTTTTATAAATGGGTCAATTCTTCTGGCATTATTCCCATAGGGAATTTCAGAAATCATTTTAGATTCTACCTCCTCAAACTGTGATCTCCTTTGGCAGGAGACAGTACTTCTTCATTGTCCTTTGTAGTCTTTTGGGGTCCTGGGGTCCTCAAGCATGCTGTTTTCAGTATTTACCCTCTGAGGATCATAGGAAGGCAGATGGCAACAGAAAAATTTCAGACACAAAGTACAGAATGCACAATGACATATGGAAGAAAACAAATATATGGAAGAAGATCTCAGAGACTATGAGTCTCCTGGAAAAGCCTTAAGACCTTCACTAAATTAGGAGTCCCCCTAACACAAAGAAGGGGGTTCAAGGCTTGAAGAACAGGTGCTGGCTGTGAAGATCAAAATCTTTAACCATGTCTGCATGCTTTAGACATGAAAATTTAATGCTTATAAGAGCATAAGTTTATAGAGGTTAGAATTCATCCTTTAAGCTGCGTGAAGAATCAACAAATAGTTAAGATGCATATACAACCAAGAAAACACCAAGTCTACAAATCAGTGTCAGTAAGAGCCCTACTAAATCTGATGAAATATAATCTAAAGCTTGATTTTTTCATATGATCATCACCTACTTCAAGTCACCTTCTCTTTTAGTGTGGCTCCAATAAGAGTTATTGGAAAAGCAATACATTTTTTAGGGGGAAAGAGCTGAATTTAAAAATACACAAATAAAGCAACACTAGAGAACTGACCACCTCTTCTCTCCTAAACTACACCATTGAGGCTCCAGGCCATTCTGCTGGGTCACAACTCCTTTCCAATTCCCTAATGGGACTGCTAAAACCGAACCAGAAAAGGATCCAGCACTTCTCGCTTTTCCCAACTACTCTTTCTAACATTTTTTCTCCCACCACTGTCGAGATTACTAAACTTGTAACTCCCTGAGCAGCTTCCATTTTAATATATCAGATCTCTGCATATTAATACAGATAATAAAAATACACACATAGAACTTTTACATTTTCCACAGTCTAGGGTTCTCTACCACTATCATTTCCTTCAGAAATATAGTCACCCAAGTTAGTATACTATTGATAAATTGCTTTCTTTTATACAAAACTCTGAGGGACAAGAAAGAAACCATACTTGCCAAGGGACCTCCCCACCTTTCCCAGAGCTGGTAGCCAACACCAACTTGAAGGCTTCTCCCTACCTGAAGGATGTACCCCCGGACATAGTCACGCAGAGTCCAGCCTAGGCCATGCAGGATGTGTAGCACCTCCTCTTGCTTCAGGACACTGAAGAGACGGTCCAGTAGGATCTTTAGCCGCACAGGCACTGCTTGTGTTCCATAGAGCATTAGGCTGCTGATGTCGAACACTACATTGGACTGTACAATCTCCACTTGGGTGGGGTGGTACAGGTGCTGCGTGCTGAGCTTATCCAAGGCTGCATGGTCCCCCAAAGTTTTCAGAGACAGGTGAGAATAAAGAGAGGAGGGAGAGGACAGAGAAAACAGAAACACATTACTTGAAATTATCAGGACTCCATTACTAAGGACAGTGAAAACCACAATTGTTTACACATAACTATGCAATGTAAACAGTCCTCTTCCCACCTTTACTGTGTTGCCCACTTTAAAAATGTTGAAATCCATGCATTTATAAAATTGCAGACCACAGCAAATACAAACCACATTCAACTTTCAGAAAGAGAGCCACTGAGGATGCCTCTAAATGACTTGCTGGCTCTAAATATCAGACTAATTAATTTGCTGATTGAACTATGGCTCAAGCCAAGTTACTATGGTGCTCCATTCCCCCAACAAGAAATAATACAATTCCCAACTAACGCCATAAAAACAGGCTAAACCAAAATCATTTTTCATGATAAGATGCACACCTTATGATTTAAAAACTAAAGGGAAAATATTTTCTAGATTAGGGAGTAGAATACCTGCTCTGAAGGAATGAGGTAAGCCAATATCTGTGTAGAATACTAATAATTTAACTCAACTTAAATTAGCTAAGGCAATTATCCCAAGTTATCAGTTCTGAATTTTTCTCTTGCTGTCCACCTGATAGTTTAGTGCTTGCTGGCATGTCCTTTAAAAGTTACTTATAAAAAAAGAAAAGACAAGGAAACCACAGTTGAGTTATTTTATTAATAGTTATGAAAAGAATTTAGTATCCTATGAAAATGAAGAAAAACAACCTAATCAAATTTTTTATACTTCAGTTGTTCTGTCTCAGTACAGAAAATAAAGATGACCATTTGCAAGACAAATATATTCAATTGAATGAGCATTTCCATAATTATGCCAAGTCTTAATTTCAATAATTATCCCCAAGTCTAAGAAATTAAACCCTAACCCTCAATCAGAAAGGCAAGATAAATTCCTAAATTCTAGTCTCCATACTCATATGAGTTACAGGAATTCCTACTACAGATAATATAAATATTTTCTTTAACAATTGTCTAAATGGGCTGAAAGAGCTGCTGCAAAAGCTGAGATTACAATTAAGGAAAAGTTCTTTGAATTCCTTGAAAACATAAAATGCATTAGAACAACACAGAATCAGAATTAAAATCCGAATTTACACATATGGCCTTTTAGAGTTTGAAACAAATACGCATGTATAGCTGAAAGATAGTCATCTAATCTCATCAGTATGACAAACAGATAAATGACAGCAGCTAGGTTCCAATAACAGGAATATACCTGAGAGGAACCAAGGTGTGTACCGGGTCTAAAGCACTGCCTAACCGTTCTTAACCGCTATTCCTAAAACCTACTTCCCAAACAATACAGACTTTTGTGCATGCACCTTTTCTGAGCAAATCCTGTTTTAATATACCAATATTTCTGCATATTAATGCAGGTATTTAAAAGTGGATGCACACACACTTTTTTTTTTTTTTTTTTTAGTATTTCAAGTGTATTTTTCAGGGTTCCTCCTCCACTCTCATTTCCTCCTGACTTGTGGTCACTGGAGAGTTCATGTACTCTTGATAAATTGCTTTCTTACATCCACAGTGTAAAGGCCCTTATCATTTACCCGCTGGCTTCATTCAACACATTTACTCCCAGGAATACTTTGTCAAAGAGTTCGGGTTTCCTCATACTTCATTTCTTGCAGCTGATTTGTTTGATATTTCCTATTCTAGTGGTTAAGTCAACTTTGAATAAATAGCTTTAAAAATTAATTTAACGTTTGGGAAAGATAAGGGATTCACAAGCCTAGGGATTGAAATCTTCTCTCACTCCACAGGGCATTTAGACTGCAAAAGTGGAGGAAAGAGGTATTAGTATCTCTGTTCTTCTTCAAGTACAGCTTAACTACTCAGCCTTCTGATGAGTGGCTGTTGTGCTTACAGAATTCAGTGGGTCAGGGGAAATCTGTTCTTCTTCCATTTACCTTCATCAACCTTACTGACAAACACTTTTCACTGCTAGGGCCATAATAAGCACAACATCAAGAGAGTTCAGTAAAAGGAGAAATAAAATGACACCAAATCCTAATTTCATTGCCTAGGTGCTTGACATCATATACCGATGCATGAAGCATATGCAGGTGTTTATACAAATGTGTCTAAGGACTACGTGTAAAGTTGCATTCCCTCTCATTCCCATTCCTTAAAATGGCTGGAATTTTAGAAGATGAAGACTAAACTGATGAGGGTGTAACAAATAAGTGATTCAAAGGGTTCAAAGAGCAAAGGTGGAACAGGAAAAGCAAAATACATTTTTAAAGAACATCAGAGAGAAAGGATACTGTAGGAATGCCACCTGTTACTTCATCATAATTACACTATTTGTCAAGAGGTAAGAATACCTTTGTAATTCATATGGATATATAGCAGAGGTCAATGATTCTATAAAAGGTCAGAGAGTAAATATTTTAGGCTTGTGGGATATTTAATTTCTTTCATTACTAATTACCCTGATTACAATAGAGAAAAAGCAGATAAGACAAACTAATGGATGTATCTGTGTTCCAATAAAATTTCATTTACACCAAGAGATCACTGGCTAGGTTTAGTCTCTGATATGTAGGGGGAAAGGGTAGACCAGATGATTTCAAGAATGTTAATAGGAGGTAAGGAAAAAAGCCCAGAAACTGTGATTTAGGTAGCAGTTACTTAGGAGAGGTGCCATAAACAAAGACTCAAAATATCAAAGCTGGGCCAGCTAAGTAGCTTACCTGGCTAATGCCCCTGCTTCTTCACCCAGGTTCAAGTCTGGTTTCCACCACACTGGAAGAAGCTTCTGTGTTTTGGTATTCCCTTCCCACTCTCCCTCTGGCTCTCTGACCCCATTTCCACATATTTTCTATATGAAGAAGTCAGCCCAGTGTGGTGAAGCACCAGTGATGAAGAAAAAATATTAAAAAAACAAATAACAAAACTGTCCAACTTACAGATGTCAACTGCAAATTTCAACATAAACATGTAGAAGATTATTATCAGAGTCCTTGAATTTATAAATATGTACTGCTTTATAATTACTAAACTATACCGAGTAACCAAGTCATCACAATCTTTAGAGAAAGCTCCTTAGCGGGCTATAGAAAAATGATAATTTTTTTTAAAAAAGTGCCATAATATCTTCAAACTGAGAACTGAACTTGTGCCAGAAGTCATGCCCTTTCTATGCTGAGTGTGGAGGATCCAGGTCTGGAGATGAATACCATTCATTAAAATGAACTGGGTCAATGAGAGTGAAGGAAATGTAGAGTAAGAACTTTTTAAGCAGGATGGAGTGAGATTTAGTCACCTCTTCAAATACTTTGTATACTCAGTCATTTGCTGAATTGTCCCATAGGATAGTATTATCAATATTCTATTTTCTAATGAAACCTTAACCAGAAAGTAGGTATACAAAATAAGCAAAAGTAAAGCTCCTCTTGGTTAAATTGGACTAAACTAAAGAAGCTCCTATCATTCTTACTCTCTTCTTTAGTTCAACCTGTCAAACATTACTTTTTATTTTTTGCTTTCAGAGTTATCACTGGGGCTCAGTGCTAGTACTATGAATCCACTGCTCCTGGTGGCCATTTCTTCCTTTTTTATTGAATAGGACAGAGAGAAACTGAGAGAGGAAGGAGATATATATATATATATATATATAGAGAGAGAGAGAGAGAGAAAGAATGAGTGAGCCCAGCAGACCTGCTTTGCTGCTTGTGAAGCATCCCCCCTGCAGGTGGGGGGGGACCAGGGGACTTTAAGCCTGGTCCTTGCACTTAGTACTATGTGCACTTAGTTGGGTGCACCATCAATCAGGCAGCTCTCTTAAGCGTTACTTTTTTAAAAATATATTTTTAATATTTATTTATTTTCCCTTGTTTTTTATTATTGTTGTAGTTATTGTTGTTATTGATGTCACTGTTGTTGGATAGGACAGAGAGAAATGGAGAGAGGAGGGGAAGACAGAGAGGGGGAGAGAAAAATCAGACACCTGCAGACCTGGTTCACCGCCTGTGAAGCGACTCCTCTGCAGGTGAAGAGCCGGTGCTCAAACCAGGATCCTTAATGCCAGTTCTTGCGCTTAACCTGCTGTGCTAGTGCCCAACTCCCTTAAGTGTTACTTTTTCCAGAGTTCTCAGAGACATGGAAAAAACATTTTTCAATGGTATAAGATAGGAACACTTTTTGAGTCTTGCTCCCCTAATTAAAAAACAAAACAAAACAAACAAAAAATCATGTATTATTCTTTGGGAAATTACTCTTTCTCCACACTTAATAGTCATCATTTAAAAAAAGGGAATATTTCGGGGGTCGGGCGGTGGCGCAGTGGGTTAAGTGCACGTGGCGCAAAGTGCAGGGACCGGTGTAAGGATCCCGGTTCGAGCCCCCGGCTCCCCTCCTGCAGTGGAGTCGGTGGAGTCGCTTCACGGGCGGTGAAGCAGGTATGCAGGTGTCTATCTTTCTCTCCCCCCCTCTCTCTGCCTTCCCCTCCTCTCTCCATTTCTCTCTGTCCTATCCAACAACAAAGCAACGTCAACAATGGCAATAATAATAACCACAACGAGGCTACAACAACAAGGGCAACAAAAAGGGGGAAAAATGGCCTCCAGGAGCGGTGGATTCATGGTGCAGGCACCGAGCCCAGCAATAACCCTGGAGGGGAAAGAAAAAAAAAAAAGAAAAAGGGAATATTTCATAAACCAACATGGGAAACGAGTGCTTTCAAGTTTTCTGGTCAAGTTTTTTTAACTTGTACCAGAAAGTCAAAAATTTCAGTTTTACAATTACTAAATTACTAGAAGTTCTCTATCCCAGAATTTGTTGGTCAGTATGCTTGAGAATAAGAATAACATAAGAGTGGTTATCTGGGCTGCAAACTTAAGATCAAATACTAGCAAAATTGTTTGATTCAGAAAATATGGGTATAGCAATACTTACAACTGCTATTTTTAAAATCTTCAGTTAGATAAATCCATCACACTTTTCTTTTCATATCTTCATGAAATATGGTTCCCTAGATCTGTGTATACCTATGCTCATAGCAGCATAATTTGTAAGATCCAAGTTTTAGAAGCAACTTAGGTGTCTAACAGATGAGGGGCTTAGAAAGTTGTAGCATAAATATGGGATGATCTCATGAACAGAAGTTAAGAAATTAGAAGAGAAAGGGGAAACATAAAGTAGAACTTGCGGGGTGGGGGTGGTAGCACAGTGGGTTAAGTGCATGAAGCAAAGTGCAAGGACTGGCATAAGGACTCCAGGTCAAGCCCCTGGTTCCCTACCTGCAGTGGGGTCATTTCACAAGTGGTGAAGTAGGTATGCAGGTGTCTGTCTTTCTTTCCACCTCTCTCTCTCTTCCCCTCCTCTCTCAATTTCTCTCTGTCCTATCCAGAAACAATGACAGCAACAACAACAACAATAATAATAACAATAAACAACAAGGGGAATAAAAGAAAAAAACAGCCTCCAGGAGCAGTGGATTTGTGGTACAGGCACCAAGCTCCGGCAATAACCCTGGAGGCAAAAAAAAAAAGAACTTGGACTGGGTTTGGTGTATTGCACCAAAATAAAGAACTCAGGAGTGGAGGTCTTGGGGCCTTTCAGGTCCTGGTGCATGATAATAGAAATGGAACTAAGCTGGGGATGAGAATGTTTCAATGAAAACTAAGACATTTTACCCAGGTATCAACAACTGTATTTACTTTAAACCATTACCCACCACCTGACATGAAAAATATATAATAAAAAATAAATAGGGCTCCATTGTCATATATCAGAAAGGATAGTAACAATAAATGCTGGTGAGGTTGTGGGGGAGGGGAGAGGCTAAAAGAACCCTCCTGAACTGTTGGTAAAAATGTAAATTGGTCTAACCCCTGTGGAGAGAAGATTGGAGAACTTTCAGAAGGCTGAAAATGTAAATTGGTCTAACCCTTGTGGAGATAAGACTAGAGAACTCTCAGAAGGCTGAAAATGGACCTACCCTATGACCCAGCAATTCCTCTTCTGGGGATATATCCTAAGGAATCAAACATATGCATCCAGAGATCTCTGTATACCTATGTTCATAGCAGCACAATCTGTAATAGCCAAAACTTGTAATAGCCAAGCCTAGGTGTCAACAGCAAATGACTTACTAAGACAGCTGTAATATATATAACTTAGCTATTAAGAATGACTAATTCACCTTCTTCACCTCATCTTGACTAGGGCACTGCTTAGCTTTGGGTTAATGTGATTCATACTGGGACCCTAGAGTCTCAGGCATTAAAGTCTCTCTGCATAACCATTGTGCTATCACCCCAGCCCAACAACAACTGTCTTGTAAATCAACATTTCTCCCTCAATAAAGTGACTTAAAAAAAAAGAATAATCTCTTTTTATATAAAAAATAAATAGGGTCTCCTAAACTGAAATAATTTTGAAAAGACAACTAATTAGGAAGTACTTCTCCATAAAGATATGAAGTCATTTTGATGTGGCTATCAGAGGTTCAACTAAGGTTATGTTAGTTCCAGGATACAAATAATTCATAATTCCAGTGATCGGAATGAGGAAAATCCATAAGAATGTCATATCTTATACAAATATTTACAAAGGATGATGGTACCTCCAAGGACAATGGATACAAGTATTTGTGAAAGGCAGGGGGTAAAGAAAATGATCATTTAAGTAATTAAGTGAAGGCACCATTCTAAGGTGGTTTATTAATGATAGCATTGAAACTTAATTTTTTTTCTTTTTTAAATAATTTTTTAATATTTATTTATTTCCCCTTTTGCTACCCTTGTTTTTTATTGTTGTAGTAGTTATTATTGTTATTGTTATAGAAGTCATCATTGTTAGATAGGACAGAGAGAAATGGAGTGATGAGGGCAAGACAGAGGGGGAGAGAAAGATAGACACCTTCAGACCTGCTTCACCACCTGTGAAGCAACTCTTCTGCAGGGGGGGAGCCAGGGTTCCAACCAGGATCCTTAATGCTTGTCTTTGTTGAGCGCTTAACCCTTTGCGCTATCACCCAGCTCCCCCCCAAAAAAAATCTTAAGGGGGTCGGGCAGTAGCACAGTGGGTTAAGCGCATATGGTGCAAAACGCAAGGACCAACATATAGATCACAGTTTGAGCCCCCAGATCCCCACTTGCAGGGGGTCTGCTTCAGGGGCGGTGAAGCAGGTCTGCAAGTATTTGTCTTCCTCTTCCCCTCCTCTCTTGATTTCTCTCTGTTATAGACAATAATAATAATGACAACAACAAGGACAACAAAATGGGAAAAATGTCCTCCAGTAGTGGGCTCATAGTGCAGGCACCGAAACCCAGCAATAACCCTGGAGGCAAAAAAAAAAAAAACCTTACGTACACATACTTATTAATGTTGCATACTTGAAACTTACAAATCCAATGACATTATTGACCAGCCAATTGTCACTAAGTTATTTCTCCCAAAAAATTCTGTTTCTACCATGTGTTCAGATAAACACTCAATAAGAAATTCTGGAAACTCACAAGACTTCATCATATTTGAAGTCCTAACTCTCAGCAATCTCGGCTTCTTGCCCATCACTTGCTGAAGCAAGCATTTCAAAGGTCACCAACACCTGCTTTACTATGAAATCCAATAGCTTTTGTCCTTCATTATTCTCCATGATCTCTCCATAGCAGCTGACCTTATTGATTACCATTCCTCCTAAAATGTTCTTCCCCTTCATTCATGCATACATTTATTTATTCACCAGTAATTAGTAACTTATCAATGAGTCAGGTGCTGCATACAAAAGAAATTTATGTTGTGGTCACCACCTTCAAAAGCAGATAGATGCAAGAAATATAAATGTCATAAAATGGATTTGATAAAATACTGTATGACAAATGAAATAGGGCAACTTTGCCAGGAAGTAAGAGGCCTGTAAGATAACAAAATACAGCAGTTTAGAAAGGAGAATAAAATCTAGGTAAGTTAAACCAAGGCAAGTAATTATAAAATATTTCTTAAATTCAGACTATTTTCCCAGTTGTAGATTCACTGGGATCAAATGGCATGGGATCAAGTGGCATTTTGGAGCCTCAAGCATGAGAGTCAGTTTGCATAACCATTATGCTATCTACCCCTGCCTTTTTTTTTTTTTTAATTACCAAAGCACTGCTCAGTTCTGGCTTATGATGGTACAGGGGACTGAATCTGGGACTTTGGTCAAGTGGCATTTTGAACAAATCTCCACAAGGTGCAGTTGGCTAGGGAACATATTTTAGAAATCACTGGATTAATGGGGTACGTCAACAAATAAATAGGCAAAGACTGTATAACACTTGAGACAGATCACATAAAATTAAATACAAAAAAGTGAGGAGGACTGACCAAAAGTCACTTCAAGACTGAAGGCAAAAATCCTATACAAATTTTATGATTTCATTTCTTATTAATAGGATATAGAAGTTGCTGATCCTTATACAATATTTAAAATACTTAACATTTATATTTTGAGATATAAATTCTGAAAAGAATCCCAAAGATTAAGTAACACAATAATTAGGAACTTTTAGAACATGACACATGTATATTAGTACATGATTTTCTTGGATATTCTGGTTGGAAACTTGACTCCAGGTGATGGATATATAGTTACCCCCATTTATACACCACACCAAAAAAAAAAATCACAAAGAAGTTAGAAAAGGGGGATTTTTTTTTTGCTAGTTTTTGCAGTATTCTATTGGGAGATAGTATCAACTCAGTAGATTTCTAATTAAGTTATACCTAAACCTAAGTTATGTGAATGCCTTCTCCATGAGGTATGCAAACATAGAATCTAAATTTCCAGACCCCACAATCTCATATTTAGTCTCTTAAAACTGATACCTCTGAGGGCATGCAGATTATTCATTCCTACTTCTTTGAAAGACACACTCTTCCATTCTTACAAAATGATTTACTCTATTATCTCACACAGCATACTTGCACAGGGTGTAGAATACTCCAACAGTCCAAATAACTGATAATTTGAATTGCTTTATGATACTTGCCTTTGGTGACTAATAAAAGCACCATTAACCTAAAATATAAAAAAAAAGGATCCTCTTTCCCAATCTATACAAGTATGAGTAAAGCACAACCAGAACCAGGTATCTGAGTCTAAGATGGAATTCAGGTATCATGTACAATGCTGTAGCTATAACGCACTCTGTACATTCCTATTTGTTTTTGTAATGTATCACTCTTTACAAAGTATCCTTTGAGAACAAAGCTAAGATATCCAATACTGAAAAATGGTTTCCCCCTTAACACAGTTAAAGGTAAGTGATGCTTTAAACTATACCTGATATTCATTCCTAAGGAATGTCATCTCCTGGGAGGTAAGGTACTGAATACATGCAAGTCATAGTTTTTCTTTTAAACTCATTAAATTTATTTTAAAATTGCTACATTTATATTAAGTTTGAATATTTTTCTGGCCCTACAAAAACTGTAAGATAGATACACTAGATTGAACATGAGATTGAAATTTTATATGAATTCTTTCAGAAAATATATTTATGGTTAATAGGATAGTTGTAACCAGCTCAATCAAATAATTCCAAAAAATTTCAAGTGTTACTATTTTTTGTTCAAAAGTCTGATAACTTTTCATAATCTGTTTGTAAAAAATAAAATACTCAAGTTTTCTAGAAGTATATAACTTCTTTAATTAAAATATGAATTAAGAGCACTAGCAAAATAAATGTACTTATGATATAATAATTTGATATTTCTAGTATGTTCCTAAAGTCCAACACCATTAAATGATAATGCATACATGGAACACATTAATTCAAGTATCACTATGACTTCTAACATACTATTTACTCCATTCATAGAAAGTTTAAGTTGTACATTAGATTATTTAGCATGTGATTCCTAATTAAACAAATAGCATTTATATGTAAACAAAAAGTTATTAAATATGGGTTTTATTCTAGACTGCTTGTAATATATGCTATAAAACACAGTCTCAAGCTTAGTAACAGCTTATAGCTTTCCTCTAAACATATATTAATGCTTTTGTTTAAACAGAAATGTAAGTTATATTTTTTTGCAATGAAAAGTCATATTTAGCAGCCTATTTGGACTATAAGCACTAATTTGGTCAATTAGAATATATGGTAGAAATTTTCATCAGTTAAGACAACAAAATATTTAGTGATAAGTGTATTTCCTTTACAATATTATAGAAGCTATACGAATTAATAACTAAAGTTGAATTTTTAGTTTTACAATTTGTGTATATGCTAAATAAAATGCCTCTAAAAGAAAGGCTAAGAGTTATTTATAAATAGGCATTTGATAATGTTGTATTAATTAGTGTCTTTTCCCAGATATTAAGAAAGTGAATGATGATCACAAAAACTAGGTAACAAAGGTTCATGATTTCCAATTTCTCCCCTTAACAAAATTAATTGATTAATGAATACATAACTTTTGGTTTATAATATTAAACATCTTCCAAGAATTGAATAGTGATGACAAAGTCCTTAGTCCCACCTAATATGTGAATAAGGTATCAATCGCTACATCTATAAAAATAAAAGTAGAGGGAGTCAGGCAGTAGCGCAGTTAAGCGCACGTGTCATGGAAGCGCAAGGACCAATGTAAGGATCCAGGTTCCAGCCCCTGGCTTCCTACCTGCAGGGGAGTCGCTTCACAGGCAGTGAAGCAGGTCTGCAGCTGTCTGTCTTTCTCTCCCCGTCTCTGTCTCCCCTCCTCTCTTGATTTCTCTCTGTCCTATCCAATGACAGCAACAACAACAATAATAATAACAAGGGCAACAAAAGGGGAAAATGGTCTCCAGGAGCAGTGGATTTATGATGCAGGCTGGAGGCAAAAAAAAAAAAAAAAAAAAAAGAAGAAGAAGAAGAAAGAGAAGTAGAGGGTCCAGGCGGTGGTGGCACATCGGTTAAGCGCACATAGTAAGAAGCACAAGAAACAATACAGGGTCCATGTTTCAACCCCCAGCTCCCCACCTTCAGGGGAGGTCGCTTCACAAGTGATGAAGCAAGTCTGCAGTTATCTATTTTTCTCTCCCCTTCTCTAATTTCCTTTCCTTTCTCAATTTCTCTCTGTCCTATCCAACATCAATAGCAACAACAACATAAATGGACAAAATAATAGCTGCTAGAAGCAGTGGATTCCTAGTGCAAGCACCAAGCCCCAGTGATAACCCTGGAGGCAAAATAAATATATAAATATGAAAAAATAGGATAAGAAATTGTAACCATGTGCCTACAACTGTACTGTAAACCATTAACCTCCCAGTAATAAAATAAAGTAAAAACAACAAAAGTAGTAATAGAACTGATAGAAAACCACTTCTTCTTTAGATTAAGTTGTATGATTCACAGATAAATGAACTAATCTGAGAAAAAATTACAACCCCATACATTTTATTATAAGATGTATTTTTAACAAAAATCTATTTAATGAAAATCGGTTTCATCTTATTCATTGTGATGATCACAATTTTCATGTGTATATAAGTAATTAATTTTTATGAGAAATAGCTATGGCAATGTGGATAACAAAATATACCAGGCATTTATGGTAATATTATTTGGGAAAAATGAACTGGAAACAAGAATTGAGAAGAAAATCATTTAGCATGATGATTTAGAATTCTCAGTGTTTAAAATATACCTGTTGTGTTTCAGATTAAGTACAAAGTTTCTAAGACTAGATTCCAAGGACTCAAAAATCCCAGCTCAGCCACCTATTTGCTGTATGACCTTGACAAGCTACTTAGCATATAAAGAATGTTCCAGTGGCTCTTCATTTTCAGATTTCTTTGGGGAGCAGGCAAGCTGAGAGCCTGAATAGGACTGTCGTACTTCAAGGAGAAAGGAAAGGAGAACATGGACTAAAGACAATGTTCAAAAATACAGGAGCAAAGAGATGCACATATAGTTGGAATGAGGATGAGGTTTAGTTACACAGGGTGACTTAGTTTTCCCATTTCTGAGTTTTTCGAGGAAATATCAAATGATTTTTCAATGGAAACATCAGGATTTCAGAAGCAATGCCTTTCCAGTTGTTGCAAGTGATTTTTGTTGTTTTTGTTATTGCCTCTAGGATGCAACTGTTTTACTCCATGCTGGTGATCCTCCTGTATAAACCAAGCTCTACTGAAGGTCTGTGACCCCAAACCCCCTCTAATGTGAAAGGGAGGTCTAAAAAACTAGATCAACATATTTAAAATCAAACATTCTTTCTGAAGTTGGAAGATAGGTGGCCAAGTGCATACCTTATCAGGCACAATGATCTGAGTTTGAGCTCCCAGTCACTATGTGAGAGCACCAAGCAGAAGGGAACCTATGAGTAGTGGGACAGTGTTATGATGTTTCATCTTCTCTCTTTCATAATCTATATTTTTAAAAAAGATGGAGTGGTAGTCATCTTCCCAGACAATACTTTTAGCATGTCAGCTATTGGGCTTAGGTAAAAATTACTAAAGTCATGGGCTCTTTGGAATATACCTAAAATGGACTTTATAGCTTCTTCCCACACATAAACTCTTAGTTCCATCTGCTCTATTCTTACCTTTAGGTTCCTGATAATTAAAAAATTTGTTCTGCTTTATATCTTGCCAATCTTTAGGCACCAAGTTGCAGATTCTACCACGATGCCATCCTGATTTCCCTGGGTAGAAGACCTCACCAATGTGTCCTGGAACCCTACCTCAGTAGAGCCCTACCCCACTAGTGAAAAATAGAAACAGGCTGGGGTATAGATTGATCTGCCAATGTCCATGCTCACTGGAGAAGGAACTACAGAAGTCAAACCTTCCACCTCCTGTACCACAAAAAGAATTTTGGTCCATATTTCCAGTGGGATAAAAAATAGACACCTTGCAATGTGACACAGAACGCTCATGGTGGGAATTATATGGAATTGCACCTCTCTTTTCCTACAATCTTGTTAATCACCAATTTAATAAAAGTGGAGTGGCAGAATTTTGCAGGTGCAAAGCCCCTGTGCAAACACTGGGGGAAAAACAATTTATTTTCATCATTGTAAAATTAAAACATATCCTGAGTTCATAAAAAAAATGCCTTAAATTTAAGGATAAGGAAAACAAAAGGCAGTCATCCATACTCTTACCATCCAAAGCAAACTAATGTCCACAGGTTAATTTAGTCTCATTTCCTTTTTAAACGCTTAATTTTATAAAGAGGGGGTGACAGTACAGATATAAATTCTGGTCTTTCTGGTGCTGTTTCACTCACTGAACATGATATTGCAAGAATCTTTATACTGCAAATCATTTCTGACTTAATATACAATTTTTCTCCCACTGCGCCTTCTCCAGAATCCATCAGTCCTTGTTGGCTCAATATTTATTTATTATTTTTTAACTTGGTAAAACAGAGAGAAATTGAGGAGATAGAATGGGAGAGATAGAATGGGGACTGGGGGGCTTGAACCTGTGTTCTTGCACATGATAATATGTGTATTCAAACCAGGTATGTCACTGCCTGGACTCTATTCCAAATTCTTAATTGTACTTATGTCCCTTTCTCAACCCTCTGCTTTGTTCTTTGCATTTCTTTACAGCTGTGTTGGTAGGTCTATATGAGCATTTTAGAAAGTGATGTTCTGTAGGTTTCTGGGCAGGATTCTAGCTTAACTTTGCATA
Organism: Erinaceus europaeus; assembly: GCF_950295315.1. Taxonomy (NCBI): domain Eukaryota; kingdom Metazoa; phylum Chordata; class Mammalia; order Eulipotyphla; family Erinaceidae; genus Erinaceus; species Erinaceus europaeus. The sequence goes on from NC_080171.1 coordinate 51,138,456, forward strand.
GTTAATCTCCTTTTCTACTATATCTAGCTTGATTGGGGGGGCATCTAATGAGTTTCTATTTAAAAAGTGTTTGAAGTCTAGTATTGCTGAAGAAAGCAAGCTTAATATCAGAGCACACATATGAGATCATAATGTACAGACATTATGAAATCATATCACAGAGCAGTACACTTGTGATCGATGTGCATGTGCTGGGTTTATGAACTTTTAGCTCAAGAAAAAGGAATGCTATGGACTTTAGAAAGGGTCAGAGCATTAAGACTGTAAGAATGGCCTTCACAATGTACATGTTGTTTTTCTTGAAACAGTGGGGAAAACAAAAAGGACATAACTGCATGATTTGAATAACAGTTAGATATAGAAACAAAGTAATTCATACAATGAAAATTTCTTAAACTGTAAATTAGGCTACTGAAAAGATACACTTATCTGTATTCTTTTAAATGACAGAAACAGATGCTCAAATTAGTCATTTTTATTTTAATTTCCTTCCTCCCTCCATTTTTTCCTTCCTTCCTTCCTTCCTTCCTTCCTTCCTTCCTTCCACCCTTCCTTCCTTCCTTCCTTCCTTCCTTCCTTCCTTCCTTCCTTCCTTCCTTCCTTCCTTCCTTCCTTCCTTCCTTCCGTTTACTGCCATCAGGGTTACTGCTGCATGCTAGGGCTCAGTAGCTTCATGTGAATCCACCACTCTCTGCAGCTATCCTCCCCCCCCCCCCACTTTATTTGATAGGAGAGAAATTGTGAGTAGAAAAGAGGGGAGGGAGAGGAAGGGAGGAAGGGAGGGGAGGAGAAGGAGTGGGAGAGAGTGAGAGAGATGGAGTCCTGAGAATAACTTTGATAAACACTTTGATAGAATCTATGGTTTTCATTTCTGTTAGAACAGTATTATCATAATGATAAGAGCCACAATTGCTGGGGTTCCTTAATCTCTGAAGGGAGGCTGGGTCAATATACTTTATCACTCTAGGAAGACTGGTTCTGAAATGAAGTCTAGAATGTTCATAGCTGTGACCATGGAATGTGAGCTCAGACAGGGAAGCAGAGGTTACACAGGTCCCTATGCTGAATATGAATAGACAAGGACCCCAAGTAAGATTGATGGTATTTAATAGCTAATGGTATTTATATATTTTTCCCATATTTGGGAGCTACTCTCTGCCCTGATCCAGATTTCTGGTCGTATTCCCAACCCTGACACAATCCTCCAAGACAATACTTTTAGCCCACCTGCAGGTTAGCTATCAGACCTGGGCAAAAATTAGTAAAGTTACGGTCCACTTGAAATCTATATAAAATAGACTTCCTAGCTTCTTCCAACATGAAGACATCAAATGTCATCTGTTATATTCTTAGCTTTAGGTTCCTGATTACTAAACAATTTGTTCTGGTTTATTTTTTAATGCTTTTCAGCCACCAAGTTGCAGATGCCACCATGATGCCAACCTGACTTTCCTGGGCAGAGGACCTCACCAGTGTGTTCTGAAACCCCAGCTTTTGAGAGCCCTGCCCCAGCAGGGAAAGAAAGAAACAGGCTGGGGGTATGGATTGACCTATCAATGCCCATGCCCAGTGGAAAAGCCATTACAGAAGCCAGACCTCCCACCTTCTGCACCTCATAAAGATCTTTGGTCCATACTCCTAGAGTAATAAAGAGTAGGGAAGCTTCCAGTGGAGAGGGTAGGATGTGGAACTCTGTTGGTGAGAATTGTATGGAATTGTACCCCTCTTGTCCCACAATCTTGTTGATCATTATTAAATCACTAATACGAAAATTTAAAAAAAAAATGATTTTCTGGAGTTCCTTAATATAAGTCTGTAAGTGTAAAATAAGTACACATATTCTGCAAAATATTTAAGAAATGTAAAGCAATATATCTTAACTATATTATAACTTAAGTAATATACTTCATAAAATTCAGTTCTCAAATGTATTAAAATCAAGCTGGTTTTGGGTGAGGGGTAGGTATAAAAGAACTTGCATCTTGCAAATGAAATGTGAATAACTATTTTTATTCCTCTTTTTAATAGCAGGAATTACTCCAAAAGCCTTCAAATAAATTAAAATAAATGTAAACCTGTAATTCTACAGACTTCACTTCCAATATTTTCTGTGAAGGTCACAGAAATAAGAACATATTCAGAATTTTTTTTTTAATGTAGAAGTATAAAAGTGCTTTTCACTGATCTTAGAAAATTGGCTCTCAGTGATAGTTTATAGTTCTTAGTTTTCCACAACTTTTTTTTCAAACATAACTTTCTTTAAAAGCCAAATTCAAGTGACTTAGGTGGTTTCCACAGAAAGAAGTTTAAACATTTCAGGTCCTGATATCCAGAGGACTACATCTAATAGTTGTTCAGGCATGCCAGTAAGAAGCTTACAGTCATTCAATAAAATGAGAAGTAAGCAAAGTGGTACAATTTTTCAAAGCCACCTACTCTGCAGAGAAAAATAATTAAAATTTATATGAAAACAGTCTAAAAGGAAACCCTTTATTTCACTAATTTCTAGTCATGCCTGGATATTTAAAAAATTCAATGCTAATTTGAGACAATTTTATAAGAAGAAAAGTATTAAAGAAGCATTATTCTTGCATTTTGGTAGAAAGCCAAGTAAGGCCCAAATTACAAGGCTAATTGTTTTGAAAACTTCATGTTTCTTACCTCAACCCTCTTAGGATTCCAAATTATAACAGTAACAAGTGGACAGCTTCTAGGAATTCTGGATCCTAGAATTGTATTTCAATTTCTAATAGATTAACATTTAATATATGTGCACAAGCACGTATTTTAAAGAGACTGTTTTATGGAACACTTCACAATTTAAAAGATCAAAAATAAAGCTATTAGTGGTTGGATTTTATTAAAGGAAGTTCTGTAAAGTTTTTTCTTTTACTAAAACTTTGGTTATTAATAAACAGAAAACTATTCTCTCCTGACTTTAAATACAAAGGCTGTAATCTCTAAATTTATTAATGTAAGTGGCAGTTCATTCTTATTAATACAACTAACAATTTCTAGTTATACCATACTTTATAGCATGCATACTACACCCAATAATGATAAGTCATTTCAATATAGCTAGTCCATGGACTTCTACAGGTATAATGGGATTGTGCGTATTCAGAATTTCATCATAAAGGGACCCTTTGGAATCATTATAACATCAATCCTTTCCCATTATAAGACTCAATTCTATTACTGCACAAGTACATCAGGGCATAAGGCAAAGGTTTCACCTATCCACGGATTACAAGTCAGATCCTAATAGCCACAGCACTTGGGAAGAACATTAGTAAGTGGAGATGATGACATAATAAAAACATTTTAATTGAAATTGATCATAAAGGCAAACTATGACTGATTTAAGAGAAAAATACCTTATGAGTTGAAATAATATTTACATCAGAAAATTTTATTTACTGCTTTTGGGGAAAATATATATGTAATTAGAAGTAATTAAAGTAGAAAATAACTCATGTCCTATTTAAGTTACAGCTTTCTAATGAAACTGTCAAGGTTGAATTAATTAGGATATTTAACCCAAGGAGAATGGCTTTTCTAGAATATTTTAATGATTGAAGAAAAGGAATGATATTTAGCTGAGTTGACCCCCATGCCTGGTGATAAAAACTGTCAGCCCTTATGTGTGAAGTCCCCCCTCCCCCAATTAGCACGTGTTTATAAGTGGAAAAACTCGAGAGACCTGCACAAGCATTGATTATGTTACTGTACTATATATATTTTGTGTAAATGGACATTTTGTTTTTTCTTGTTCCTAAATGCATGAGGGGTACATATATGAATCTTTTATGAACAGAATTCTAAATTGTAGGCATGGGAACAAAAATTATTCCAGTGAAACCTCACCTTTCTAACCATTCCTAGTTGACAAGCAGCTTTGCAAGTATGCGGATATGCACACACAAACATCCACATTAGTCCAGGGTAAAATCTGAGCTGCACTTGAGACTATATAGGTAATATTTCAAACTGATTGGCACTTCCCCCCTGTGGCCTTATGAATAATAAAGTCTTCACAACAGACTTTGGAAATCATTAAAGTCTGAATGAAGCATACATGAAAGTAGACTGTCAACGCTCAGTTATTCAGAAGTTCACTTACTTGGCTGGTAGATTAAGCAGGTTCTTGTTTTTTACTAATTCTCCTTCCTCATCCTTACTTGGCCCACTTTAGAAGGCATCTCTCTCTCCTCATGCAGTACCAGAAAGTGATAAGGGGGAAAGAAAAATTTAAATCTGCAAACTGAACAGTAAGTCTAGAAGAGATTTGTAACTGAATCCTCTTGATGAAATCAGGTTCAGAGATTGTTATTATTCTTGTTGCTGTTCTAGTCAATCTCTAGCTGAAAGTTGACTATACATACTTTGTCTTATTTAATTTATAAATCAATGTATTACATATACACTGACCACACAGCATATCCCATTTAGGGACTACTAAAATAGGTTATTCAAGTGGAATATATCTATATCTATATATATCTATATTATTCAAGTGGAATATATATATTATTCAAGTGGAATATATATATATATATATATCCTTTAATTGTTATTTTTTCTATAAGAAAATAATCACCCCACCTACAATTTACATACTGTAAAGACTCAAATTTCGGAAGATACATAATAGTATATACCTATATAAAATTTTCACTAAGAAAAATTGTAAATAAAATGAATACATGGGCAGGGGTAGTGATAATGGTCATGCAAAGAGATTCTCATGCCTGAAGCTCCATAGTCCTAGCTTCATTCCCCCAGCCACCATAAGCCAGAGCTGAGCAGTGCTCTGGTAAAAACAAACAAAACAAAACTTGTTTCTAGGAGAACATATACTTTTAACCACATCAGAGGAAGTGAAACTTTTTCCATATTAAAACTATTTCACATACAAAAATCTGGCATCTAATAGAAAATATCCCAAGTAATTACTGTATTTAGTTTTTTAAAAAGTGACCATCACTGTGTCAGAAGTACTGAAACATTACTTTCCCTTACTCAGTAAGTCAGCCTGAAATCTCATTCTATATCTATAATCAATCTTTCTTCATCCCCTTCCCCCACTGTAATCTCTTAAAACTCTGGGCTGTTACATACACTTTTGACATTAATGTGGGTTTTCTTTAGTATTACTGTATTTGCTTAATGAGTATATTAAGTACCAAACTGCTTTGCATCTGTGACTGGCAAATAAAAGGCCCTATATAGATATTTGTTCATAAAATAAGTTTGAAACAGCAATCTTAAAAAGGATTAAACTAACGAAACTTGAAACACATGAGCAGATAAAGACTGGAGTAAGGCTTATTGACTTTGCTGAAGCGATTGGTAAACAAACAAGTTACCATTCTATTCTCTAAGCTGGCTGTTGATGTGCATGTTTTATCAACAAGCTGAAATATCTTTTAGAGTGTAGGTCATTGGCAAAATGAAATTATTTTATATGATCACAAATATCTAATGGAGTTCAAACATTCAGAAGAAAAGTTCTTCTGAAATGATGTGAAACAAAGAAATGGAGATAAAAGGCTAGCTCTGAATTCTGGTTACCAATTTGGTAATGATCATGAACCTAGCTTAGAATTAGAAAGAGAATTTCATTAGTTAGTAGCAACAGGCACAATAAACACTATCCAAAAATTAAAATGTAGCCATTTTTCTTTATATATTTTACTGTACTTAAAAACCAGTAATAGAAAACACTTGCCAAGTTCATTTAGTCTCTGACTGAGGCACACATATGTGATCTTCTAATTTACAGCTTGCACGTACAGATGTTCACACTTAGTAAAAGGGCTTCTTAATAGCTTTTTTTAATTAAAAGTGTGTTGATAATAGGTGTTTTAAACATATCCAAACAACACAGCTGAACTGACAAATGCCTGTCTTCATGCCTCACCAAGCTTCACATTGTGGCAAGACTTTATAAGAGAGAAAAAAGATTATTATTCAGCCACACATATATACAATAAATGTTACCACTAAATGAAATCTTTCATTAATTTTCCTTTCTATGATCTGTTTCCAAAACAGAAAACATTAGATTGCTACTAGGTTTATGTAGCCGAAAGCAGAACCACACAGTCTTTGCTTGCTGCCTGCATTTTTTTTTTTTTTGTAAAACTTTGAACCCCATCCAGCTTTGACACACTGCCTCTTCAGTTAATAACTATCAAGTTTCCCCTTGTCTCCTGTCTACTTTTCTTTGAGGCAATTGCGCACTCAGCACCCCGAGATAATAACACACATCTATAAGATAAAAGCAATGGCATTAATGTAATTGTCTGCCTCTCTCTCTTTAGCCTAATCTTTTTTTTCCTTCAGTTTTGACTGCCTGTGTGACACCTGTTTTTGTCTCCTCTGATCCTACGACAGGTTTTCCGCTGACAAGGTTTTTGCCTGACAGAGATTCTGCAGACAAGAACATAATAAAATATGAAGAACTGCTTGTCAGGGTTTCTGCCAATGCTCACATGAAATAAAGGGGAAAATGGCTTTTTTGTTTTTTAATCAAGAGCCTTGTGATGGTCGCTTTTGGCCTGTCAGGAACCTGACCATTTTCTCCAAGCGAAACAGGTGTTTTCTTTTATGGTAGAAGTTGATTTGTTCTTTTAAGTTCCACTGATACTGATACCATGAACAGCCAAAAAGGGGTGGTGGTGGTGGAGAAGAATGTCTTACCCACAGATTTTTGCAGGTAAACCAATAATGAACTACCAGACAAAACTGGAAGATATTTCATTCAGGAACAGACCTGAAAAAAATAAATAACCAACATCTGTAAGTGATCAAGTTTACTTCCTATTTAGTCAGACTACTACAATTTCCTACCTAACTTTCACTTACTTTATTGTTTGAAGATATGAATCAAAAAGCAAAAGCAAAAAATAAAGTAAGGGCTAGAAAAGAGAAATGCAGAAATGGAACCTAAAGTCAAAAGGCTGTGCTTACCACTTAAAATGGGAAGAAGCTGTCAGCAAAGGGACTTAGGAATCAGAGACTTTTAGATACACTGGAGAATTTCCATAAACCTCAGTTGTGTGTGCTTCCAAGATGGGAGACGGTGCAATAGGTATTAACACACGAAGGTGCCTTCCTGAGTTCTCAAGCTACTAAATTTATATCTCTTGCACAGAAACTTTTCTGGGAGGCTCCACGAAGTAGAAGGAAATACGTGGGAGTTGGGCAGTAGCGCAGCGGGTTAAGCACAGGTGGTGCTAAGTGCAAGGACCGGCATAAGGATCCCGGTTCAAGTCCCGGCTCCCCACCTGCAGGGGAGTTGCTTCACAGGCGGTGAAGCAGGTCTGCATGTTTCTATCTTTCTCTCCCCCTCTCTGTCTTCCTCTCCTCTCTCCATTCTCTGTCCTATACAACAATGACGTCATCAACAATAAAACAACAAGTGCAGCAAAAGGAATAAATAAATAAAACTATTTTTAAAAATTATAAAAAAAAATTTTAAAAAGAAGGAAACACTTTGTAGCTTCTGAGGGTTAAGGATCTCTCTCTTCCCTGCTGACCAAAAAAATGATGAGGCATGATCAGTAGTGCAAGCAATAAGGGTAAATGAAAGTTTTGAGACATAGTTAACATATTTCTATTCTTACTTAAAATATATAGGGAAAAAAAAGCCAAATAGATATCTCACTGGATAGGGCATGTGCCTTGTCATGCACACACCCAGGCCAGAGTCCAGCACCACATAAATGCATTACCACACCAGGGGTACTGTGCTGGCTCTCCCTACGTTTACGATTCTCTCAATGAAAAATTCAACCAGGAGTGGGAATATTGTGCTCATAACAAAGCCCTGGAGCCAGCAGGAAAAAAGGAAAAAAGGTAGAAAGTGAAAAAGAAACAAAATGTTTGTGGGTAAACGGATGAAACCAATAGAACACACATTCACAAGTTCTCATTCCCCTCCTGTGGGGGGTGGAGGAGGGTGATAATTAAGAGCAGTGAGTCAGTGCTGCCAGCATCTCTGTTTCTCTGTCCTTCTCTAGTTCCCTTCCTTGTCAATTTCTCTCTGTATTATTAAACAAGATAATTAATTTAAAAAATGAAAAAGGAGGAAAATGGTCAGCTGAAGTGGTAGGTTCACTGTGTAGGCATTGGACCCCAGTGATAATCCCGGTTGCAATAAAATTAAAAGCAACTAATTGCTTAAAGCATATTTAACCCACGATATCAAAAATATATTGGCATTCAGACAATACAAGAACTCCTAGGGTTGGAGGCTCACTTGGGCTTCTTTACTGCCCCACTCTATGACTCCTGAGAGAGTCTTTTTGTCTTTTAATTTAAGATACAGGGAGAGGGAGAAAAAAAAAACATGCGCTAACACCTGATGCACAGGTACTGTCATGTTGTGTGAGGGGTTGGAATTGAGATCCTTGCGTATGGCAGATGTGTGCTTTGCCAGGTGAGCAATCTCCTGGTCCTAGAAGAAAAAAATCTTAGCTATTTCCATCTTTTTAAAAAAATTTATTTGGTAAGAGACAGAGAAACTGAGAAGGGAGGGGGAGGTGGAAGGAAAGAGACAGAGAGACACCTGCAGCCCTGCTTCAACACTTGTGAAGCTTTATCCCTGCAGATGGGGATCACGGGCTTGAACCCACGTCCTTGCACACTGCAATGTGTACTTTTCACCAGGTGTGCCACAGGCTGGCCCCAGAAAAATCCTTTATGAGACATTTTATTTCTATTTTTGGGTTACATATCCAAAATCCTGTATATACTTCATATTTACAAGTCAATTCAATCTGGACTAACCACATTTCAAGTGTTCAAATTCACAATGATGGTCTCCTTACTAGACAAGCAGGTCAAGAACTATCTCTACATTCTGTGGTCAGTTGAATTAAGGACCAGTAAGACCATCTTTTCAGTCAGATGAATTTGCACTTAGATCTATAGTATCACCTGACCATCTGACCATCTGACCACAGAGCAAGATGAGGCATCTAGCAACACAAAGCAGTGATTTTCTTGGGTTTCAAAGAGAAAAGGACCTCATAACTGGACCCCTTAACATACAATGGTTATGGGACTATCCAACTATGACTAACTTTCTGTATAATGCTTTGGCTATATGATTACTAACTAATAGTAAATCAATCCAAGGGGCTTTTGAAAAATTATAGATATCTACCCTCTTAGAAGGCAAACCCTGATAAGAACTGGGGCACATTGTATACCTCCCAGAAAGTCAGAACTCTTTCAAAACACCTTGTTTATTTCATCCAAGACTACACATTTCAAATATAAACAGGGTGGTGTATGCCCATGTTGGAAGAAGTCATCCTTCGTGACAAAACAGAGAAAGGACAATAGGAGAGACTCCACATAATATTGCAGTTATACTGTTTCTTAGGAGCCATCAGAATTCTTCGTTATTGAGACAGTGCTTCCTGAATAAGATGAGAAGAGTTGAGTGTGTTTCATTTATAACCTCTTCAATTTGTGTTCTGCTTAACCTAGTGAACTCCAGTTAATTAAGATGATCCTATAAACAATTAAGCTTCTTGTAGGATCGTTAGCAAGATATAAAAATTTATGATGTAGTAAAGTGCAATAAAATGATAAAGTGGTTAGCTCATCAAAACACTTCAATGCAAGGAATACAGGTGTGAAAATGGGCAAAAGCAGCCTGAACTGTCAAAAACTCAACTACTTTTTTTGTCTTTTAATTTTCAGCATCCAAGTGTTGCTATAGTTCATTTCAAACTATCTGCATGTCTCCAAGTATGAGTTTTGGGGTAGTTTTTCCAACTTCTGTTCAAATGAAAGTTTGCCCGATATTTTAGGGGGAAATGGAAAGTTTAGAACTATACTGCATTTGCTGCTAAAAACAAGTTCATATAAGCAACACTTTGTGTCACAATCGAAAAGAACTGATGACCTAAACATTCATATTTGGGCAAAGAAGCGAATCATTCCTAGAAAAAAAAAAAGAAAAACAAAAACCTCACATCATTACCTTCCACATCTGCCCCTTAACTGAGGATCTAGGTATGATTGTTATGTATGCTTTTATCTGAATCATTCTCAATACTTGACTGTCATATAGTGGTGCCTTCTTTTTAAAAAATATTTATTTATTCCCTTTTGTTGCCCTTGTTGTTTTATTGTTGTTGTTATCGATGTCATCGCTGCTGGATAGGAGAGAAATGGAGAGAGGAAGGGGAAGACAGAGAAGGGCAGAGAAAGATAGACACCTGCAGACCTGCTTCACTCCCTGTGAAGCGACTCCCCTGCAGGTGGGGAGCCAGGGCTGGAACCGGGATCCTTAAGCTTGTGCTTTGCACCATGTGTGCTTAACCCACTGTGCTACCGCCCGACTCCCAGTGGTGCCTTCTTATTATTATCTGAATTTACAGATAGAAGATTCGGTACTGAGGCTAGGAGACAGCCACCCAGTAGAGAGCACCAAATTTGTTCATGACTCTGGGAGTGACCAGCACTGTAGAAGCTCCATGGATGGTAGAGTGGATATTCACAATAAGATAACAGTTTGATAAAGTTTGATAAAAATTAGTCTAGGTGACTACTTAGTGGTATAGTGACCATACATGGCAGAGTTCATTTCCCAGAGTCACATAAAAAACTAGGAAACTAGAAACTCTGGAAAACTAGAGAAGAATTGGAGCTTAAAAAGACTCAGATGGGGTTGTTGAGCGGTAGCGCAGCGGGTTAAGTGCAGGTGGCACAATGCACAAGGACCGGTGTACGGGTGTAAGGATCCCCGTTCAAGCCCCTGGCTCCCCACCTGCAGGAGAGTTGCTTCACAGACAGTGAAGCAGGTCTGCATGTGTCTGTCTTTCTCTCCCCCTCTCTGTCTTCCCCTCCTCTCTCCATTTCTCTCTGTCCTATCCAACAATGATGACAACAATAATAATAACTACAACAATAGAACAACAAGGGCAACAAAAGGGAATAAGTAAATAAATAAATACAAAAAAAAAAAAAGACTCAGATGGTCTTTGGCCACTGCTTTGGCCATATCCAACATTCAGCCATTAAATTAATGCCAACACATGCCTGTCCTGTTTTCAGTGTAGGTTTACTTTTTTAAGAGTTCAGTAATAACAATACTTATTAACAGCATTATCTTTTTTTTTTTTTGCCTCCAGGGTTATTGCTCCAGGGGCTCGGTGCCTGTACCATGAATCCACTGCTCCTGGAGGCTATTTTTTTCCTATTGCTGCTCTTGTTGTTTTATCATTGTTGTAGTTATTATTATTGTTATTATTGACGTCGTTGTTGGACAGAGAGAGGAGGGGAAGACAGAGAGGGGGAGAGAAAGATAAGACACCTGTAGACCTGCTTCACCAGTCGTGAAGCAACCCCCCTGCAGGTGAGGAGCTGGGGGCTACAACCAGGATCCTTACGCTGGTCCTTGCACTTTGCACCATGTGCGCTTAGCCCGCTGCACTACAGCCCAGCCCATAGCATCATCTTTTTAATACTAAAAATAATTTTATGAAGGAGGTGCTATCATTATCATCATTCACATTTTTTCAGGAAACAGGTTAAGTAACTTGGTAAGTTTCCACTGATAGTAGGTGACAGAGTTAGGATGTGAAAATAACCAGAGCTGTATTATTGCGTACTTTTTCTGTATTGCTTCCCATTTGTATATCAGAAAATTCTTCATACCCTGAGACTCTAGTTCTAGTTAACTCTCAGGACACACCCTAGAAACTCCTTAGGATGGATTTTACACATCAGGATTAGACCACACAGAAATATTCTGTATTTGATTTGAATTCAATGGAGCTAAGAAACACACGCACGCGAGAGAGAGAGAGAGAGAGAGAGAGAGAGAGAACACAAATAACAGGCAGAAAGCCCAGGACTTTGATGGGAGGTACTGTTGTGCAACTATTTAAAAAAAAATAGGAAGTTCAAAACACCGTCTCAAAGGTGGGCAGTCTGAGAAACAAATCTAAATCTGCAGCTCAGGGACACAATAAGGTTAAAGTAAATGCCATTAATCAAGCACCAAACCTTTGCATTTCTGAGGGTGTCCTCCCTTTAAAGCTATCAGCAGTGATCAGGGAGTAAAGGAGAGAAGTAGAAGAGGACAACATGCCCTTAGGTCAGGCAAGGATGACTCCTGTCCCAGGGAGGAAAATGGCCTTGTTTTTGTTCTCTAAAATAAAAATAAATGGAGAACTGTTCAAGGATTTTGTCTGAGAGGCCAGAACCCAGGTGCTTTACCAAAGCTAAAATGCAATTAAGAGTTAATTTTCAGATGCTATGAATTTTGGAACTAGGTGCAAGTTTTCAGTACCAGAGTCTACTAAAAAACATTAGCTCCCACCTTTTTCAAGCCAGTACATCCAGGGAAAAGAACTGTGATGTTTCTACCCATGTCTTTCTAAGCAAGACCCTAGAAGTATAACCACCTATATCTATCTTCCCAAAGGATCTAGTTCTTACTTTGCCCCCATAAAGCCTGAAGTATGTATATACATGCATACACATAGAATGCCACTTAGTGAAAAGCTTATTACTACTTTAATTACATTGGCATTTGGACTCAAGTCAGGGAGAATATTGCTGAGCTACTAGCTGGGGACAAACTACTGTCACACATGTTTAAACAATTAGTAAGAACAGAGACTGGGACAAACAATAGAGATGTGTGACCTTTCATAGGCTAAAATGAAGTTTCTCGTTTTGATCTACCCTGCTTAAAATACTTATAAAGCACCATGTTGCAAACAAAATCAAGGAATTTAAAAACAGAAACAAATGCTTCAGAACCTCTATCCCTTCGTGCCTTTTGTTTGTTTGTTTTTGTTTTTTGTTTTTTGTTTTTGTTACTAGAGCACTTACCAGCTCTGGTTTATGGCAATGCAGGAGACTGAATCTGGGACTTCAGAGCTTCAGGCATGAGTCTCTTTGCATAAGCATTATGCTACCTACCTCCGCCTCCTTATTTATTCATTTATTTTATTCCTCTTCATTTTTTTTTTCCAGAATACTTCTCAGATCTAGCAAATATAGGGCATTCAACTACATTTTCATGGTACCTGCTTATACTGAAAGAAATGTATGTACACGCGCTCGCAGGCACACACACACACACACACAAAGAGATAGAGAGAGACACACACACACACACTTGAAGTTCTCTAATGCCTGATACTTTTTTTTTTAACTGTTTACCTGAAATTCAAATTCAGTGGCATGGCATAGATTTCCTATTTGGATGAGGGATTCTAAAAAAATATATATATATGATTTAATACAACATTGTCAAGTAAAGAGCTGGGAATTCAGATTCAAAGATGCTAAGAACAATTACTTCCAGTGAATTTCAAAATAATGTTTGAAATTTATGGATTATATGAATATTAATTCTTTTTAAAACAATTTTTTAAAGAATTTATTTATTTATTCATGAGAAAGATAGGAGGAGAGAAAGAACCAGCCATCACTCTGGCGCACATGCTGCCAGGGATTGAACTAGGGACCTCATGCTTAAAAGTCTAGTGCCTTAGCCACTGTGCCACCTCCCAGACCACTGAATATTAAGTCTTATGGTACATTAAATGATAAATTTGGATAGTATGTGATTTAAGTTAATTTTATACTACTCATCATTTCTTGAGACAGAAAACAAAGAAAAAGATATCAGGCACAGTATTTTAAATATGATTTATTTTTAGTAAATGTCTAGCCACTATTGGTTCCGAAAATGCAAGTCAAAATATTCATTTTTTTCAAATATCTAAATAGTTTGGATACTAGGAAGCAAGTGTTGATTTGACAAGTAAATAAATAAACTAGTGATGCAGGACTGTATTTTCCTTTAATTACTAATTATAGAGCATTAAAAAAAAGAATCTCAAGAATTCTGATTCAACAAGCATTCTCACATGTCTAACTCTTCCATAGGAAATAACATTAGTGTTGATTCATATTGCTTGGAAATAAATAAAAATTTTAATATTAGTACATTTTGTTGTATATGGGGTATCCTTTTGGTTCTAAGTCCGATGCATTCCACAATGAGAATAATCTGTACCAATAAATTTACTGTGGAGTCCATTAATCCATGTATATCACTTTATTTATGAAGTCTTATGCTCTAAACATAATGATTACTAAATATGCCAAAAATATACACTTTTTAAAGGAAATGTTAACTAGTGGGCTTTATCACAAGTAAAGTCACTGATCTAACAGTCAGGGAAATGCCGATTTAATAGAGCATAAGTCTTGCATACCTGAGGTGCCAGGCTCAATGCCCGGCTCCATACATGCCAAAGTCATGGCCGGGTTCCTATCCCACTCTTTAGGAAATGAGTTAAATAATCAACTAAGTCTTTACAAAGTTATTGATCTAGCAAAGTAAGAATATTCCAAATTAATAACCATACTGAAATGTGACTCCCTTTTTAGTCAGATATACTCCAGCATGGAAAGAAAGAAAAAAAAAAAAAAGACAGTATTGTTAGGGTTGAGTAGTGGTGGACTAGGTAGAGGACATACCAAACTCTGCACAATCACCAGTGTTCAAGCCTCTCATCCCCACCTGCGGGGGAGGGGAACTTTACTAGCAGTGAAGCTATGCTGCAGATGTCTCTCTTTCTCTCATTTTATCTAGTCACCTTCCCAGTTCTGTCTCTAGAAAAAAAAAAAAGGGGAAAAGGCAGGCAGGCAGGCAGGCAGGCAGGCAGGTAGGCAGGCAGGCAGGAAGGAAGGGAGGGAGAGAGAGAGGGAGGGAGGGAGAGAGAGAGGGAGGGAGGGAGGGTGGGAGGGAGGCAAAGAAAGCTGGCAGGCAGGCAAGAAGGGAGGAAGAAAGAAAAGTGCACCTAGAGCAGTGGATTTGCCGGTTAGGCACTGAGATCCAGTAATACCTGGTGGCATTAAAAAAAAAAAAAAGAATGTGTGTGTGTAGTTTTAAAATTTTTTTTAGAAAAGTTTATGATAAATTAAAAATTTAGGAAGAAAGTCTTCTAGACTATGGACATTAAATTAATTTGTAAATAATGAAAATGGTTCAGTGCAACAATACTCAACCTTTGTATCAAAGGCTCCTGCTTTTCACAAAGGCAGCAGATTCCTACTATAATATTTCACATTAGAAACTAAGGTAATGCAAGAAAAGTGAACAGGGAAGACTCTCCCCACCCTTCCTCACTCACCCTTAATATGTCAGTGGCTATATATTAGTTATACTTGGAAATTTTTATGACTATGCAAAGTCTTTGGCTGGTGCTTCAATTTTGTAAATGGTATGATTACTGCTTTTTATGTCTAGAAGAGCAAAAAATGAAACAAAGTTTAACTTCTACCAATGTAAACATATATTACACAATTTTTCTTATACTAATATTTTGACACTTTTGTACTGAGAATGATTAAAACTTCTAGGAGAAAAAAATCTTTTTAAGGACTCACTGGTCATGTTAAGTTGTATGGAAGAAACAATTAGAGTTGTTAACTGACCTAAGTGCAGACCACTGGAGTGCTTTACCTAACAACTTAAAAAAGTATGAAAAAATTTAAAATTCTGGGTTATATCTGGCCTATTAAGTTATTATGTTGTGGAAGACATTATACCCAACTTTTAATTTTTTATTATTATTATTTTTTCATCAGCAGAACTTTACCTCTCAGGCTGACTTGACAGAGTGACAGAGACAGAGAGAAGATGGAAAACAGGAAATGACACCACAATATGAATATCCCTCCACTGTGGTGGGGACCAGGCACGTGACAAAGCAGGAACACTATTCAGTTGAGCTACAGACCTCAAATATCTTTAAAAGAAAGTTTGTTTTAATAAAGACCTACTTTCTATCACTGAAGTGACAAAAATGTATTTGTGGAGGAAGAAGAGAGGAAACAGTTGACTAGTTAGGGACCATACATTACATATTACTCTGTGTAAGGATTTGGGTTCAAACCCTCTCACCTGCATCAGTGAAGGTTTCGGTAATTGGTGAAGCAGATCTTCAGGTGTTTACTTTTCTCTCTCTCTCCCTCCCCTTCCTCTCTCAATTTCTCTCTGTCCTATCTAATAAAAATTATTATGAAAAAAAAAGAAAGGAAAATATAGCCTCCAGGAACGGTGGAATTGTAGTGCCAGGAATGAGACCCAGCAATGACCCAGGTGGCAATAAAAAAAATTATAATAACCATAATAAAAAAAAATAAATATTAAAGCTGCTTCCATACCTTTAACTCAATGTTGCTAAAGGTTTCAAGGAAATAATTTGTGAATAGCACCACAGACTTATTAGTAGTATCGAAATTCAGTTGTTACTAATGATGAACTATTTATTAATTCCTACTTTTTTTCTTTTTTTTTTTTTTCAAGATTTTACCTATTTTATGGGAAAATGATCAGAGCACAGTTCTGGCATATGCTTTGTCTGGGATTGTACCTTGGGCCTCATGCATGCAAATACTAACCATTTTTTGAAGATTTTCCTAATGCAGCTAACGTATAAAAATACAAGCAGGTTTAAGAGCCAATCAGTAACTCAATGGAATCAATATGAGAGAATTAATGTGACAGAATGGTATGTAACTATGAAATCCAACACCTTATAAAAAGGGAGATTATGTATTAAAGGCAAGATATTTACTCAAGAGAAGCCAACAGATTTCTAAAAATTATTTTTAGTTCACTGATTTGTGCATTTTTATATTATACCAGCATACTTAAAAAATTAAACACACACAGTAACACGTGGAGTATGCTTAAGTATGCTTAATTCGTGAAAGAATTCTAAGATGTATCTCAATACCCTTATTATTTCTCCATCCAACAGTCTTTTTTGTTCATTCACTTGCTTTCAGAAAGAAAAAGAAAGAAAGAAAAGAAAAAAACATACTGCTTAAACATAAATAAACTTGTGTTTTTATTTAATCAGACTGAGGATACTAATGAAAGAGCAAGAAGTGGCTTAAGAGGGAGGTGGGGGCCTCAGTGTCCTAAGATGGAGGCAGGTGGCACTTTGGTGCTGGGCTAGTTATATCCGCACATATTTAGAGGATACGTGAAACTGAAACATTGTGGAAAAAGTCTTGTAAAACAACTTGTCCTCAATAAAAAAACAAGTTACTGATTAAAAATAATCAAGTCATTTCCTCTTTAGAGTACATATTAGGTGACTGTGTATTAAGGCAGCCAAGAAAAACGTTGTTCTCCACCTCTGAGTAGAAATAACTAGAGAAATCACTTTTGGTGTTCCTTGCATGGGGGACAGAATAAAGCGATTAATTGGAATGCTGATGGCAAATGGAGTAGGTGCTCGCATCCCACTGCCAACTCAAAGGCAAGAAGTCCTCATTATTATATCTATCTGTCCTAACAAATGAAGGAAGATGGGGCTTGTATGTTTGTGTGTATAGGCTTTGAGTATGCCATCACTTTTGTTGTCTGTGTGTGTGGGGGGTGGGTGGGAGCGGAGTCAAGGTGATAATGATGGTGGTTAGGAAAACTTAAATCTGAAGAGTTCCAAAATGAATATCCCAGAAACACAGACTGTCTGATGACACAGCAGAAAAAGCATAGTCTGGTGTAACAGAATTTCCTTGTTCAAGTTTGGTGAAAATCACATCCTTCAGAATGTCATAGAAATAACCACCGGACAGAAATAAATTATCTTGTTCAAGAAGGAGGAAATATTGCTTTGTTCCTCTCATTACACTACTAATGTAATATGCACGTGGAAGTTGGCTAGATAAAAACAAAACAACACAGTAAGCTTTTATATTCCCAAGACTAGCTTAAATGATGGTAACATAAGATAGTTTTGGAAAAGAATAAAGTGAATAGGGAGTTGGGCGGTGGCGCAGCGGGTTAAGCGCACGTGGCGCAAATGGCCAGGACCTGCGTAAGGATCCCAGTTCGAGCCCCCGGCTCCCCACCTGCAGGGGAGTCGCTTCACAAGCGGTGAAGTAGGTCTGCAGGTGTCTGTCTTTCTCTCCTCCTCTCTGTTTCCCCCTCCTCTCTCCATTTCTCTCTGTCCTATCCAACAACAACATTAATAACCACAACAATGTTAAACAAGGGCAACAAAAGGGAAAATAAATAAATAAATAAATAAATAAATAAATAAATAAGAGAGTGAATAGTTGAGCAGTCCCTTGTTTAATGATTTCCAACTCCCTTACTGCCCATCCATTTTCCAGTTTGTTATATTTAGTAAACACTGATTTTCATAAATGCAGGGCTGGGATATGAACCCAGGGCTTTGCTTATGCATGATATCTGCATTGAGAGACATACCTGGGTCAACCTTACTATTCTTTGTTTAGAGAGTGAAGGGGGGGGGCGGGTGGTGGAGTACCTGGTTGAGTGCACATGTTCCAATGCACAAGGACCCAGTTAGCTATCCGCAGGCCCCATGGTACTTATGTTAAAGACTTCCTATTCATGTAATTTTAATCCTCATTCGAATTCTGCAATGTAGGCATTATTAATTCTTTATTACAGGTGAGAAAAAAATGAGATAGAGATGTTGAACTGTTTGCCATCAAAACTGTAGAGCTGGAATTTGATTCCACACTGTCTCAATAATTCCTGATGAACTTGAGACCTAGCAAAGCAAATGCTTTTTGTTTGTTTGTTTTAGGAACAGAAGCATATTTAAGAAGTGGTATGAGTTGAACAATAATTTCTTCCAAACTCATATTTAAATCTGGATGCACAGTACTTTTATGACTATCCCTAGAGACAAGGCTGTTACAGAGGGAATTAAGTTAAAATGAGGTCATAAGGGTTTTTCCTAATCCAACCTGACTGGTGTTCTTATATGAAAAGGGAAACTGGGACACAGGAAATGCATCCATAGAGAAGAGACCCTATGAGGATACAGAGAAGGTATCCCTCTACAAGCTAAGGAAAGAGTCCTCAAAATGAAATCAACCCTGACAATACCCAGCTTGTAGATTTCTAACCCTCACAGCTGTTAAATAATAATACATTTCTAATGTTTAAGTCTTCCAGTATTTCATCATGGCAGTCATAGAATACAGAAAAAAAAAGGTTATCATTGAAAACAGTTATAGACTAACAAAGCAAAAGAATATCACCTGTTGCCTAAAACTGGTCTGCATGTTATTACAGATTTTGACATAGTTAATGGCCCAGTTAATAACATCTCCACCCCCACCCCCCCGGAGGGGGGGAGAAAGGACTGTAGGTATTTCTGCCAAGAACACTCCATTCAGCCTATACTTCCCCATAGTACTACATCTCTTCTCTCAGAGAAACATGGTTGAAATGTCCGCACATTGCCAACACACATGCCTAAACAAGCAAGGTACACGATAAAGTAGAAACATCTGAAGGTATGGCATTGTGTTGCTACCTCAGATCATGCCAGAACAAGGTGGCACTTATAAAAGTATAACCCCACTAGATATTTGGCATTGTTTGAGAATGAAGAATTTGCCTACTTAACAGCCAATACCCCAGGCTGTCAAAAAGCCTCAAACCAGAATTTCTGCTACAAGTATCACATATCTTTTTAAATTCTGCATTCTAAGGAGTAAAGAGAATGACTTTGTTAAATTGCAAGTGCCTTTTTGCCTACATAAACCACATAATAAGAACATGTTAAATGTGGAATCAAGACACATTGATGAAACAGCTCTGCACATCTGGCAAAGAGCCTCAACACTTCCTAACATCTTTAGAAGGAGCCCTCTACACTCCACCAACACCAGCTACCCGTTCAATCCCGCGCACACTGAAAGGGGGCATTTACAGATTATTTTTTCAGACACTAGCCAAATAACATTCCTGTTCACTCTCTCACCCACCTTGTCACATGCAGAATTTAACATCTGGGAGGATAAATTCAGCCTCTAAAGTATATGACAAGGGAAAGCAGTCATTGAGGAGTTCTCCTCAAGCAAAGAGGATTTGTCAGTCTCCCTCTGAGGTCCAGTCCCTGAAAGGTCAAGTGTGGTATGTTTGAGTTTCCATTAGGCCTGTCTGTGGCTTGCTGGTCTTCTGGCTGCTACTATGTTCAGTCAGAAGACCACAGCCCAACTTTTTATAAACATATGATCCTTCTGCTGAGAGCAGCTTACTGCTAACCTTACTTCTTAGAGCAGAGAATACACTATTTGAGAGGTGCAGGCTGAATGCAAACAACATTTAGAGCATAGTTGACCCTTCTTTTCTCCAGGTCAGTGATCCTTAAAAAATAGGTACACTCACAAAAAAAAGCAAGCAAACAAACAAAAAAGTATAACAAGAATTGGAAGAAAAGTCCAGATTTTCCTCACCATGTGCCACCCAGCCATGTTTACACTGATCACAAGTCCTCAAGTTAATCTTCCCTGGTTGAAAACATTCACACGTGCAGTTTACCAGTGTGCAACGGATGGCCTGAAAAATAAGGAAGAAAAAAAAAAAAGGGATCAGCATATGTTAAACGTACTATGATTTTTCACCAAGTTAATGACTAATAACCATACACTTTATACTAAAGTTCCTGGAGAGTTTTAAAAAGAATCTCTTAACCAAAAAATATAAGAAAACAAAATTTAGTCACTAATAGAATGCTTCATGTCATTCATACATAATCTTTAAAGTACTCAACATATACTGAATAGAACTAGAATAACAAACTACATATTGTTCATGATACTGAATTTGTATCACTAGGGATTCAAAAATGAAAACAATATTGCTGCTAACTACATATCAATGTAAGTCTATTCAGTTAACATGAAAGCAGAAAGTATAGTCTAATACAACAATGTGAGTGAATGTCTGTGAAAGTAAAATATGACCTACACGTATTATTATTTCTCTTCTACAGAGCTTCATTTATGCTTTTTAGTTAATTTTCAGATACATTTTGAAAGACAAGCTCATTCTCCCAAGACATACCACATTTCTGATATTATCAATTTTTGTCTCCCTTTGATATATTAATTACACTTTCATTTGTTTTTTGAAAAATGCAAATAAATTTTAATGGTGCTGCAACAAAATAAGTTTAAATTAGTTTTAAGATGAAATGTAGAATATGAAATGCCATTTATATGAACACTTTTGTTTCTGGAACAATCCACCTCAAAAGCTATAAAAAAAAAAGACACTTAAAATATTTCACTTTTTATAAACTCTTTTTTTTTATAAACTCTTAAAAGAAATCAGTCTATATTATAACATGAACCTACAGAAAATTAACATAAAGTGTAACTTCTTATGTATAAAAAAATAAGCTTAAAATTATGTTAAAACTGACCTGTGCTCCTTTATTAGTAAAGTTAAGTGAATAAACTTATCTCAGGCATTTAATTATAATTTGCATGGAAATTCTGAAGACATAAGGGATTTAGTCTGATGATTCATAGATTAGCAATCCATTGTAACTTCCTAAACTGCCAGGAAAGGATATCTCTCTAGATTGAGATGCAATCAGTAATTACTGATTTTCTGAGGGTGGGAAGGAGTAAAGGTATGGGGTGACCTGAAGTTCCACTGCTGAAAGCTACTCTCAACTGCATAAATCCAGATACTCATATTCAGGAATTACCTGAATTTTTATATGAATGGTTATATTAAAGATAGTATTTTAAATATTGCTAACATCGCTGAATCAAATTTCACTTACAATGAGGTAAGACTAAATGCCTTTTTTTTTTAACCCCTACACTAATGAACATCAAATCCATAGGTCTTTATTTGGGTTTTTATGCTGGTGTTCTCACTGAAATCTTTCATAATATACCTCTATTTTGTTTTGTCTTTTTTGTGTGTGTGTGTGTCATTGTTGGAGATTTGCAGCACCTAGTTGACTTTTTGAGAGAGAGGGAGAAC
The DNA here is from genome assembly GCF_950295315.1 of Erinaceus europaeus. NCBI lineage: Eukaryota > Metazoa > Chordata > Mammalia > Eulipotyphla > Erinaceidae > Erinaceus > Erinaceus europaeus. The sequence continues at coordinate 51,160,294 of NC_080171.1, forward strand.
AGAGAGAGGGAAAACACCATAGCATCAAAACAATGCAGGTACCTTTTATACGTTATCTGCCTTGCCATTCCAGTTCACCTATGTTTTCATTTGTTCCTATATTGCCACAAGGAGAATACTCTGTTTTATAACCTAATATTTCAAGGTGCCTCTTGCAATGAGGATAATTCAATTACATGTGATTTAATTGTAAAACTTTTCTATATGCAATTCATGAAAATAGAAAAAAAAGCACACCAAAAGGAGAATAATATATACAGTTTTGAGTTATAAGAGGGAAGATGGCTCCCAAAATAACTTAATTTTAATAATTTAGTTATTAACTGAATAATGTATCAGAACACCTCAGGTCTGAAATAACTTCTTTAAATAATATGTCCATTAGAGAATGAACTAACTTGACTATATTATAATCAGAAAAAAAAACTAGTTTTGCAGATAGTTCACACTTTATCAATTATTCTGTTACAAATTTAGGTACAGCAGCCACATTAATAACAAAATATTCTATAATCTTAACTGTGATTTTACAAAATTTTGTGTTACCAAGGGATGACCAATAAAACAATATCTAAAGCAACATGTTAATTACAGTAGAGAAAACATTTAAAATAACTAATTTGATAATCTTTTAAGCAACTGCTTAGTTATAAATTATGTTAAAGCATATTTTCATTAAATGTAATTATAGCTATATTGAGGACCAGAAAAAATTAAGAAACTATATATACTTTGTTTTTATGTAGAATAATTTTTTACAGTATGTTGAACCATTCATTCACTTACTCTGAACTAGTTTATGATTCAAATAGCTTCTCTTTCTAAATAACTCTAAAGATATGTCACATTTGGGAATTCAACTTTTCAGATCATCATTCTTTTGTATGAATTCTTCACTTTTTGTACCTAAATATACAAACATTGGAACACCTAAACTCTTTTTGCATATAAACACTTATGCATTGGAATATCAATTTTGTATTTCTATGAATTCCAGAAGGCTTATTTCTTTAAATTTGGATTTATATAGACTACAATTGTTCCTTAAGGGAATTACATATATTTAAACAATATGGTCTAAATAAATATTTTGAGAAAGAAACTATTGCGGCTTCAAAAAAGTTTTATTCTAAATAACATTTTTGAAACAGCATAGAGCTTTGACATACTATTTACTCACCACAGAACAGAGTCACTGTGATCACTCATAAATCTATCAAAGTCAGTTAAGCCTAGACATGTCTATACTTTACAAAGAGAAAGTTGGGAAGTGTAGAAGTGAAACTAGCTTTCTTATTTATGAGTGCATCAATTTCTTCCTTCATATAACCTATGCGTGAATGCTTCTCATTCACTTCTATGTGTTCTGAGATGATAATGAAATGGAAGATATGAGAAACCCCAAAAAGAGCAGTGTTAAGTCAGATGTTCTCACTTAAATATATGCAGAGATCTTCATGCAGGTCTGGTTCACTCCGGCTATTAACACCTCCGTGCCTGCAGGATCCGGCCCTGTAACTCTTCAACTCTTATAGCATCAGTATTCCCAGCTCACCCAACAACAATAATAATATATCTCCTTAAGCTTTCAGTTTATGAAAAGTAATGATTCTTTCTACTTACCTTTATCATGAATTTCTTAAAAGGGAGAGCCATGCATCTAGTATCCTTCCACTTCCTCACTATCATCTACATTTTCATTTTGCAATATGGATTCTGTGCCCATAGAGTTCTTAAACTGTTCACCCCAACAGGAATATTCTCATTACATCTGGTCTCTCTTTCTAGTCGCCTTGTCCTCCCCACCTTCAATGCAGTCTGAGACGCTGACTCGATTTCATTTCTGGGCTGTAGAGACCAACTATGCTAGTTTTTCTGGCAGCAAATTTTCAGGCTCCCGCCACTGTAAATAAATACAGGTATTTCCAATGGCCATGCTCTTAATTCTTTAATTTGGCAATTTTATCCCCTCTTACTGCTCCAAATATCATCACTATGCAAAAACCAGTACTTTGTAGCCAAGTACTATGTTCAGTGGCAGAGTCCCTATATGCAAAACTTGGTAAGAGTTTGTGATGGCAGATTAGAGAAGATATCCTAAGAAGAGAAGGGAGTCCTTAGAGTTGAGAAGCACCATCCACCCCTTTATTATTTCCTACCAAAGGAGGAATTTCCTATTTAAATTTACAAAACATCCTGGGAGGTGTTGGAATGTAAGGACTCATCTGCTTAAAGTTCTGGTGTTGCATAAATCCTAGTGAGGCTCTGGTTGCTCATTCTCTCTCATTAATAAATAAATCTTTTACCAGAGCACTGCTCAGTTCTTGCTTATGGTGGGTGCCAGGGATTGAACCTGAGGGACAAGATATGAAATTCTTTTACTTTTCATATAACCACTATGTTATACTCTCCACCTGCAAATGTTATCCATAATATAACTATAGGGCACTGAGAGATAGTTCACCTGGTAAGGTGCATGCCTTACTAAACATGACACCCTGGGTTTAGAACACCATATGGGAACACTGTGATGCTGGGGGGGAGAAGTTTTGGTATTGTGGTGTTTTCCCTACCCTCCTATCCATTCTCTCTACAAAAAAAAAATAGTAAGAAAATGGGCCTGGGAGCAGTGAAATTTTTCATGTATGAGGCCCCTTTCCCACTGTATGTTTACTTATACATAATTCAGCATATATATATATATATGTGTGTGTGTATATATTAAACTATTAATATAACTACTGATATGATATTATTATTAATAGCTAGATTTACTGGGTGTATGCCACTTTCCAAATATTCTGCCAAATACATTATAAACACTAAGTGCTCAAAAAATACCACATGGCTGGTACTCACATAGCTTTAATTCACAAATATGAAGCTGATAGAATAAAGTGCCCTACCTACATTTTTTAGTAGTAAAGAAACAGGAATAAGACCCTGGTGTGTATGAGATCCCTATCCCACTGACTATAATCTATAAAATCTATAATCTATAAAGCTATAATCTCATTCTGGTAAAGTAGTCATCAAGCAGAGCCATCCCTTCACTCCCTATCCTTCCTCCGCACCCTGTGTACTATTATTTTCTGCTCATTTTTCGGATGTCAAGTCAAACATTGCTTCTATCCCCAGTAAATTGCCCATATCTCCTGACCAAGACAAGTTCCTTATTAATCTATTGCTTTACTGCAGAACTTCCTGTCATCAACTAACATCACAGTTGTTACTATATCTAACTATAATTAATCTATATTTATTTGTCTATAAATATAGTATATTTATACATTTGTATAATTATTTTATTGTGGGATTCTCCTCTAGAATCTAAACTCTATGTGGGCAGGGCATAAACATTTGTTTGGTTCACAATGTATACTGCCAAAAGAAATAAAGACACTCAAAAGGCAAGGAGATAAGGTGATTCACAGAGCTCCTTTCCTCAGGCATAAAAGGACATTCACAAAAGTATCAAAACACTTTAATTAATTAATGGAATGTACATGGCTCTGGTGCCTTGTAATAGTAAGAGCTCAGTACATAACCTCAAGGAATGTTTCATAGATCATATTTAAATTAATTTTCCCTTATGATACTTTCCAATGTATTATGCTTTCCTAACACCTTGTAAAGAAATTAACAAATATTCAGACTTGAATAGATGAATAAACACTTGAAAGATGTGATAATACATTATTTATGCAATAGTCCTCTAAAATAGGCATGGTGGCAAGGACTATTATTTCTACTTTAATACTAGGTTTCTGAAATGATAGAGGAAATTTCTCAATTATTACATCATTATTTTTCCTTAGTTATTAAAAAAGGAAGAATATGTACAATTAAAACCAGTGTATTATAAATACTCATGTTCAAAAGTAAATTTAAGACACATAGACTGTTAGTATAAAACATTTAAATTACAGTCTATTTAGTTGCACTTGGGATATTTAAACATTACATGGGTGCACATGAAAGTATTCTACAAATTCCTACTCAAATAAGAGGTTCTAATATTACTAGAACTGAACCCTCTTTAGCTTATTATACTCATTGAATGAAGGCTTAAACTCTGCAAGTATCTGTGAACTGAGCATCATTTTTCTTATCCAAGGACTTTTCTCAGAAAAGCACAAACTATGACATTTAAGGCTATTCAGCTAATATTCTACTTAGTTGTTACTTGTTTGGATACAGTTACACAAATTATGTGACACAAAATGGCATGTGGCAAAATAAGACAACTAGGAAAAATAGCAACACAAAACAGGGGAGGAAGGAAGTAAACCTCATTTAAGTTCTAAATTTCATCTTTCCACCAAAAAGAAAAGAAAAACAAACAAAAATCTACTACAGATCTTCCTAGATTAAGATGTGGTTATGTCCAGATAAAACCAATGTAAAATGAAAAATTACAAATAAAAATATATATTTACCACACTAAACTTGATGTGTATCAACATAATTTGGCCTAACCTACCTTCAACATGTTCAGAGCACTTACACTCCAGTGAAGTTTCCTACATGAGCATCATGGACTGGGAATTTTGGTCCCCTGTGCCTACTCTGCATCACAAGAGACTTTCATACTTCTTATCTCTGAGGAAAAGGTCACCACTCAAAAACTTAAGTATATTCTTTACCAACTGGGTATTGCTTTCACACCATGGCAATTAAGTAAGTTGAGCATTAAAGTCTATTCACAGAAAACTCCCTTCAAGGGTTCATTAACCCTGGCCAAATCTCAAACATATAACTGAAAGTCCCTTTTAAATCTACCGTCTTCTTATTCACAAACGTGGAGGAAACCAAGTTGTAAAATTCTGGATTATAAGTTTTACTGAAGTCATTTAAAATGTTTACATAGTCTATATTAAAACTAAATTGTAGGAAAAGTTCACCATTGATATAACATCCATTCTACCCCATCTGTGCCTACTGTAAACTTAGGTGGTACAATTTAGGTGCATTACTGAATTGCTATCATGATGATCAGTGGCAAAGTTTACCTCTTATACTTTTAACAAAAACAAATTTCTCAATAAATAGAAGCTTCTAATTTGGAAGTCACATGTATATTATCATAAATATGTAAGATTGGTCAACCCTCATGAGGATATAATATCATCTATTTTAGAGTTAACTTTTATTAATTCATCTCTGTATATATTATCCATTGTTGAACATACACAAAAGGCCCAGAGGGAAAGATACCTATGGTATCAAAGAATAAAAGAAGCTTTTAATTGTGTAAGAAAATTGTCTTTCAAATACTTGTATCTTGGGAGTTGGGCAGTACCGCAGCAGGTTAAGCGCACGTGGCAGAAAGCACAAGGATCGGCGTAAGGATCCGGGTTTGAGCCCCTGGGTCCCCACCTGCAGGGGAGACGCTCCACAGGCAGTGTAGCAGGTCTGCAGGTGTCTATCTTTCTCTCACCTGTTCTGTCTTCCCCTCCTCTCTCTATTTCTCTCTGACCTATCTAACAATGACAACATCAATAACAACAATAACTATAACAACAACAAAAAGAAAACAAGGGCAACAAAAGGGAAAATAAATTAAATTTATACAAATACTTGTATCTTAAAATAAATAATCTAAAATGTAACATTATCTATAATCAATCTGAAGGGTCATTATTCCAACATTGTCTCAGAATACACTGCAGTAATTACAAAGTAACAGTTAACAAGCATTATGAATAGAGAGACATCATGTCTCTGACCAAAAGATGAATAAAGATTAGCAGGACTTCCACATCTATTTCCCCATTACTATACAGTGCATAAGAACCTCAGGCAGCAGTTTAAGCATTGCCAGAAACATTTAAAATACTGCATAAGATATTAATTGTGATTGTATCAGGATATAGGAAGAAGTTTACCTCCAATTTTCATGAATAGATGATATATAATACTAATAGAAAATAAATAACTTCTAAAATAATTACTCTTGAGTTTTGGTGAAGAGTTGGAAAATCTATTTAATATTATTTTGTAAAAGAACTAAGACAGGGGGCCGGGCTGTAGCACAGCGGGTTAAGCGCACGTGGTGCAAGGATGAGCGTAAGGACCCCGGTTCCAGCTCCAGCTTCCCTACCTGCAGGGGAGTCACTTCACAGGCGGTAAAGCAGTTCTGCAGGTGTCTATCTTTCTCTCCCCCTCTCTGTCTTCCCCTCCTCTCTCCATTTCTCTCTGTCCTATCCAACAACAACGACAACAATATTAACAACAATAATGATTAAAAAACAAGGGCAACAAAAGGAAAAAATGGCCTCCAGGAGCAGTGTATTTGTAGTGCAGGCAGTGAGCCCCAGCAATAACCCTGGAGGCAAAAAAAAAAAAAAAAACTAAGACAAAATGCTTATTGAACAAAAATATATATATTTCTTATTCCTCTGTTATGTAGTTTGTGAAAATTTTGAATTCTTTATTTACCAACATAAACTGAACTATTTAATTTCATTTGACTACAACATTTGTACAAGATAAAAGTAAAATATTTTTGAACATGAATATTTGTAATTTACTGGTTGTGCATTTAGATGTCAAAACAAGACAAGATGTGAGCTGAACAAATTAGTATATTGACCAAAAAACAGAGTTCTACACATCCTATAGGAAGGGGAAATGGTACAGGACTTGTAATCCTGCAGCCCCCTAGTCTGATCCCCAAAGCCATATAGACTGAGGTGGTGCTGTAGCTTTTCTCTCACATGAAACTCTCACTACAAGAGTACCTAAAGGGTTTTTTCCCTAAGACGATGAAAATATTGCTAAAATGTGATAATGGTTGCACATAATTGTGAATATACTAAAGTCCATTACATTATGTACTTTAAATAAATAGAGTATATGTTATGTGACCTATAATGAAGTACAATTATTTAGAAAGAAGTAAAGCAAAAACCACTCTACTACCTAGTTTCCTAATGGTGCTGATAAATACATTAATCCATCAGATTTTATTTCCACAGGAGACAGAGTATAGCACAATACCGAATTTCATTTTTTAAATAATTTATTTGTTTTATGAGATAAGGAAAGAAAAAGAAGATCACGGGGTTCGGGCAGTAGTGCAGTAGATTAAGCGCACATGGCGCCAAGTACAAGGACCCTCGTAAGGATCCCAGTTTGAGACCCCAACTCCCCACCTGCAAGGGAGTCGTTTCACAGGTAGTGAAGCAGATCTGCAGGTGTCTTTCTCTCCCCCCTTTGTTTTCCCTTCCTCTCTCCATTTCTCTCTCTCTCCTATCCAATAACAATGACATCAATAGCAACAACAATAATAACTAAAAACAACAATTTTAAAAAAGGGCAACAAAAGGGGGAAAAAGTGAAAAAAAAAAGATTAATTGGTTATAGTAATGACAGGAACTTAACCTGAGGCCTCAAGCATACAAGTCCTATGCTTTAATATTGAGCTATTATCTCAGCCTATACTATCCAGTCTTTAGCCCAGTACATCTTCAACTTACAAATGCTAAACAAGAAATACAAAAGGAAAAAAAAAAGGCAAGTTAATAAAAGTATTTCAATGCTACTTAAACTTGAAAACCTCTTCTACTTTGAAAATATTTTTAAAAATCATGCTGTTCATTTAAAGTGACAGTTTTAATGTAATTTCAAAAATAAACACAAGGCCTCATATATGAAATGTACCACTAAAATACTTCCTTTCCCCCCTATTTTATTGAATAATAAAACAAAAAGTGGGAGAGGGTTGGAAGACAGAGGGAGAGAGAGAGAGAGATGGAGGGAGAAAGAGAGAGAAAAATAGAGAGAGGAAGAGGGAGAGGGAGAGGGAGAGAGAGAGAGAGAGAGGAAATAGCCATCTGCAGACCTGCTTCTCAGCTCATAAAGTCTACCCCCTGCAAGCAGGGACTTGAACCTGTAGGTCCTTGTGCATGGTAATATGTGCAGTTAATTGTGCACCACTACCCCCCCCCAATACTGTATGATTTTTATGAATTATTTTTGAGGGGGTGGTGCAGGGTTAAGGAGAGATACAGCAAACACTGCTCTTTCATTCAGGGAGTTCACTTGCTACTATCCTTGGCACTCCCATGTGTTAGTAGAGATAGAACACAGGTCGTAGACAAGATAAGGTATCTACTTACTAAGCCAAATTAAAAAAATCAAAGACATCCATCAGCAAAAGGGATATAGGAAAACTGTTAGTTATAATATTAATGCACCAATACTAAGATACTAAAAACTCTTTAAGAGAATCTGTTAAAATTTGATAATAGTCAATTCTATCATATACACCAGTAAAAAAATTCAACTTACTGTGATGAAAAATTATTGCAGTGAAAGTCAAGAAATGAATTTGGTTTAAGGAGAAATAGCAAAGAAGAGAAACCATATATTTCTGAGTGTGAAAGTTTCTATGACTATATGTAAATGTATATATATAAACAGGGAGAAAGGGACATACATATGCACATAAATTTTTACAGACATGGATCCAATGAGTGTCTGTAGTCATTACCTTAAGATCACAATCTACTATTAACTGACATGAGGAAGACCCCATTTAAATTATTTAGGAGTTCAGAGTAAAAATCAACAGCGGGATATACCCAATTATATAAGGAAAATACCCAATGCATCTATGGCATCAAAGCACATGCAGGCTTTGGAGAGAGAGAGAGAGAGAGAGAGAGAGAGAGAGAGAGAGTGTGTGTGTTATGTTATTTTTTCCCCTCCCAATTAAATTAGGCCTATGGTAATATACGCTATTTTGTTAGGCAATTAGTAATATTAGAGAGACAAGAAATGAAAAGGCATTTCAATTTGGTCAGAAACATTTCATTCTCTTAGCTAACAGTCACCAATTAACATTTTCCATTTATTGTCTATATGCTAACTAATTTCACAGCCTACTTAGGCAGCTGTGGTGACAACTAGAAAGGGAATATTCTTTCATGAACATATCATCTAATTGAAGATAAGGGCATAATTCATAATAAAAGTAACAGTATTTTAACTAAATTCAGTCCACATTTACCAGAATATATAAGAACCTAAAGTACTCATCTCTCTCACCTTAATGTTGAATCAGCACTTCTGCATTCCACTGATAGACATTTTATTCACTTTCACTAATGTAATTTGAAAGGTGGTAATGTGATTACATTTCTCCGTGACATTCATGAAAACAATTACTAATATAATATGATAGGGAAGACATTAATAAAGAAGATATTTATAATGAGATGCAAAAAGATTCATAAACCTTTAAGCACTTTATAAAGAGACATTCATTCAGCAAGAAATCAAGATGCAGCTTAAGTTCTAATGTTTCAGATGCATTTCCAGTGCTAGAAAGATTCTCTACTTTGGTGACCAACCAGAGAGATAAAAGAGTAAACAAATATGTGTCCCAAAATATGCCAAATATAAGAAATCATCCTAAGCAGGTGATACCTTTTCTTCCCAGACAGCAAGGGGTCCCTCTAAATGTTTAACCTCTGTCAAAGGAGGCAGCAACATTTTTTTCAAATGCCAAAGCACTGTAATCAATCCTTGTAGAAAATGGGTGCTTAAGGTAGGTGACCTTTTAACTAAATTTGCCCCTCTAAGTTTTTGAAAGGAATGTGTCCCAATGAAGCAACAAGGGAGACAAGTTATTGCATTTTAGAATTCATTATTCCAAACAACAAATCTGGTGAAACAGTCAATTAAGGCAGCCTTCTTGAGGCTAAAAATATTTCACATTTGTACAGTGCTATGAAGCTTGCATAAAACTTCACACTCAGTAGTCTGGTACTTAATTCTCAAAAAACCCTAAAACTGTAGATTTTTCAGACAGCAAAAATGAGCTTCTGGGATGTCCTTAAATGTCCACAGACAGTAATGCAAAGCTCTTCTCCATTCTGTCTTTGAAGGAAAGTCTTCTCTCTGATTTTTTTTTTTTAACCAGAGCACTGTTCAGCTCTGGCTTATGGCAGTGTGGGGGATTGAACCTGGGACTTGAGAGTCTCAGGCATGAAAGTCTCTTTGCATAACCATTATGCTATACCCCCACCTTCCCTCTGATATTTTTGCAGTTCTGAAAGGAGTTTCAAACAAAACAGAAAAAAGTGGAAGGTTATTATACACAAAGACAAGTATTGGTGAAGGTTTAACTTGGAAAGGTAGGAGCCAGGTAGTGGTGCACCTGATTGAGCACATGTTATAATGCACAAGGACCAGGGTTTGAATCCTGGTCCCCACCTGCAAGGGGAAAGCTTTGTAAGTGATGAAGCAGTGCCAGTGCTGCAAGTCAGCCTCTCTCTCTCTCTCTCTCTCTTTCTCTCTCTCTCTTTCTCTCTCTCTCTTTCTCTCTCTCTCTATCTCCCTCCTTCCCTCTCTCTCTCTCTCTCTCCATCTCCTCAATTTCTCTCTCTATCCAATAATAAATAAAAACATAAATCAATGTCAAAAATAAAATAAACAAGAAGCAAGAGCATATTCTCAAGAACATTTGCTTTGTTATACAACATTTGACTTCTGACTTCTGCCTGTCTTGGGACTGCCCATTAGTAGCCTATCTCAACAAATATTTTAATAATTTCCATTGTACAGAAAACTGTATATCATAATCAAACCTGATTACAAATGAACGTTTCTTGTTCAAGAGAAGGTATCGCACCTCAGGAATCATACCTTTTATAAATAATCATAATGATGTGATGAACGATATACATGTCCCCTTATACATTATTTATGTGAGGTCAGAGAGTCCCCCCAAGATCTGTGCTAAGAACTGGACTGGCATCATTAGAGCTTCATATAAATCACTAAAGGCACATCTTGATTTTACCACTGGCTAGAGTCACAGGAATTTTTGCAGTGGAACCTCTAAGGTAATACATTTTTAAAAAACACACTTCTCATTTCTTCTAAAAGGTAATTTTCTCAAATTCAAATGGCTACATTCAGAGAAATCCTACAAATTTCTATGAAGTTTATAAGCATCTGAGAGTCAAATGTGTCCTATATGTTAAAAAATATATATCCTTGATATTTCTTTTAAGGACGAGTTGGTTTAAAAGATAAAGACAAATACCTATAGAGAAAAATAGCAAGGACGTGCTTATTTGATGGCTGACAGATCCGATATCACTAAGCAGAGTCTTATGCAATGGCTTTCAGGAACTCTGAGCTAACTCTTGGAAATTAAGAAATAAAGAGAAGTCATTATGGAGGTAAAAAGAGTCTTCCAGAACAGTGTTAATGCCATCTTGGGCATGTAGACTGGGTTCACATGTGTGTCAGCTGAATCAACATAATGGGCTATAACCGCTTCGAAGAAGTTAATATGGTCCATAGGGTCAATAATCCATGAACTAAGAAGGATTTACTTGATAGACTACAAATGGTTCATAAGAACTTAAGAATCACTCCATCAGATCAAAAATCCAATTTTCACATGGTGTCTTTCTACAAATTAGCCAAAAGAAAGTAATAGCTCTGAAGGACTTCAAGGTCTGTCAGTTAAAATTTTACTTTTTAAAGAACAGTGTAGAGGAGAAAGTGAGAATTAACCTCTCTCTCTCTAGTGAATTAACCTATTTTAAGGAGAAAAAGTACAGTTTTTGATGAAACGGTAATATAGAACAGGAAGCACTCTAGGGGATTTACACATTTTCCTATGGGTACTTGAACTTATGGACCTAATAAAATTTATACCCATACATTGCTCTTGCTCTATCCAGTATGTCTCAATAAGTATTCATATACATTATGACCAAGTAAATTACAAAATACTATTTCTAGGATTGTAGCTTCTTCACATGTTTTCTATTGTGAGTCCATGGAGATATTTAGACAGCATATGAATATCAGAACTCTTCGTTTTCACATATGGAAAAGGAGGCAAAGGAACTATCAGAGCTAATAAAACTTTCAATATAATTTAAACATTTTAGTGAGAGAGAAGGTGGTTACCTCTGTACCTAGGAAAAAAAATATTTACAGGCAGTATTTACAGATGAATGTAATTCCTGCTCATTCAAGACTTCAGAGAAATTAGAAGGCTTTATACTATATTTTGACTTTAATGACATATTCAACCTGTTTGACAGTGGTTACAGATTAAATGTAATAACTATTTACTACATTTATGGCAATGAAGAAAAGCAGAGAAAAACTGCTCCCAAAATATAACAGGCCGTAATTAGAATTCTTAACAAGAAAAAATGCCTTTACTAGGAAAGAAAACATGATCTATCACCCCTCTCTCAAAATGCTATTAGCTTCTATTCATCATAAGGACAACAAGAAAAAACCTTTTTCTCTTTTCCAGAAGCAATACTGAATAATAATAATAATAAAAGATGCTTTACATCAACGTGTATTAACTATTGACATAAACTCAGTCCTCTTTAACTTTTACACAAGGGGAAAAAAAAACTCCAATAATTCTGAAAAAGACAGATAAAACTTTTCTCTGTGGCTAAGGCCAAGCACTATTATATTGGAACTGCTTATTTTTAAAAAGAGCCTTATTGGTGCTCTCAGAAAGATTTTCTTTTATACATAGCTTTATCCTATAATTTTGTCCCTGTTGGGCACGCTGCCTAAATTTAAACACAAACAGTCAAGCAATGAAGAAACATTAACACATTTACTGTGAACAAAAACTCCCAGTTGTACAGTGAAATTTTAATACATTTCAACTTATCTCTTTTACTAATGGGGAGAGTACAAACCCTGCAGGAATTCGCTCTGCAAACTGGTAATTACAGTAGACTCACTTTTTTTTTATAATGCATATGTATAGTCAGACACACACACACACACACACACACACACACACACACACACACACATAACCTGGCTGCCCTTTTGATGTAGGTTTCAATAGGAATGTTTTAACAATTATGAAAATCTACAGCAATTGTAAAGGAATGCTTTATTTCATGGAAAACTGTCCTTTAATTCTGTGTACAGGCACAAATAGACATATATTTAGATATTTGCACACCAGAAGTCATAAACTTTATCAATGTGTTTTAAAGTCATTTTCCATGCAATCTTAAGAGTATAGAATAAATTCACTCCTTTTTGTGTACAGCTAGGATGACTGTACACTGTAATTTATGTATCACATACATATGATATTCTTTCACTTCATATTTAGATTACTTGTTTTGTTTCCACTAGTTGTGAGGACTGAACTCTATATTTCAGGATCTTATATAAGCTCTTCCTTAAATAGTTAAAGACTCTTATGAACAACCCAAGTTCCAGCCTGGCCCACCATGCTGAAGAAAGGATTAATGCTATAGTCAGTCAGTCAGTCAGTCAGTCAGTCAGTCAGTCTGTCTGTCTGTCTGTCTGTCTGAAAAAAAAGCTGGCTTGGAACAGCGAAGCTTCCTAGATGACCCTCCAAAAAATTATTTAAGAAATACAAATCAATAATTTTTTTCTTAGTTTGGGCACCTGTGCCTCTTGACAAAAAGGTATTCTATGTATGTATCTATAGAGAATAAGAACTATAATCAGTCATATTAACAATAGTAGTAGCATATATACCTGACATAAATGAACTATATCACTAGTCAGTTTCTTGCTAGACATTTTAAATTCATTTGTGAAAATTTTGATTTTATAACAAATTTTTAAGAAACTGAATTCTGATAGCATTAAGGGAGTATCAATATACAAGGTATATTAAACTCTTGCCTTAGGAAAAATAAAAGTCTTGATCCTGGGGAAAAATAAGTTGAGAAACTTTTTAGGTTAGGATAATCTTGTAAGTGTTAAGAAAATTTTTAAAAAATGAAGTTGCTTAAATGACTATCTATGACTGAATGGTATCTACAAATTCCAGGCATATGCACCAAAAAATGGAAACTACAAAAATACAAAATACTCGTAGTTGATATAATATCACTATGTAAAGTATTGCATATGACATACTATACATACTACCTAAAATGCAAAGTATTTAGAAATAACTTCCTGCTCATCTAACTTCAGATAAAAGCAAGAAAAAGGATAAGTAGATATTTTTGGTAAACTTGGCTATGGCAGAATTCACTCATTACAGTGAAGAGACATTTAAGATATCTTGGGGAAAAGTGCCTTACTGTAAGAAGCCATTCCTAGTTCTTACACCAACCAATACTAGTTACCATTCTATCTGCTAAGTCTCTCTGATACCATAGGAAAAAAAAAATACTTCCTTCTCTACCATTAGCATCTCTTCAGTACCAAAGGTTATTTATACAACAGTGTCTGTGAAATCAAAAGAAGAAAACCAAACCCATCAGAATTAAAAAGCTACAGAGTGATTCAGTCATTTCGTTAGGCAGTGCCATGTGCTTCTATCTGGTAATGAAATTACGCACTTTAAGATTTGTTAAAAGCCAAATGGCATAATATATATTTTGATATATAACTTGCCATCAAGCTTGTCACTGGGGCTCTGCACAGGCATGATTCCCCTGGTTCTATGTGGTGACCAGGAACCTGAACATGGGTCCTAGTGTACAATGTACATGGGTTCTAGCATACCAGTAAGCTGTATCTTGATCCCCAACATACTATATATTCCATATTTATTATTTAAAATCAGTTTTTGCTGTTAGCCTCACTCATTCCCTAATTATTGCTATACATAGCCAGTACGTTGTGAGTTTTATGTGAACAAATTACCAAAAATACAATTCAAAGGCAGCTATAAGTAAAACTTTAGCCTCTGCAAAATCCATTCACAGTATATAGATACAACAGAAAATTAAAGGTCAGCAACTTCAAAATTGAATGTTTTCTATGATGCACATTAGCATTTGCTAAGCATTTTCTTTTATTTGATAAGTCTATTGCTCTAAAGGTAATGCTAGTTGTAAACATAAGACAAATGTATGTCCTGTTCCCTCCTAGCTAAGTTGTGAAAACACAGTGACTGGGAATCCAAGTTTAACATCAACCAACTTCAAGTAATTTAAAAGTTAATTCATAGCTTGCATGCCTTAGTGATTTATAATTTTCATAAGGTCAAAAGGAAAACAAAAATTCAGGACACAGCAATAACTGTGAATAAGAGCGCGCGCGCGCACACACACACACACACACACACACACTTCTAACACCTTCTCCAAATGAATGAGTCTCTCCACCATTTTTAAAGATAAAAACTAGGTTGAGGGAGTCAATTAGAATTCCCTGAACAAGCTGATAAATTTCTCTCAATTTGCTTGCCTGCCCTAGAAAGGAATGAAATGGCCAGACGATTACACAATCATATATGAAAAACAGTTATTACTTTGATATATTTTAACATTATCACAGATTTAATTTTTCTCTATTGATTTAGAGGACATTTCTATATGCTGTAATATTATAGCCCTTTAGTAAGAATATGGTTTGACATGCCAAAATATAATCGGATGATCAAACACGCATAAATTAGTTGTGGTAGTCTACAAAGGCTGATAAAGGAAGAGTAGCAACCATGTTTTAATGCATTTATCACTGACTCACATTAAAAAACTAATATATAGGAAGCCTATATCTCACCTAAATTACAGGTTAAATAATTCAAAAGGCCTCTAATCAGATGACCACAGACCACAGAAACTGCTATTCATGAAACTGGACATCAGTACCCAAAACAAAAAAGGACAAATTGGATTTCTGGGGAGAGCTTTAAAATCATCTAAGATGGAAATTTTCTAAAATATTTGAGTAATTTTTATGTTTCCACTGGGTGATTAATAAATGTCAGGAAAGTCATCTACCTGGTATAGATTTGGTAAAATTCAATGTGATTTAACCAAGGGAATAGCTGAATAAAGCTAGCAGGCAGCATGTTTTAATGTTTAGGTTTGTCCTAAATTCCTGTATGAGGAATCAAACACTCCTGGTAGCCATTTTTCTATTGTTGATAGAGAAATTGAGAATGATTATGGAGATGATACAGATGATTGATAGATAGATAGATAGATAGATAGATAGATAGATAGATAGATAGACAGACAACTGCAGCAGTACTTCACTGTTCATGAAGACTTCCCCTCTGTAGGTGGGGACCACTGGACTAAATTTTGGTCTGTGTCCATGGCAACCAGTTGCTCTACTGTGTGTGCCACTATCAAGTTCCATGTTATGTTATGTTATGTTATGTTATGTTATGTTATGTTATGTTATGTTATGTTATGTTATGTTATGTCTCCAGGGTTATTGCTGGGGCTTGGTGCCAGCACTACAAATCCACTGCTCCTAACAGCCATTTTTTTCCATTTCATTGGATAGGACAAAGAGAAATTGAGAAAGGAGGAGGAGGAGACACAGAGGAAGAGAGAAAGACAGACACCTGAATAACTGCTTTGCCACTTGAGAAGTGTCCTTCCTGCAGAAGGCTCAAACCCAGATCCTTACGTGGATCCTTGCACTTAGTACTATGTGTGCTTAACCAGGTGTGCCACTGCCTGGTCCCCTATTTACTGAATTTTAAAAGGTTAGTAATGGGGAGGGAAATTCTTCTGGTGTCAAAAGTAGCATAAAATGGTAGTGGTATATCAGCTACTATAGTGTGCTTATAAATGAGGCTATTATATCTAAGTTAATAACTAGAAGCTTTGGATCACAGGTGTCAGATATGTTCCATTTTTGTTTGAGAAAACAGCATATATAAAGAATAGGGGTGAGACATATAAAATGTATGCTAATAATGCCTCCAATGTAAAACTGCTTCTTGCTTTAATTTGGGAGCACAGAAAGTAGGGCTAGTGAATATTACTGAGGCATCTAAGATAGAACAAGGGGAGTATACGCTGAAGATAAGATTTATCAAAGTGCTAAGAAAATGAGCTTCTTAGTGCAATCCCATTGTCCTTTGTCATAGACCAAATGATTCCAATTCTTCAAAAACAGAGTATCAGAGTATATCTGCTAAATATAAAAGAAAACAGGTACATGTCAGTGGCACTTTACAGAAGTAAAGAAATAGGAAATTACACCCAGGAATTAATGAATCAGAATCTTGAGTGTGCTTGTAGAAATCAAAAAGAAGTAGTTTTAGGTTGTGGTGCACCCGGTTGAGAGTACACATTACTAAGTGCAAAGACTCAGGTTCAAGCCTTCAATCCCCATATGCAGGGGGGAAGCTTCACTAGTGGTGAAGCAGTGCTGTATGTGTGTGTGTCTCTCTCCACATCTCCCCCTTCTCTCTCAATTTCTTTCGTTCTAATATATAGGAAGGAGTAATTCCTCCAATTTTCAACCACAAGTCTCAGTAACTTCACCCTATTTTTAACAGTACTGTTAGTACTGATGCTTGTAAAAGAGTTAGGTTGAGAACAAAAGGAATGGACATAAATCCAATAATATTCCCTGTTTGAAGGGTCTCAGCGGTGATGGGAAACCCCAAATTGTTTCCTGTCCCTCTGGATATTATGAGGGAAGTAAGCTGTTTCCTGAAGAAGGTCCCATGAGCCTTTCCACTGTTAGAAAGCAGAAACTCTCACAGGGAGCTGCTATCCAAGCCAAGTGTTGAAGCAAGATCCCACTATAAACTTCAGAGCCTGAAAATGATGGAGAGGGGAAGAGAAGGAGGCTAAGGCAGGCCAAAGTCCAGGTACCTCAATGGCTATCTGCTTTCATTTAAATGGATGTAGGGAAGAGACGTAAATAATTAATGAACCTAATCAATTACCTTAGCAATTCCCATCTTCCCTTGTTGCCACCATTCACCAATCTTTCAGTTTACTTTTAAGAAAACAGAGAATATGCCTACAACTGGCAATGACTACAGTCAGATTTTTCTCTAAACAGGAGTTTAGCAATTATGTGTACATTTTAACAGGTAAAATATAGGAAAGTTCCTAGCACAATTCCTCTAATTATATATATATATATATATCCTCAATACTGCTTTTCTTTTTCTTCTTCTTCATCATCATGTCCTTCTTCCTCCTCCTCCTTTTCCTCTTCCTCCTCCCCTTATATCATCAAGCTATTTAAAACATACATAGCAATCAAGTATGTTTATATTTTATTTAAATATATTTTTATTTTAATGAGAAAGAGTAGTACTTAATACGAAGAGAAAGATGGATAGACAGACAATAGAATACTGCTAGGTTCATGCTTATGTTGGTATAGGGAATTGCACACTGAACTTTGGAGTCTCAGGCATGAAAGTCTTTTTGCATTAACCAATATGCTTTTTCCCCTGCCCACAATTCCCAGTCAAGTTTTTAAGTACATATACATAAGGTCTATACATAATGTGCTAAATTGCTTTGTTGCTTATCTTCTTTATTGAAGGGATTAATGCTTTACATTAGAGTCACTGACACATGGGTATAATTTCATGATGTACCAGGACCCCAAATTCTCCCCTGTCCCACCCTCATCCTCCTCCTTCCACACAGTCCTTTCCTTTGATGCAATACATCATTCCCAGTCCAGGCTTCACTGTATGTTCACCCACCCTGTCACTATTAAGTCCCACCTATAAGTGAGACCATTTCAACATCTTGAATAAACAAAATACTTCACTTCAGACCCTAATAAGTATAAAGTTCTTTTCTTAATTTATGGTAATTTTAAGTGAATTGAACCAAGTGACTCACAAACTGATTTCTATAAGAATGCTATCTATGTATGACCACTTATTTAAGAAGAAAATGTTATTTTACCAGATGGCTAAACATGTAAGGTAAAGAGTAGGTAAATATAGTATTTACTATGTTTCCTACTAATGATGTTACTTATACAATATTTCCATAGGTGGTTGATTAATTTGAGAACCCTGACTTTGTGAAAGCTGAGGCTGTCTTTCAACGATAAGGTGCAAAGGGACTTTCAATGAGTTCCCCCCCCAAATCAAGTAGTATTGCCGAAGGAGTTTCTAAGCTACGTAAACAAAGGACATGAAAGGAAAATAAAGCTATATGTATCCAACAGGAAACTCAGGAAAGGTCCTCCCCTTGGTGCCACATGTCCCATCAGTGCACTCCACTATATGTCCACACAGGCAGGCTTTCACAGCTCAGGGCTGAGAGCAATGCCAATTAGTGTCAGTGTGATGGGGTTTTAGAGACATGGCCCTTTGTCTTAGAGGAAGTGGGCTTCAACCACCAACTTACTGTACAGAGGCAACCTAATAATCCATTAGGTGGAAATGACTTTTCAGCCACTTCCTCCAGGGAGAAGAACAGAAACTGATGGTTTAGACAGACTGGAAGATTTTTACATTTCTATATTAATTGAATCAGGAAGCTGAATTTTTGTTACTGAATGCTACCCAGTCTTCATTTCATCTGCTTCTTTATGTTATTCTACTTTTAAAGATGTATTTATTTATTTATTATTTTAATTATGAAATGGGAGGGAGAGGAAGGGATAGTATCAGTGCACTACTCAGCTCTGGCATACGGTGGTGCCAGGGATTGAACCTGCAGTCTCTGAAACCATAGGTATGCAAGTTGCCTCTCTAACAGGGTGAGCTAGCTCCCAGGCCATTTAAATTACTTGTGCATTTCCCTTACTTCTTACAATAGAGGTACCCATTTCACAGTGTATAGTGTGAACATTCTATGGGTCATACACTGAAACTTATTAAAAGTAGAAACTTTCATTATTGGAGTAGTGTCCAGGGTATCCTTTATACCTCAACTGTCAGCAGTATCAGATGATTATCTAAAAGTAAAAGAATCCTACTCCTCAATTCTGAAATGGATGGAGTTAGGCAGGCACTGCAAACAGGAATATTCACATCTTTCTCTCAAAGTAAGGTCTGGACTTCTAGTTTAGTATCCTTTCCACTTGCACATGTTGTACTAGATGCAAATTTTACTTCCACACATAGCATCAGGTAGAATGCCAATTTTATATAGCAGGTTCTCAAATGACATTCCAGTCAATGTCATTTTATTATCATGTAGGTAAGAAACAAAATCTAGAAAGACTCAGTGAAATGAGAAATGATATTCTCGAACCTGCATTGCTATTGTTATACACAATTTTCTTTAGAATTGCAGTTTCTCAGAGCCTATTAATGATAAATGAGAACTTAACTGTACAAGGAAATTTGCAACTACTTAAATGTTAATTTTCTTGTTCTTCAAAGTGAAAATTAGAATATGAATCTGGATTTAATTAAAAGTGAATATCAAAAATATCTGCTAAACAATCAGATTTATCTTGATTGATATAATTAAAATAAACTCTCATTTTGGCCATATGCAAAATTTCTTATCTGAAGAATAACATTTTGAAATATTAAATATTCATGTATACAAAATATATTTTTCAGTTAAAAAATAGATCTCAAGCACTTTAATAATAGAGAAATCCAGTAATAAAACATTCCTTTTGGTTCAATAACCTTCAGCTTGATAAAAATCAAAAGGATATAGTACAGTATATCTAGTATTATGAAATCTGGCAAAAATATAAGGCTTTTCAGTAGTATTTTTAAATGGGAGGTTAATGGTTTACAGTATAGTTGTTGAACATGGGTATAATTTCTGTTTTGCCATGATAGGTTCACTGTCAGTAATATGTTAATTTTAGCTGGGTTTCATAGCCAGCACCAGAGCTCTGTTGTTAATATTTGTAATCATCTCAGCTGAATCTGTTGAAATATGTGGATTTATTTATACATTTTTCCATTTAGATTTTTTTAAAAGTATTCCTTTCAAAGTGCTTAATAATAAGCAAAAGGTCTTATTATTAAAATGTTTAAAATTTTAGTGATATACATATGTTCCCTATCTCAAAGCACATATAAAAGTGTGTACAGGTATACAGACCCTAATAAAACATTTGAAGATTTTATATACCAAAAATGTTATAGGTATTGGGTTTTAATTGATTTCTAATTCATTTCAATGATATCAAGATGTTTACATTCTTTTTACCCTGTTCATATTAGTTTGAAATTTTAGGAAACTAACAATTTTTTTAAATTTATGCAATTGAAATATATCTTATCATGCAGTAGTTATCACAGCACTGTATTAATTAGGATGTCTCTGTCTCAGATTTTTTCTAAAAGAATGTACATGGGGGAGTTAAGCACAGGTGGGTTAAACGCAGGTGGCGCTAAGCGCATGGACCAACTAAGGATCCCAGTTCAAGCCCCCAGCTCCCCACCTGAAGGGGAGTCACTTCACAGGCGGTGAAGCAGGTCTGCAGGTGTCTGTCTTCCTCTCCCCGTCTCTGTCTTTCCATTCTCTCTCCATTTCTCTCTGTCCTATCTAACAACGACAACAATAATGACTACTACAACAATAAAAACAACAAGAGCAACAAAAGGGGAAATAAAATAAATATTTAAAAAAAGAATGTACATGGGCTACATGGAGAGGTTTAAAATACGTTTTATGAAAGAAAAGCAATTTTTCATTAATATTGATTACATTCAACACATTTTAATTTTGTGAGATACTGAGCTACTATGCTTATTTTTAAAAAGATGCATGTCATAATTTGAATTCAAAGCAAAATTCTTTAAAGATAAATTTTCTTAATTAAAAAAGTCCTTGTAATATAGTGATAACATCAGAATAACATTGTGATTGTACTAAAAGACAATGAATTTATATTTAAATGGTGAATTTGTGTCCTGAGAGGTGGCACAGTGGGTAAAGAATCAGATTGTCATGTATAAGATCCCAAGTTTCATTCCTAGTGATGCATATGCCAAAGTTCTGGTTCTCTTCTCTCTGTTTCTCTATTTAACACACAAATATTTAAAAACAAATAAATGGTGATTTTATATAATGTGGATTTTTACCTCAAAAACAAGAAAAATATAAAATTTAAAAAACAAAAGGCAAAAGCACCTCTGGGAGTTGGTGTGCTTCTGTGTGTTTTAGTTTCATACAGCTACTATATTAACCAGCCCCCCAAATAAAGTATGAATGTTCTTACAAAGGATACATTTCCTTCAACACATTGCGTACAGAATTCCATCTTAAACAAGTTGAAGAATAAGTACCTAATTTATAATCAACACATTTAACACTGCAATTGCTTCCCTTAAAGCATTTGAATAGGCCAAGTTAATAAAATGAGGACCTAATCCACTAAGAAAAAAAAAATCAGTAAGGAGAATACAAGGAGAAAATACCCTAATTCAGGGTAAAGTGTTTTCAAGCAAGTATTATTTGCTTCACATAGCTCATATCCTGTCTGGAGAGTTAAATAATAATACTGGGTCCACGCTCCCAGAGGGATAGAGAGTGGGAAAGCTATCAGGGGAGGGGGTGGGATATGGAGATTGGGTGGTGGGAATTGTGTGGAGTTGTACCCCTCCTACTCTATGGTTTTGTTAATTTATCCTTTCTTAAATAAAAATAAATAAATAAATAAATAAATAAATAAATAAAATAAACTGTCAAAAAAATAATACTGGTCAACATTTCTTAGACAACATTTACCCAGCACTGTTCTGAACACTCCAACCAGAAAAACTCATTTAACCCTTACAGGTACTCTATTAAAATGTTCTCTCATTATCATCTCTATTTTACAGGTGAGTAACTAAAGCACAGAGAGGCTAGCTAATTTACCTAGGCTGAGCCAGGACTATAAATTCCTACAAATGTAATCTACTATCCATGCTCTAAATTACTAGGTTTAATAACTCATGTTCTGAACCCTTTACTTAGGTCCCATAACTACAAGTAATACACACCAAAAATATTCCCTTTATTTGACACTTAAAATATTTTTTTACAGTCAAGTAAATATAAGTTTCACAAAAAAATGAGATTGTTATAGATTACAGTGTCAGTGGAGACAAGAACTGTGAAAAACAGGAAGTTAAGAATGCAGTATATGGGGGTCAAGCAGTAGTGCAGCGGGTTAAGCGCAAGTGGCACAAAGCGCAAGGACCAGGATCCCAGTTTGAGCCCCCAGGGCTCCCCACCTGTAGGGGAGTCGCTTCACAGGCGGTGAAGCAGGTCTACAGGTGTCTATCTTTCTTTCCACCTCTCTGTCTTCCCCTCCTCTCTCCATTTCTCTCTGTCCTATCCAACAACGAACGACATCAACAACAATAATAACCATAACAAGGCTACAACAAGGGCAACAAAAGGGGAGGGAAAAAAAAAAAGGCCTCCAGGAGCAGTGGATTCATGGTGCAGGCACCAGCCCCAGCAATAACCCTGGAGGCAGGAAGGAAGGAAGGAAGGAAGGAAGGAAGAAAGAAAGGGAGAGAGGAAGCAAGCAAGCAGTGCAGACTGTTATTCTTAGTGACAGACATTTAATAAGGAGTGAACCCAACCTTTCTGGAACTATCATATTTTACACAAGGCATTTAAAAGATCTATTTACAGAATGGGGGTAAAAAAAGGACTTTACTATTTTAATAGTAAGCACACTTTGGATTTTAAATGAAAGAAGTAATTATTTATGAAGTAGTTTACATGTGTGCATGTAAAAATGTGCAGTTACAGATTTTAAAAGGTGAGAAAATATTTTTAAGTAGATGCATTTCAAAAGTAATAATAAAGAGATCACTCTAGCAAAGACTTCAGATGAATTAAAGGAGAGAAAATAGGTATTCAGTTTTCTTTCTTTTTATTTTTTATTATTTTACCAGAGCACTGCTCAACTCTGGCTTATGGCAGTGTGGGGGATTGAACCTGGGACTTGAGAGCCTCAGGCATGAAAGTCTCTTTGCATAACCATTATGCTATACCCCCACCCCTCAGTTTTCTTAACTAGCATCACTATGAAAAAAGTTTTTTGAAACCTCAGAGAAAGAAAAAAAATTAGGGAGCTCTGTGGTGCAATTGGTTAGTGTGTGATACTTATACAGAAAAAAAAAATTAGGAAAACAAGGAGAGATGGAGATAAGTAGTTGGTGTTTCAATGAGGTGTCACTTAAAGGAAATGTTAGACACTTGAAACTTTGAGCATAACCATTTCACCTTTATTTGTTTATTTGTTTTTTATTTATTTATTTATGAGGGGATTAATTTTTACAGTCAACAGTAAATATAATAGTTTGTACATGCATAACATTTCTCAGTTTCCCACATAACAATACAACCCCCACTAGGTCCTCTGCCATTATGTTCCAGGACCTAAACTCTCCTCTCCACCCAAACCATAGTCTTTTACTTTGGTGCAATACACCAACTCCAGTACAAGTTCTGCTTAGTGTTTTCTCTTCTTGCAACAAACATTTCACTTTGACAGGTGGTTCAGTACTAAAACTAGGGAGCAGAGGTAAAGGTTAAACTTAAAGGTGGATAAATAGTTCTGCTATATGCTCTTAGAGGATAAATAATGAAGGTAAAACACTTAAATATTATTTTCATTTCTCTTACCATACCAATGCCATTAAAAATAACATAGGGACTACCCAGGAGAAATATTTTAACAGTTGAAACTCAGGACTTGCAGGCTTGAGGCTCCCTGTTCAAGGCCTGTTGCCTTATGTACCTAAATGCTGCTCTGATTCTTCTGTGTCTCTCTGTCTCTGTCTCTGTCTCTCTCTCTCTCTCTCTCTCACACACACACACACACACACACCTGGATCTCTCTTATGTGATTCAAATAATAAAATTAATCTTCTACAATAATACACAGAAACTACCAGCTCTGTACTACTGTATCAGCATAATGTACTACTGTGTTCATATTTATTACATGGATGGATGGTTTTATTATAAGATGAGGTTCTTTTGAAGAATATTAGAAATAAGAGATGTTGTTTCCTTATCCTTTCAAGGCATTTAAATCTTCCAGATGAAGCTTCTTAAAATTCTAGTTTCAAACTCTAGTAATTTAACTAATACATTTACAAAAATTGGCACCTTTAAAAAAATAAAACAAGGAAAAGATATTTGACTTCATAAAAGGTTAGTGTGAGGGGCCAGGCAGTGGCGCACTTAGTTTAGTGAGCACATTACAGTGTGCAAGGATGCAGGTTCAAGCCCCTGGTCCCCACCTGCAGGGGGAAAGGGTCACGAGTGGTGAAGCAGGGCTGCAGGTGTCTCTCTGTCTCTCTCCCTCTCTATCTTCTGCCTCTCAATTTCTCTCTGTCTCTATACAATAATAAATAAATAAAATATTTAAAAAAAACATTTAAAAAGGTTAGTGTGTAAACAATGTCTACCAGTGTTCCTGGAACTACCAGCTTATTCTACACCATTTACTCCTGGGTTTCCACATGGCCCCGCTGTGACTGGTGGCCACCCTCACAGCAGCAATCACAAAGCACTGTTTATAGTGAGCAAAACTTCAAGAAACTTGAGGTAACTAATTCACACCAGAGGAAGGCAAGCAAGAGATGAGTGAGAAGTCTATGATGAGTTAAATCTACCCTTAGCCTACATTTTCCATGAACAGAGACAGATTCCTTAAGTGTGTTCCCCACTTACTGTGTGGGCTTGTACAAGTTATTGATCTTCTTAGACCCCCACCCCTACGAATTTTCACTGTAACAACGGAGTATGATTACTTCCTACATAGAGTTTAGTATACACTAGTATTTGTTTAAAATGACGTTCACAGTGGTAGACATGCTATAAATGGTAAATGAAAACTATTATTATGAGTCATAATAAAATCATAAATTTACACAAAATAAACATAAGAAGAAAACACACTGCTGATATAAAAATTATATGCTTTCCAGAAATGCAGATTGTACACTTGTTTTAATCAAGTCCTTAAGCTTCCTAAGCAGCATCTCTCTCTAACTTAAATTTAGGTTTCTGAACAAGAAAGGTCCTTAGGGGTTTTATGTATTTCACAGTGCCTAGGTCACAGCCCAGTGTAAGGAAGATGCTAAACACAGGCGGTTTGAATAAAAGGGTGTTTGATGTACAAGACCTGGCTAACTCTGATCAGGGGTTGGCTGGTGTAAATAGCACCCCTGGGACCTTTCAGAATTATTACTCATGGTACCAAAGAGCTTCTATAACAGACATATCAGAAACAAAGTCATTGGTTCAAGAAATATTTTCAAAATGCCTACTCAGTGTCAGGAAATGCAGATACAAGCAAGCAGTTTCCTCAAGTTAAGCAAAGGAGAAATTTAAAGTAAAGGTAAAGTAAAATACAGTGCATGTATGATACAGAGAAAGTGTCCCTAGTCTCTTTTTATGAGAAACAGAAAGCTTCATTGAGAAGGTCTGAAAGAAGAACATAAAGGTGCTAATAGAGTTGTACTGAGACAAAGTAATAATAACAAATTTAAACTCAATTAGAAAACAAGCTAAATCTAGGAAGCAGAAATTCATGAACACATCATGAATAAAATTTGAATTTGAATCTTGATCTTTTTTTTTTCCCTCCAGGATTATCACTCATCTGCACTACGAATCCACTGCTCCGGCTGCCCACTTTTTTCCATTGTTGTTGTTGATGTTATTGTCCTTATTGGATAGGACAGAGAGAAACTGAGAGAGGAGGTGAAGACTGAAAAGGAGAGAGAAAGACAAACACCTGCAGACCTGCTTCACTACTCCTGCAGGTGAGGAGCCGGGGGCTCCTACCTGGATCTTTGTGCAGGTCCCTGCGCTTCACACTTTATCAATTAATCCACGTGCCACCGCTAGCCCCCAATCTTGATTTGTTTTAGCGAGACAGCTCCTATTCTTTCCTGTGGTACAGGAAGTAAATATGAATACTATATAGCTACAAACTACTTGGGTATTTGGCTGCAATTGTAACCAGAAATGTGCTTTATGCTACATAGGCCGTAGAGAATAATTCTATTCTGTTTCTTTAATTAGCCTAATCTAGAGGAAAGAATCCTTGAAAGAAAGAAATGCTATTTTTCTTTGCAACAGTGAGTATTCCCTTTTCCCCTCTACCTCTCTATTCAGTTTTGAATGTTTCAAGTGGCCTCCCTGCTAGTGTGATATTTCCCCTAGCATCTCACTTATCTCTTACTACCCTTAGTATTGACTGAACTCAGAGGTAAAAAAACAGATTTGACTTTGTTGTGCTAATTGTCCTCTGCTTTTCACACAGCTGTTTGCCTTTTATCTAAGGATTACAAACTCAAAAAAACCTGAAACAACTCCATTTTATTCCTTAATACTAAATAAAAGGAATGCCAAGAAAATTCCCTCATTTGCACACATACACACAAATACCTATATGCATTTATAAATATCCACACATACAGTTATGTATGTATCCCATTGATTCTACAGGAAAGACTTAGTAACATAATACAGATATCACACAGTAAGATGTTGAGGGAGGGGCAAAGAGTAGCAAAGGATTCAACACACGGTGTAACCATAACCAGAGGATTACAGTACAAGGGAATGTACCTAATAAAGCAACTGAAGAAGGATATGCTGAATCTGAAGCATTTTAAATTACACTCATAGACTGGCATTTGGGAGCCCTCTTTGCTCGTCTAATGGTTTTCATGCCTGCAAGATTCAGGACTATAATTAGATTCACTAAAACTTGAAAAGAATGGCCAAAGAGTAATATTCTTCCCTCTAAAGATCCCCAGAAGGAATCCAAGGTTCCCAAAAATTGCATATGGGAAGAAAATGTAGACTATAGATATGAAGGGACAAGAGTACTATGAGAAAGAGATAAAATATTTAAATGGTGATTAATGATTAGGGCTATATGGATCTCTAAACTAAAACTAAGAAGGTGTCTTTGAGTTTACCCAAGACAATTTAAGTAAAATGAATGAGGATACGATATAAAATACATGAAAAAAAAAAAGAGTTTCTATCTGGAAAACTATAACCAAGCTGTCTCTAAGACACTGTGCTAATGATGGGGGAGGGAGAAGAGGTAGAACAGGGCTTTGGTGGAGAATGTGGTGACTTACAAACACCATGTATGAGTCCGAAATTATATCCCTAGAGTCCTATAATTTTTTAAAGCACTGTTAAATTACTAATTTAAAAAAGCTTCTATCTATTGGGGCTGGGAAATAGCTCATCTGTTAAGACATTAGCCTTGCCATGCTTGTGGCCCAGGTTTGAGCCCTAGTACCACATGGAAGACCTATGGAGCTAGAGAAAGCTTCAGTTCTGTGGTTCCCCTCCCTTCAAAATAATAAAGAATAAAAAGTTTGCCTGAGCGCAGTGAAATCACACAGGTATAAGGCCTTGGTATCATACAATTAATTTTCCCCAAAAGACTGTGTCCCATCCCACCCACCCACCACCCACCACCACCGGTCCAGGAAGCCGCATGTCTACCCCTCACCACAGGGTTTTTACTTTGGTGCCCTACTTTCATTTTAGTCAGATCCTGCTTTTAGTTTCCCTTTCAGATCTTCTTTCTCAACTTCTGTTGAATTAATTGTATATCTCGAAGTTTTTAAAACACAGAGTGAGACTTTTTAATATATAGGCTGTGTATTTGATATGCAGACTCTCTCAAAAGCCTATACCAAGTAGATCAGAAGCAACCAATAGCACAGCTATATACAAGATACTGGGTACTGTACAGCAAACCCTAACAAAAAGACTTTTCAAAGTTAACCCAATTACCAAATAATGTGATGATAACAATAACTATCCAGTCTTCTTGAACCCTAAGACAGCAGGAACCTCACATCTCCACTATAGAGCCTATATTTCCCCCAGTCCTGGAACCTTAGGATAGGGCCCACTTTCCCGTATGCCTCTCCCAATCCATATCAAATAATATTGCATCTGCCGATCGCAACCTAATCAACGCAACGACTGCCACCTCAACATGCTTCAGCTCAGACTGTGTCCAGAGACTTCAGGTATGGAATGACAACCCTTCAGCTTCATTACTCGGGTGAGACCTTTCCTTTCATAGTATTTTCTAATTCCATCCCAGGTGGTTCACTTTCTAACAAAGTCCCAAAACCTAGATATAGACCAGGTTCTGTGAGAGAGAGCATATGTTCACACATATCCATCAACTAGATATACACCGGTTTCTGTGAGCGAGACCATATGTTCACACGTATCCATAAACCACTGCAAAATATATACCTGAAAGCAGAAGTACACTAGAGTTTGCAGTGACTACCCCCTTAACACTTCCTCTCCACTATTCCAACCTTTGGGTCCATGATTGCTTGTTTGTTTGGCTTTGTATGTTAACTCTCTTTTCAGTCACCAGGTTCCAGATGCCATCAGGATGCCAGCCAGGCTTCCCTGGACTGAAGACCCCACCAATGTGTCCTGGAGCTCCGCTTCCCCAAAGACCCACACCCTACTAGGGAAAGAGAGAGGCAGACTGGGAGTATGGACCGACCAGTCAACGTCCATGTTCAGCAGGGAAGCAATTACAGAAGCCAGACCTTCCACCTTCTGCAACCCACAACAACTCTGGATCCATGCTCCAAGAGGGATAGAGAATGGGAAAGCTATCAGGGGAGGGGAGGGGATATGGAGATTGGGTGGTGGGAATTGTGTGGAGTTCTACCCCTCCTACCCTATGGATTTGTTAATTTATCCTTTCTTAAATAAAAAAATAAACTAAAAAAAAATAAGGCCTTGGTATCACACATAGAAATATTTGTTAATGTTTCTGTTTTTAAATAGCCTGTAATAAGCTTGATTTTTATTCTAACCGAAAGCATTTATTTCACTATTTGCTTAAGAGATCAAGTATGCCAAGGAGCAGCTCTCAGTGCATGGCATTCCAGAGCACACCATCATGAATAACTCAGAATGATTAGTTGTAAATGTATACCCATTTTCAAGATGATGTGTGTATAGCAGACTCTGTAGCTAAATGACACTTAAAAGAGATATTTAATTTGGGGAGTCAGGCTGTAGCACAGCGGGTTAAGTGCAGGTGGCGCTAAGCACAAGGACCCGCATAAGGATCCTGGTTCAAGCCCTGGCTCCCCACCTGCAGGGGTGTCGCTTCACAAGCGGTGAAACAGGTCTGCAGGTGTCTATCTTTCTCTCCCTCTCTCTGTCTTCCCCCTCCCCTCTCCATTTTTCTCTGTCCTATCCAACAACAATGACAACAATAATAACTACAACAATAAAACATCAAGGGCAACAAAAGGGAATAAATAAATAAAAATAAATATAAAAATATTTTTTAAAAAAGAGATATTTAATTTGTCAGCAAAGAGAAAGTAGTTGTCAGTTAGGCTGCCATTTCTGTCACACTTTTCAATAACACAGCTCCTGTAATTACACTGTGGTTCTTTATATTAACTCAGTGAAAGCTTGCTTGGTTTTTAGCATGAAAACAATTTATGAAATTATAGAAACAGACTGAACACAGCAATTCACTTGTTGAAGCAATTATCCAGATCCTTGTCAACAACAACAAAAAAAAAAGTTCAAGGAAAGAAGACTGTGGTGTGCAAAAAAAAAGTTCTAATTCTATGCTCTAATATGTACAATATGTCTGTGGTGGTGCTGAATTATGTTAATAAACTGCAGCCGAAATTTATTTGTCACAACACAAAGGAAAGGTGTTATCAATCGTCCTGCCAGATACTTTAAATTAGTCACCAAAGAGTCCAGCCAGAGTTCTCTCTACAACCTGCAGTTGAAGAGAAAGCCTCACTGGAATTTTTTCCCCATGGGACTAAAAGGATTTTTTTAATTATCTGGATAGCAACTGTAAATGATCTAAATGACATTTTAAAATGATATTTAAGAATCTTCTCTGAACACCAATGTGATGTTATTTTTTTACTGATTATCCATCAAAAACCAGGTTCCTATAACTTATGTGAAGGAGACTTGGGGCATTTACTATAAGAGGTATGAGGAATGAAACAATCAAGTGATGCCAGGGTTAATGTTCAAATAACTGCATAAAGATAAGAAATTTCCAAAGTTAAAAACAGGCTTTGTTTTACATTCTCTTAAGACAAGAAGGCTACAGTTAGTGAGCATTTAATCTATAAATAATAAGCTATGAGAGAAGCATTGTAAAGCTACTTAAGTTTCACTAAATATGTCTATCAAGTTCTCTGAAATAATTAAATACTCCATCTACAGAGTAAAGAATAATTACTGATTTAACTTAAATATCTAATTTTCAAAACTCTTATATAGGATAAATGTATACATAGTTATTTCATAAATAACTCAATCAAGGATAAACATTTATCCACAGAAATAAGCTAGCTTCTTCTAGACTACAGAACTTCGAAAAAGTATATTACTAAATGTTTTCTTTTAATTATTTAATAGTTAATTTTTACAGTAAGTGAAAAATATAGCAGGTATATAGCACTAAAACAAAATGAAGTGCTAGAAAACAGAAGCAAAAAAAATCTAAGCTTAAATTGTGAATTGTGCAAAGTGTTACATGTAATAAAATGTGGACGTCATTCTTTCTCCCAACATCTGGAGATGGTTTAGTATACCAATTTCCAGAAAGTAAGCAATCACCCAGCTTGACTAGCTTCTTTCATTCACAAATAAACAATTAATGGAATGGGCAACTAATTTTCCAAGTGTTCATATTCATTAGGCTGTTTCCTGAAATTAAGTATCAGAATCATGATACAATACTGTACACATTATATAGTCTTTGAGCCTGCAACCCCTCACCCACCCACCATCTAAGGACTAGGTATTTTATATCTGTTCTCCTTTCTCATAACAGGCTAAAATTTGAAAATGAAATTTTCTCAGTGTGCTGAATAATAACTACAAACTACTAAAAGACATAACCTCCTAACCAACAGAAAGTTATTATTTCTATTCTTCTGGTCCTGACAATTCACTAGACATTTACCAAACACCTACTATGTGGAAAGCTGAATATTATACCCTGACTAGTAAACATAAAAATGCCCTCAAGGAATTTACAACTGAGTAGGGAGATAAACCTGACCACAAATAACTATACTATAAAGTAGAATGTGATCAATGTGACAAGAGAAGTATAAACAAGATGCTTTAGTGTTTCAGAGAGAGAGAGAGAGAAGTACTTCTTTTTAGGTCACGAGAAATGACTTAGTGGAAGGAAGTGGTTAGGAGGTGAATAGACTTTCCAGAAGCATTGGCCAAGAAGGTTCTCCATGTCAGAGACCAGGTCTTCTTTTACCTGGCAACCCCCTCCTCCACACATCCCTTACCTACTGTATGTCTACCAAAAAGAATGACAGCTTCCTATGCCATGTATTATTCAAAGTTGGCAGTAGCAGCATAATTTGGAGCATTTTACCACCACTATTACACAGGCTATTTAGAAGAGCCATTCTTAAATAAATAATTAAATAAACAAATAAATACTTGCACCTGGAAAAAGAGATGACCTATTATTTGCCTTTTCATGTCATGGATTTTGTTGGATTTTGGTAACCTTTCCTTGTTACCTTTCATTTAAATAATAGTGGTTGAAAAAGCATGGGATGGGGGGGTGCAGTTCTAGACTTCTAACACTGGTTTGGGTTCCCTAGTATACATGAAGAGCCAAGTACCAATTCAAATTTGAGTAAGAAATTCTTGGTAACCAGGACAGAGAACTGTGACAGTTTCTCGGTATTTACAATAAAGAATGGTGACAAGCATGCTTGTCATCTGGCCACGTCATGCAAGATTGCAAATTTTTTTGGTAGTCTCAGATTCCAGACAGACTGTGTATTTTAAATTATCCAGATGACATTATGTGTCACTTAGCTTACACAAAGTAACAATCACCAAAAGAATCACCCCCCCCCATAAACATAAAAAATAGACTAATGAAAACAGGTCCAGATAATGTGTTCACGAGCCCTGAGAGCCAAATTTAATGGAATCAGGCAAATTTGATAAGTTAAGTTAAAATGTGTCTTAAAAAGTACTGGAAATTAATACTTTTGTTTAAAACCACTAAAAGCTAAACTCAACAACTTAAAATGTTACGTAAAAAATTGAGACTGGGAATCTTAGTAAAAATAGTTGATTGTGGGAGTCAGGCGGTAGTGCAGCAGGTTAAGTGCACATGGCACAAAGTGCAAGAGCCAGATAAAAGATCCCGGTTCAACCCCCCCCCCCCCACCTGCAGGAGGTCGCTTCATAGGTGGTGAAGCAGGTTTGCAGGTGTCTATCTTTCTCTCCCCCTTTCTTCCCCTCCTCTCTCCATTTCTCTCTGTCCTGTCATACAACGACACCGACAAGAGCTATGACAACAATAACAACTACAACAAGCACAACAAGGGCAACAAAATGGGAAAAATAGCCTCCAGGAACAGTGGATTCGTAGTGTAGGCACCAAGCCCCAGCAATAACCCTGGAAGCAAAAATGCAAAAAAAAAAAAAAAAGCTGATTGTTAGCTAAAACATAAAAATCTTTGGGGCCAGTGGTGGCACACCTGGCTAAGTGCACACATTACAGTGTGCAAGGACCCAGGTTCAAGCTCTGGTCCCCATCTGCAGGGGTCAAGCTTCACAAGTGGTGAAGCAGGGATGTAGGTGTCTCTTTATCTCTCTCCCTCTCAAATTTCTCTGTTTCTATGCAATATATAAATAAAGATATTTAAAAATCTTTCCAGAACATTAATTGTAAATTCCTTGTTAGCAAAAATGGTATGTATTGTACTCATCTCAACATGGTCAACTCTGGTCTCAAGTCATGAGTCACCACCTGTATGCTTCTGGGTCAAACATCATTTAATGATGGCTTTTATTTTTATAAGCTAACAAAACCACTTGGACAAATGTTTATTTTTTCCTCAAGGAAAAAACCCAAGTAGCTCAGCCTGATCAATGTAAATGTCTTAACAACCATATTAAAAGTAACATTTCTCTAAATAAAGAGAAGCAAATTAAAGAGTTTTCAAGCAGTAAGTAAAAGCTAAATTTCTAGATTTTTGTCTCTTTTGCATTTTTATATCAAAAAAAAGCTAGATTCATGGAATTAAAGAAAATGCATTTTTCCTACTCCCCTCCAAAAATTTGTCAGCACATCTTGGTGCTCTTAGATAGTTTAGCTTGCTTCGCACTACAAGGAGGGATGCTTTCAAGAGTTGAGAATAAAATACAAGTGTAAAAGAGACCACAACACCAAAGTTTCCTTCCACTCCATGGAGTTGGTTTAGATAAAGCTCAGTCTTGTCTTCTCTTTCTTTTCTATTGACACCAGGCTAAAAACTTTATATTCATGTAAACATAGATGAATTTAATTTTCAAAGATGATTAAGATTGGTAATTGAGTACTTTCAGCCCACCTGCATGTTAGCTATCAGGCTCAGGCAAAAATCAGTAAAGTCATGGGTCCCTTGGAATATACTTAAAAGGGACTTACTTCCTAGCTTCTTCCAACATGTAGATCCCAAATCTTTTATGCTATATTCTTACCTTTCAGCTCCTAATTACTAAACAATTTGTTCTGCTTTATATCTTAATGTTTTTCAGCCATCAAGTTGCAGATGCTACCATGATGCCAACCTGACTTTCCTGGGCAGATGACCTCACCAATGAGTCCTGGAACCTTGCCTCCCCAGAGCCCTACCCTACTAGGGAGAGATAGAAACAGGCTGGAGGTATGGATTGACTTGCTAATGTCCATGTCCAGTGGAGAAGCAATTACAGAAGCCAGACCTCCCACATTCTGCACCCCATAAAGATCTTTGGTCCATACTCCTAGAGAGATAAAGAATAGAAACACTTCAAATTATGGGGATGGGATGTGGAACTCTGGTGGTGGGAACAGTTTGGAATTGTACCCACCCCTTCATTATTAAATCACTAATAAAAGAAAAAATGATAAAATTACGAGTCAGTGATTAAATTACTTAACCAAATCTTCACAGATGCTTGAGTGGAAAAAATAAATTCACAATGAATTCTTTTTTTAAAAAATTA
This sequence comes from Erinaceus europaeus, assembly GCF_950295315.1. NCBI lineage: Eukaryota > Metazoa > Chordata > Mammalia > Eulipotyphla > Erinaceidae > Erinaceus > Erinaceus europaeus. The sequence continues at coordinate 51,195,003 of NC_080171.1, forward strand.
TTTATAAAATGGAAATATTGACAATACCATAGGATAAGAGGGGTACAATTCTACAATGAATTCTTAAGAGTCACACATGTCCAACTATAATACATCAAGATAACTCCAAATGAGTTTTTACTGGCAACCATGGCTAGTTAATAATGTTTCCATAGCCTACTGAAACAGCACTCCTTGGGCATATGTAAGAATTTTGCTAAATGTTTCTCCCTCACATCACACATTTACTTTCACATTCCACTTGCTCTTTCTCTGTGATTTGAACCATATTGTCCATGTTATGATACCTGTGCAAGTATTGTATCTTTGAGAAAACATATAAGGAATAGTTGTCACATATAATATGAAATCAGTAATAGGAATTATTACAGGTAATTGTGAAAGGCACACTGTTGGCAATTCTGTAGTTGTTATTCAGACAGCCACAAAGTGAATTTAAGACTATGAACATTAATACAGGGTCACAGTGATCACTGATAAATGCAAATTCCATGCTCTCTCTTCAAGTCCATTTTAATCTTGATATTGTAATCGAAATGAAGTTCTTATTTTATAGCTATACAATAAGGCAAAATTCATATAATAAAATAAAGCTCCAAATAAATAAAGAATTAACAAAGATAGTTGTTTGCTTTTGAACTAAAACTGAGAGTCAGGTGCAGCATTTTAATGAGATATGAACTGGAACTTAATTATTTTGGTTTATAAAAAATAACAAAAATATTACTCTATAACAAAATGTATTATACTTGAGAAAGGATGAACACAAAGAAAGTAAAACAATAATAAAGAATTTTGGCTCATAGTCCAGAGAAATAAATGAAAAGGAAGATGACCATAGAACTCTGGACCCCGGTTCCACCAGGACCTGAAGTGTCTGTCACCAGCAATCTTTTTTTTTCCCTAGTGAATCACCAGCTTCAGCAATCTTGTTTTATATACCATTCACTGAAAAAGAGGCAAATCTGGGAAACACCAGAGGAAGTATTTCTCTTATCTCAGAGAGAAAGGAAAAAAAGTAAGGATGCTAGGAAGTAGTAATAGATGTAAGTGAGACTTAGAAAAACTGTGATGGTAGGAACATAGAAAAAACAAGAAAAAAAAAAAGATAGTGGGGGCTGGGCAGTAGTGCACCTTGTTAAAGCACACACAGTACAGAGGGTAAGGAGTGATACAAGATCCTGGTTTGAGCCTTCAGCTCCTCACCTGCAGGGGGTTCGTTTCACAAGCAGTGAAGCAGGTCTGCAGGTGTCTTTCTCTGCCCTTCTCTATCTTCCCCATCTCTCTCAATTTCTCTGTGTTCTCCCCCCCCCCAAAAAAAAAGAGATTAAAAATGGCCTCCAGGAGCAGAGGATTTGTAGTGCAAGCACTGAGCCCTTCGATAACCCTGGAGGAAAAGAAATTAAAAAGATAGTGGTGGAAATAAAATCAACCCATACCTGTGACCTGGGGAAAACTACTGCAGTTCCCAGTGGAGGAGATGGGGACACAGAATACTGGTGGTGGGAATGGTATAAAATTATACCCCTATAATAATATTAATACATACTATAATAGGGGTATAAAATTATACCCCTATTATAGTATGTATTAATATTAAGTCAGTAATAAAAAATAAAGTAGGACAGAATAATATAAGGGTTATGAAATAACCCTATTTCTACATTAAGGTGGAGTTCATTCAGCCACTCCTACCCAAGCTCATTAATGCCAGACTCTGCCACCCATTTTTATCTATGAATAAAAAAAAAATGTGAGGCTACCTACCAGAACTTCTACATGTAAGATATATGCTATTTGTGATAGACACAAAAATTACTAAAACTTTTTTGTCTTTTTTTTAATCTTTTTTTAAACATTTTGTTTATTTATTTTGGACAGAGACATAGAAATGGAGAGTGAAGTGGGAGACAGAGAGATATACCTGCAACACTGTTGTGATCATTGTGATCATTTCCTCCTGCACGTGGGGACTGGGGACTTGAACTTGAGTCCTTGTGCATTGTAACATGTGAGCTCAACCTAGAGTGCTACCACCCTGTGCCCCTTCTGGTCTTCATGAAGTGTCAGATTCTAGGGGCTAAATTTCACTCATGGTTCTCTGAAGCATCGGTAATTCTCAGCACACAGCTTTATTTTATTACTTCCATACAGATGCAGTACTAAGTATATTTAAGGTACCATTTTAGATGCCATAAATCCATTAAATTCTCACCATTTAGTTAAATAATATAGGATGTGGGTAATATTCTGTCCATTTCACAGATGAGGAGCTTAGGCCTCAAAGACTTCTAAAAGTTGTCTAACCCCACACAGCTAGTGTAAACAACAGAAATAGAGTTCAAATCTCGGCAGCATGGCTCTTGTTGGCCATGCCTTTTGCTATTTTGTTATGCTTCTCTTTTGCAGCAACATATGTAAGGAACAATCTCCAAAGTGCAGTGTCATTGCACAGTGAATGATAAAAACCACTTTACAGATACATACTGTAAGGCATACACAATTCTAGACAAACTTGCTTTTGGAAGTTTTGGAAATCCTATCAGTAATTGCCAACTCCATATTCAGTGCAGTGCTACATTATCAGGGAGGTGAGCGCCTTGGGGACTGTTGTGACTAACCTCTCTGTGCCACATGACCCCTGAGATGGCTGAGGTCTGCTAGTTGGCCACATTGTCTTTGTGATTTAAACCAGACCATCTGGATGCCTTGTTCTCTGAGCTCAGGCATGCCTAAAAATGCTCAGACTACATTTAACAACTTCTCTTCTTCTTGGCCAGATTTAGGCTCTAGAGTTATTCTACCAGGATTTCAATGCAATTTATAATAGCATAGAGAAAGCTTTCTTTGAAATGCTCTCTTTTCATTGCCAAAGTCTTCACTGGAAGAAGCAGCAAGAAGAAAGTCATGGAAAACTGGCAGCAGACTTGAAATAAAAGGTCTAGTATAAATTCTGGAGTTCTCTCCTTATGTACAAAATCCAATTAGTAAAAAATGATCTGTAAATTTTAATCTCAAAAAGAAGAGACATTTAGCACTACAGTACTTAGTAATCCTTAAGACTAGAGCACCTAAAAATTTTTCAAAACTACAAATCAGAATTGAAGAGTAAGAAAATGAGGTAAACAAAGGAGCCATTCTTCAAAAACAGATAAATTCAGCTGATATTTTCTAGTGCTCCTAAACCATTCTGACTACAATGGATTCTACAGTCAACAGTTGACTGGTCCTATAAAGATACAGAACTAGGCTTGATATTCTTAAAAAAAAAAAAAAAGTACTCTTTCAAAACTCATCGTACTTTTAGGAAATATAGGAAAGTGATTAAGCTCCAAAATGTCCATCATTAACACAGTAACAAGATTAGTGAAGTAATTAAATTTCTCATCTTTTTAGAAGTGAATCAAATAAAAAAGGAACAAAAGAAACTGAAAATATACTGTGTTTGATATTAAAGATCCCTAGAGAAATTTTATCTCACAAGGTCATACTACTAGGCATTCAAAATGAAAAGGAGAAGCAAAGAGGATAATTCAACACCAAAACTGTTTTAGTAGAAGAAGAATGGTTTTCTTTTAAAAGGGACTAGAGACAAACAAACAAACAAACAAAACCTCTCTAGCATAACATGTTCCCTGTGATTGCAGGGTGAAAACAGTAACATAAAAATTCAGCACAGAAGTGTCAAAGGAAAAGAAACTTTCCCCAAATAACAAAATAAAAATAAACTTTCCGTTAAAATAATATATTACACACTGGTGTAAACTGAAATGCTCTTGTCCATGGGTTGAGCTTATAAAAACCCTTAAACATGAACATGTTACACTAACAAACTATTTGACATTATTATTTGGGTTCAAAGACTCCCTTTCTCTAAATGTTTATAGCACCATACCAGTTATTTCAACTGAGCTGACACAATGAATTTCAAATGATCTAATACTTTTGACTTACCAGCGGATTAGCACATGATTACCCTAAGTAAAAGGATTATTATTACTGCTGCTCTAAGATATTAACACTTTCTGTAACACACTCTAAAGATGTATAGATCACTAAAAAATGTGACAAAATACATGGAGGAAAGGGATTTTTGGAAAAAGAAGGGGGTACTTTTTTTTTTCTTTCTCTCTCTTTTAGGGTTTCTTGTTTAAAAGAATATGGTCCTCACAAATAAGAAAACCAGCATCTCACAGGAAGCTTTCAGTGCAGCATAAGTCATAAATAAACAAGTCCCCTTTTTCAATGAACACAGGAAAATAAGCCACGTGTGGTCTTCCCATGATGACGAAGCTCCAAACAAACAAAAACCCTGCTTTGTAATAGACAACTAATTCTCATGTAATGAATGACAGAACATAGCATTAATGTACTTAACAAGACAGGGCTAAATCCAGTGAAGCTTGACGCCATTTATATGAAAAAAAAAAAAAGAGTTACATTTGTGGACAGAGTCAAGGGGAGTGAGGATAATTCTGAATTAAATGCTGCAGTTTCTGCTTTGGTTTAGCCCTTTCAATGGAAATAAAGACCAAAGCTAAAATATAGCCCGTAAAACTGGCAGCAGCAATGCTAACTACCACAATATTAAAACTCTTACTCTCGCTGATAAAGAGGTAACAGCTATAAGACTTTGCTCTCTGCTTTTCCTGGTGAAAGTGCCATTTCTTTATAGTCAAATTCATGGCTCATTAAAAATGTGTCCTTTTGCTACTAGACACATGATGTGTAATTTGGCAGGCACAGAACATAAGTCACAAAAATCTAGTTAGGCCACATGATCTCTTACTTTCTACTGAATCTCGTGGCTTTATCATCAAAACAAAATGTGTACAAGTTGGCATGTGATCCCAAATAAGAAAGTTGAAAGCATAAGTTACATTTCTTAAGGGTCGTAGTGTGACATTTACTCTAATGAAAACGTTCAGGCAGTTCCAAAGACACAAGCTGTATGGAAGTCTGTATGTGTATGGCCGACAAAAGACTGCCAATAACTTCTAACTATCAAAATGTCAACCATCTTGCTTTTAATCTATGTTCAGAAAAATAAATATTAAAGTACACTAAGAACAGCACATGAACAACTCCAACCGTGCACTTACATTCTGAAAACAATTAATGACTATGAGTAGATAAGAGACTATTTTGAGTCCTCTAGTAAGTTTACATTGAAAACACTGATCTAAATAGGGCACTTTATGTATCTGGTGATATGAGTTATTTCTGTACAATGCTCTACACAGATGGAGGTAACACCACCTGGAACTGCTATACCTTAAGGCAGGGTAGCATCAGCTTTCCTCTTCCCTACCCTCTCCAGTGTTATCTAGTTCTGTTGTTGTCACAGAGCCAGGGAATGAAGCTCTTCCAGAAAACTTACCCAAGATCAAACTGTGCCTGGTGACAGCAATGTCCAGGCCATAAGTAATGTTCAAAGGATTCAACAATGCCTGTGACTGATCATTCTCTTTCCCTTGCCATCACCTGCTGATTTTGTCCAGGTGTTTTATGGCTATCTTGAGGATCTGGAGAACAGACAGAGGGAAGACTTTGCCAATTTCTTTTGTCTGGGTTTGTGAATTCCTTACACAGATGGCGGACAGCCTCAGCCCGGGCAGCACCAGGCTATATTGCCTTTAACCTCCCCAAGTAAGAAAGGAGGTATTCTCTTCTCCCAGAGCACTGTCTGTAATGTGTCTGTGGTTAGCAAGCTCAGACAGCAAGGCTTCACAGGGGGTATTGTAAGGAAGGAAGAAAATCACCAAATAACTTAAAAATAGTTATTAGACTTAGGGATTATTATTTCCTAAGGGAAAAAAAAATGCTGATCAGAAAGATGATGCTCTGTCAAAGACTTGTTACCTTGAGTTTCAATTACTTTTTCACTCGTATATCAAAATCACTAGTTCATCTAATTAACCAAAATTATGACATTAAATACTTCAAGTCAAACTTTAAAAGTGATTGCACTGCTATGCTGTAAAAGAAAATAGGACTGATTTCTAAACATATGCTGTCTAAGAGGGTAGCCACTGGCCATACGTGGCTACTGAAGCTTGAAATGTGTCTAGTCGAAACTGAAGTGTGCTGTAGGTATAATAGATATGCTACATTTTGTGTGAAATAATAAAGTAAATGTCTTCACAAATATTTAACCACTTAGTTGCCTCTATATTTATTATACATGGGAATGATAATTTGACAGACTTGGTTATATCATATCTACTATTTAAAATAACTTCACTGTATTTCTACCTTTCTAATGTAGTAGACAGAAATACATAATATTCTAGTAGAAATATATATTGTGTATATATTTCTTTTTTTTTAAATTTTTTATTTAAGAAAGGATTAGTGAACAAAAGCATAAGGTAGGAGGGGTACAACTCCACACAATTCCCACCACCCAATCCCCATAACCCACCCCCTCCCATGGTAGCTTTCCCATTCTCTATCCCTCTGGGAGCATGGACCCAGGGTCGTTGAGGGTTGCAGAAGGTAGAAGGTCTGGCTTCTGTAATTGCTTCCCCGCTGAACATGGGCGTTGACTGGTCGGTCCATACCCCCAGTCTGCCTCTCTCTTTCCCTAGTAGGGTGTGTCTCTGGGGAAGCTGAGCTCCAGGACACATTGGTGGGGTGTGTATATATTTCTATTAGATGGTATTGGTCTAAACAATTTTCCACTTAGTTGCTTATTTGTCCATAATTTTCTTTCATAATTCCCCAAGCCTCATGACTTTCAAATGAAAGGGATATAAATCAAGGTTACAAATTCAAAGTATTACAAACATACAGATTATAAAATTGTATTTATTTTCCAGACTTTTGTTTCTAAAACCCATGTCCATTTTGATTTGAACCTGCTGTAAATAGGGAGTGAAAAAATAGGAAACAGGTTTTATTTATTATTCAATTAATTTAAGAACCTACAGCTCTCTCTGATTCAACCTGAGGTTTTTAGAAGGATTTCTACAATATTTTAGTTGTAACAACCTTAGCAATCATGAGTCCTATCAATAACAAATAATTCAATATAATAAAGATCAGTTATAACTGAATGCTTATGGGTTCGTGAAGTAAGTTTCTGTGAATTCCACTCACTATCACAGGTGTAATTAGTTACAGTTTAGTTGGCAAGAAGGATACCACAAGTATCACCAACAAAAATACTCAGGAAAAAAAACACATTAGTTTTCTCACTAAATCAGAGAAGTATATCTCACATAACAAGATGTGGTAGATCCCATTAGAGGCATACTTTTTGAAGCAACATTGTGATGATGCCATGTTAGCATCAGTGATAATTCATAAAACCATTTCACTCAGTTCTTGGATAGCCAGGCCCAGAGGAAGACATTTTTAGGAGTTTGTTGATTCCACAACTTGTACAGTCAGTGCTGTGTGATTGTAACAGGGTCAAATATGAAGCATCTGAAGAATAACAACTTCAGGTGACAAATTAAATACTTAATTACATGCTATGATTCCTCTACCATTAGAGAATTATAAACAACTCAACTCTCTTAAGTTTCTTGATGGGAATAAACATTATGTCATAGGGTATGCTGAGGATTTGAATACTGCCTCATGAAAAGAAAAAAAGAGGAGGAACATAAAACATAGGGCATAAAATCAGTATCTACTCTACATATGCACCCCCCCCTCAAGTGATCATGAGGCAAAACTCTACACCCTAGCTCACTGAAAATACTGCTGAAGTATGTTATGAAGATAAAATGCAAATACACATAACCTTTGTACATAAAAATATTTTAAAAGGTTGGCCATAAGAAATTCAAAGTGTAACATATAAGATGTGGGGGGTAGACGTTGAGAGAGAAAGAAAGCATACAGTAAGTGTAAGTTATCTTCTGGCAGATGAGTTTAAACTAACAAATCCTAGAAATGAACCATCAAGGATATTGTCTTGTGCTATGTATCTATTGATAAGGAAGCACAAAATCTGGGAGCTTTCAAAAGAAATCAAAGATCAAAGGAGAGAGCACTGACAAAGAGATACAAGTGAAAGAGTCAACTGGCATGGCCAAAGGTGAGGAGTCCACAGAGAAAACCTTTAGAAAGCCTTGAGCAATCACAGACTGTTAAGTATTCTTGCAGACTATTTGAAAAGCCTCAACCTCCTAGTCTGAATGTATAGCTGTTTTCCAGGGCCTACCTTGAGTGCAAGAAGAAAACGAGTTTAAATTGTTAGATTTTATAATTATTCATAAAGCAGAACATCATAAAATAGAACAGAAATACAAAAGTGAGGATTCATGAGTTCATAGATTCTTTTTCTATGGCCTGAATATATATATAGTATATATTCAAATTATGACACACATATCATTATATGTGTGTCATAATTTGAATGGGTCTTACCAAAAGTCTTTGAGGAAATTAAAGTAAGACAAATTTTGAGCTTTATTAGTAGTAGACAAGAGTAAAAGGATTCTGTGAAAAGCAAAATAGAAAACAGGAAGGGTTGTCTTGGAAAATGGCTTATTGAAGATACATGCACCTTTCTTAATGTTTTATATAATGAATTATATGATTTGCTTAAATGGTAATCTGGAGATCACATGAATTTCAAGAGATCATATCATTTGGTATAAGTTATATTAGCCTGATAATTTAAGATATATAAAATTTATTTATAAAATATTTTAAATGTTACTTAAAATTCATAATTACTATGCTTTTTTAAAGTTATCATGCTAAAAAATAATCTTATTCCTTCACAGCAAGGTAGTTTCCAGAAACCACTAAGACATTCTTGCCCTTTGAATGTTTGGGAATTCTCTCTTCATGTGGTGTGAACAGTTCAAACAGAGTATTCATATAAATGGGCATACAATCAATATTCAATTGCATGTGGACTCATAAATAAAACAAGACTATCAAAACCACAATCTACGTTTACTTGTACTTGCCGGACATAGACCAGCATAACTGGTTATGCCAAATTTTTTGTAGCTTGTAGAGAATTACACAGATACTTACTATATGGCAAGAGATCTAGAAAACTACATGTACAAAGAAATATCTGTAATTTTAAAGGGGTGTGTGTGTGTGTGTGTTAAAAGTGCTCACAAAACAAAAAAGTTAATTTTACATTAGTACTATTAATATTATACTTACCCTAACAGTTAAATAAACCCTGTGCTTTAAAAAAAAATCAGGTCAAACACACTGCCTTCTACATTCTGCTAAGAAAGCAAAATCTACCATGCATGGCTAGTGTTGACACTCTTCCTCAATGATTTTTATGGTCTCTGGTCAACTTCTGAATCTTCATTTTCTCTGTTCTGAATCACAATCCCTCACTAGCAGAAACATATGCTAATGATGTGAAAAATCTTAAGGAATGGCTCCAAATCAAGTTACATATTTTTATTAAAAATCCATCATTATTTCCCTAGTTTATTTTGGGTCTCTTTTCTCTCCCCCTTTAAGTCCAGCAACACTTATTTAAAGAATAGTCTTTAAATTACTGAGATTAGAATGCACATAAGATGTTTTTCAAGGCCAGCAAACACTTCCTAACCAAATCCCCCACTTCCTTTGCTAGCTAAACATAACTCCCTTAAATGTGTACATCCTTTAAAAAGTTAGAAGGGAGCACCTCGTATGTAATAGCAGGCAGCTGGGAAGCCAATTGGTGCGGTCTGAGCGCACATTTTAGAAAGCAGCTCTTTAACATTCAATAACTAAGTGGTAATTGGGCACAGAAACACAAACTGTCAAACTGAATCAAAACCCCTTTGCTTTTCAGAGCATTATTTGTAAGATTATACTAGAATTAAATTTGAACATGCATCCACCCTGTACATTCAGTCAAATTATAAAACAAGGGGAAAAATTGCTGTGCTTTCTTTGGATAAAATTAATGTCAGCTTTGTGTCCTTAAACCAGACCCGATCGGGAAATGAAATATGTTTAGTCCTGAAATAGTTGTGGTAATTCAATCCCTGCACTCTCCTTATTTTCTTGATGACAAAGAAAAACTCCCAACTGGCAGGGCCACCTGCACTGATTACTCCTCTATCCACACCCACAGAATATGAAAATGAGCCAATGATCATTAACCTTAATTTCTTCTAACATAAACCTCGGCTCTTTTTCAGTCTTGCTACTCAGGGAACTCCCCTGAGATAAAGAAAAAGGGAGGGGGCAAAATAAGGAAATAGGGAGTGAAAACTAAAAGCAAAGGGGTGGAAAACAAATGAAAAATGGGATCTACTGGCTTTAAAAAAAAAACTGCACAGATGGCTTATTAAACTTCATACAGCAAAGATGTTACAAAGAAAGAGCCGGAACCTCACCATTCTCTACACAGTGGAATATTTCCCTGTTTAATTCTCTTTTTCTAAGCAAACAATAAGAAAGGATGCTTCTTCTCCACCTTCTCACTTTCCTTACATCTCACTCCTCAACCCAGATATCACTATATAAAAAGAGCAAGCAATTACAGATAGGTCTTGTCAACAAGAACACAAGTTTGGCTGTGAGATCTTTCGTAGAAAAACCAAAGGGCCTCAACCACCAGAAAAGACATTTCCAAGGTGGGAAATTCAAAAGCAGCACTGAATGCCTGATACCTTCTGCCCATTCATATTCAAGTATCACCAACTAGAATCATTTCAATTCAAGACTTGTGGGGCTAGACTCCACTGGCACAACATCATCCTCTAATGGGTGAACGAGCTTGTTTGTGCCAAAGGGGAAAAATAGAGGGGGGCAGGGAATTTTCAGAAAGAACAGTCTCTTTTCCACAAATGTTTATGTTAAAAATTACCTTGCTGTTTGCCTACAAACCTAAGCAGAGTGCGCAGAAAGATTATTTAAGACTATAAAGCAAAGAACACACCACCATGTAAATATGTGAAACTATGCACAATCCACTGCAATGCAGTCCGAAAGCTGGAAGAAAATTTTAAAAATTATTGTTTAATGAAAGCAAAAAAAAATCTTTCAAACATGTTTTTGACATTAAAGATATTAAATGCAAAGACGAATGCCTTAAAGACCACAAAAAGAACTGCATTATCTGCATGTATGAGCTATTTGTAGTCTATACAACATAGACAGAGAAAAACTATACTCATACAGTCATTCACTTGTTACTTTCAGATCTCAAATCAAGTAGCAGCCATGATGAGAGTGAGGCATAAAGGTAGGGGGGAAAAAACTGGCTACAGTTTGCACTGGATTCCACAGCACAAATTTATCTAAAACCTAGGTTTAGGTTGCTCAGTGCTCACTGCCTTCTTGCCTAGTCTATTTGTTGGAAAAGGCAAACACACACACACACACACACACACACACACACAACACCTCTCTCACTCTCTCTTCTATTCTCACTTCATCCCTCCACCTAGCAATCAGGCTGTCAAAGGTCAATAAGCCTTTCTGGACATGAAGACAGAGTACTGAAGTATTCAGTTCCATGAGTCATCTTAATAGATACTCTAGTGACTGCATGTGACCCACCTACAAGCAGAGACAGAAGGACTTTTAATAAAGCAGCACTTTTGCACGTTAATTTAATACCTGCCGCTTGTTTACCAAACAGTGTGGACATGTCTCAGTGCTGATGCTTTCTGGTGACAGTGAGGCGACTGAATCTGGGCATGGAACAGATGCACCTTTTTATGCTCTGTTAAACCATGTCACAGACTACAGCCCCTGAGCGCATTCCTTTATTTATGCTGCAGCCAGCTGAGCTAATTGTCAGAGACAGACCTGGTTCTAATTCTGCAGAGTCCAGCAACTGTAGAAGTATATGTGCTGAGGCATGAATGGTGCAGACCTCTTTTAAAAGGGAACAGCTGAAAAATACAAGTCAGACGGTAGAAGCTTAATCTACCAATATTTCACCTAGAGAGGTTTAAAAAATGTCACGTAGCTAAACAGTGGGGGTAGGGGGGTGTCTAGAGTCCAAATGAAGAGGAGGGAAGCAAATGCTATAGCAAATACCTATGTAAAAAGAACTTAGCAGACATGAGATGGTATTCATTTTTCAAAGAACATGGTTAGGCCTGTGCACTTATAAAATATTCACAAGCTTGAAAACTCCCTGCTATAAGACAGCTCACAATAGTTCGGGGCACAATGCCAAGACTGACCACTTCAAACAACATGATGCAGGTCCATTAATGACACCAAAATTATAAGAAAAGATACGTTCTTCATTTACCCAGCCACACAACTTTAATCTGCTTGATCATGTGTAGACAAAGGAACTCCCATTTATTGCTCTCCCCACACCCTGTGATATCAGAAGTGCTTCCTATTAGTTATAATACCATACTCACATTTTATCAGTAGCAAGAGTTCATTCCAGTTAAAGTTCTTCACCCACTACGGGCATTTTTTCATCAAATTAATGTCTTTTACTTGCATGACTTCTTCTCATATTATAATTTGGGGTTTAAACGGATCATAATACTTTAACAGAAAAAGAGAGCTCAGTGTTGATAATTTTTACTACTTATGACTAAATGACCTCAACTGAGAAATAAAAAATTAAGTCATTTGCCTTATGAGGTACAGAGGACATTTTATCGTGTACAATTTAGCTAATAATGGGTTGGGGCCAATCTTTAACAAGTCACATGTTTCCATTGTCCCTTCACCCCCTGCTTATGTTTTTACCACATCCTAACAAAAACATGACCAGAACTGGTGAAAAACATACGGTTCCAACTAATGAATCACATACTTTCCCGCAAGTACAGTAAGTACTACCAGCTGTGTGACAGTCTTGCTTTGGCAGCGGAACCAGCATAGAACAAGCCGGCCCATCTGAAAGCAGCTGTACTGAAAAACCACAAGCAATATAAGTGTGTCTGCCTCTCAGGGCGGCTTTGTCTCTGTTCTGGGGCTCTGCTCTGTCCCCAGAACATGCCAGCCATTTTGTGTAGAAACTTTCAAAAGTTACAGAGGTAGTGAGAAAATCCTCAGGTTTCAAGCATTTATGTTTTTAGAAGTACTATCATTTTGTCAAGTGAAATGTCACAAGAGAGCAATTAAAGGAATGTATTCCCTACATTCACCCTCTCCTGTACATCTTTTTGGCACTTGCCTTAACAGGATAAAGTCCTGCTAGTCACACAAACACACACAAACAAATACACAGAGAACAATTTGCTGATTATTAACTCATGCCAGTAGGTAGTATACAATTTTCAACTTTCCATCTAGATAACAGTAAGCCTCATTTGTAAACAGAATATTGTGGGGGGAAAAAATCCACAGCAAGCCCTACAGATTTTTATACAAATGTACTTTTCCTTTCTGTGAAATAACATTCAAACAGATAAACATTACTGTTAAAAAGAAAGATAATCCAGCAGCATTAGTCTGGAAATGACAGGATTTTTAACCTTTATCATGTGTAAAAGCAATAGTTAATAAAATTTTTACCAGCATCGTTAAATGATCAGTAGCTTTTATGGAGCACCTAAGTACCATCTCAGGACTAATCTGAGATAAAGGAATCCCTCCAGGAGTCATGCCTGAATTTTTCAAAGTCTCAATCAGGGAGAAAAAATGTGAAATTAGAATATGTGTATTTTATTTATTTATTTATTTATTTATTTTTTCCTCCAAGGTTATCGCTGGGGCTTCAGTGTCAGCACCATGACTCCACTGCTTCTGGCAGATAGCTTTATTCCATTTTATTGACTAGGATAGAGAAATTCAGAAAGGAGGGGAAGACAGAGAGGAAGAAAGAAAGATAAGACACCAACAGACCTGCTTCACTGCTTGTGAAGAGGCCCCCTACCTGTGGACAGCCAGGGCACTGAACCAGGATCCTTGCCTGGGTCCTTACGCTTTGTAAGCCAGTGCACCCCCACCCAGCCCAAATATGTGTATTTTAAATGTAGGAACATCATACACATGATAGGACTAATAGGGAAGGCTTGACTATAATTTTTGTATTTATCACCTCATTTACCCAAATACATTATTCTAAACTTGCAAATTTATAGAGATATCATATTTAGTAGCAGTCTATTCCAAGTCACATTAAAGCCATATTTTTCTTTCTGTTTATATCACAGTTCCATGGATGAACTTTGCTTTTAGCAAAACTATCACAAAAAAAAGTCAAAAGAACTACTACACTAATAGACAAAACATCCCCTCTCTCAGAGAGTATGTATGTGTGTGCGCACACACACGTGTACATATGTATGTACAGAATTAATTTGTCATAGGCAAATGTTCAGGTTGACTCCAGAGGCTATGGGTAGACTGAATTAAACATAAGGACAGAGATAAAAACACAATGGGGTGGTGAGTGGTGGCACACCAGCTTAAGTACACATAGTATGAAACACAAGGACCCATGCAAGGATCCCAGTTTGAGCCCAGAGCTCCCCACCTGCAGGGGGGTCACTTCACAAGCTGTGAAGCAAGTCTGCAGGTGTCTATCTTTCTCTCCCTCCTTTTTTTTGTTGCCTCCAGGGTTATTGATGGGGCTTGGTGCTCACACTACGAATCCACTGCTCCTGATGCCAGTCCCCCCACCCTTGTTGCCCTTGTTATTTATCATTGTTGTTGTTATTATTGTTGTTGTTATTGCTGTCATTGTTGAGTAGGACAGAGAAATGGAGAGAGGAAGGGAAGATAGAGAGGGGGAAAGAAAGACACCTGCAGACCTGCTTCACCACTTGTGAAGCGACCCACCCCCTGCAGGTGGGGGTTGGAGGCTCGAACTGGTATCCTTGCACCAGTCTCTCCCTCCTCTTTATCTTCTCCTCCTCTCTCAATTTCTCTCTGTCCTATCAAAAAAAAATAGAAAAAAAATAGTCACAAACAGCAGTGGCTTCATAGTGCAGGCACTGAGGCCCAGCAGTAACCCTGGAGTCAAAAGAATAATAAATAAAATAAATAAAACACCAAAAGTAATGTGGAAAGAGAAAATTATTAATATACATTAAAACAAGAAGATTGAGACTTTCCAAATACTCAATAAATGTTAATTTGAAAAAAGTATATTTATATAGAAATAGTATGATTTTTAAAAATAGCTATTTGGAATCATCTTAGTAGATATTAAATCTAATAAAAAGTCACCTCTAAAGGAAAAACTCAAAACCATGTTATGAAATTACACAATAAATTCTATCAAGAAAGAGATAATATGATTGAGTTAAAATTATAATAAAATTATGTATACAATCATTAGAAATCACAGTTATCAATTTAATAACTGAACACAATTCAGTTCTCTTGATGCTGTGTGACACAATAGGATCAACACAAAAGAGAAAGACTATAAAGTAAGCTTATCCAAGTTAAAATATGACAATAACTATAACTGTACTCTTATGTAAAAGGATCTAGAATTATACCAAATACTCACAAGGATTTAATTACAACTGTTTTCATTCTATGACTTCCTAGTGGGCTGGTACTGATTGATATTAGACAAATACTTAGTGCCCAATTATTAAAGCCTAGTAGTATGTCCATGCCTGGACTTAAACAACTATAATGGTTATTGTAAGGTTCATGATGTCAAAAATAAAAAAAGCAGACATCTTCTATAAGAGAAAATACAAATGATTTTTTGTATATAATAAAACAACAGATGTATAGTAGAAACCCAACAACAATTCTAAAGAAACAGAAGAGGGCCACTAATTCATCTGGGATTTTAAAATAAACCAGAAAAAAAATAAGAATTCATGCACTTCAGAAACACATTTAGTAACTGACCAACCAGGTAGTACTGTGACCAAGGAAGAAATAAGAATATAGAAGGGCGGTGACAATGGAAACAGTACAGGTTCTGCAGTGACTTGCAATTTGATCTGTATTGTTGAGGGGAGGTTGAGGCGAAAAGAGATTAGAGTAGAAACTGAGGAGTTAGGATGCAATCACAGAGGATTTTCTCTGTCCTTTTAAAGAGTTTCTGTTTTCCTCTTCATCTAACAACAGAAAGAACTGTTCAAGCTTCATGGCTCCATTCATCTCAAGAGTCAAGACTATTCATACCATCTTGGGGGGAAGAGTTAGCGGAGGTATACTAATGCTTTACTTCTTTTATCTTTATTTTTGTTTCAAAAAAGAACTGACTGAACACCTTTATATATGAGACACTCAAAACTCAGGAATATAAGGCCCTTCTCCTTGCCCCCGAGACACTCAAAACTTCTATGCATCTTTCACTAGATAAAAATGATTTTAAAAGTCCAAACAGTAAGATTCTACAGATGTAAAAGTACAATATCCCCATCATTTTATTAGTCATATTTTCCTAAACTAATAAATCATAATTAAAGACTTATGAACAACTTATGAAGGCAGTGATAAGTGCAAATATTAACACAATGGGCCAAACAAGCCTCGAACAAAATGCTTTCTCTTGATAAGATGCAATACTCACATACAAGTCACAGTGTTTACTTTGGTCTAATCATGCCTTTGCTCACCCATTATATTGGAGACATGCTGCCACGTGTGGTTGGAACACAGTTCCAGAACCTACCTATGCATTTAATTCATAAGATACCAAGTACAGTGTGATGCAAATCTTGACACTAGTCAAATTTTAGCACAAGCTTTTATGCAAAAGTCTATACTCCATAAAAGCCACTTTCTCAATAATCCTAACAGAATACCCTTGGGAAAAACAATATAATCAAGTTTTATAGAAGGGCAGGTTTCTTAATACCAGCTGGTAATATTTGGACCATGAAGCATGAGAACTGATCATATTAAAATCCAGATACCAGCTATTATATCTAAAATTGTTGCTTCATTCATATTTAGCATGAAGAGGAGTCTATCTAAAGCAGGCTCTATTTAATACAATGTGGTTTTAATTGGAGTCTGTTTTAGATGATCCACCTGTATTTCATCTTTTTAAAATTATCCATAATTTTCTGCGCAATTTGCCTCTGCAACATAACGAATAGCAGTTATAGATTATTGCCATTGTTAAGATGGTTAAGATGTCTAAGAGAAGAAGGCAAACTTCTCTATTTACTAAAACAAATGGTCCTGTATCATAAAATAAAACTAGAACACCAGTGTTCTGGTTCTGTTCCAGTGCACTTATAAGAATATATATAAGCTTTAACCAGAAAGAAAAGAGATTAAATTCCTATTATTCCAGTTTCTCTGAAGCCTAATGCTAAAATAACTAAAACCTTACTTTGTTTTATATTCAAAAGGCTTCTTTTTAAAATATTTATTTATTTATTCCCTTTTATTGCCCTTGTTGTTTTATTTGTTGTTGTTATTGATGTCCTTGTTGTTGGATAGGACAGAGAAAAATCGAGAGAGATGGGGAAGACAGAAAGGGGGAGAGAAAGATAGACACCTGCAGACCTGCTTTACCGCTTGTAAAGCAACTCCTCTGCAGATGGGGAGCCGGGAGCTCGAACCAGGATCCTTAAATAAGCTAGTCCTTGTGCTCTGCACCACCTGCACTTAACCTGCTGCACTACCACCCAACTCCCTCAAAAGCCTTCTATAAAACAAAAAACAACTACCAGCAAATGCCTTAAAAAACATACTTTGCAATTATTTCTATTCCAATATATCATGGCATGTTCCCAACTAAAATAATTCAAAAGTTTTTTATGATGTTATTGTTTTCTAGGTTATTTTAATATTCAGTATTCTAATCTTCAATAATTAAAGTATTCCAAACTATAAAATATCATCACAGCAATAATTACTCTACAGGTAAAAGTAAACAGCAGTTTGCAAACTAAAGGATATTTACTCTTAAATGTACCTAGAAAGAGAACTATCCAAATCAAGAAATTGCCTAAAATGTAACTTTCAAAAAAAAAAAAAAAGAAAGAAAGACAAAAGAATCTCCACTTAGTCTATTTTGTATTACCAAAACCATAGCTCAAAGTTGCAATTTCAGGACTACCATATAATGTTAAGGTGTTTTATCACATGGTAAACTTAGATCTGCTAGACATTATTTATCAGGAAACAAAGTATCACAATTTCTTTAAATGTGTTGGTACCATTAAATTATTCAAGGCAAATTTTTCTACTATGTGTACCAGCTACCAGCTGTGATTTATTTTATTTTTATTAGAGATTTAATATTGATTTACAAAATTATGAGATAACAGATTAACACACAATTCCACCACCATAGTTATGTCCCAGTTCCCTCCATTGGAAACTACAGTAGTTCTCCCAAGGCCACAGATATGGTTTGACTATTATTTCTATATCTATATTTATATATGTTTAAATAACACCTGCTACTACTCCTGAACATTCTTCTTTTTTTTTCCCCTATTCTCTCTGAGGGTCCTGATGGAACTGGAGTTCCGAGCCCTCTGGTCATCTTCCCCTAACATTTCTCCCCCTCTGGATGTGTGGACCAAAATTCTTTATGGGGTGCAGGAAATGGAAAGTCTGGATTCTGTAATTGCTTCTCCATAGGACATTCATGTTGACAGGTCAATGCATAGCCCCAGCCTCCTTTTTCTATCTTCTTCTTCTTCTTCTCCTTCTTCTTCTCCTTCTCCTTCTCCTTCTCCTTCTCCTTCTCCTTCTCCTTCTCCTTCTCCTTCTCCTTCTCCTTCTCCTTCTCCTTCTCCTTCTCCTTCTCCTTCTAGCGTTTGCCCTTCTTCCATAGCCAGTATCTTCCCCTAATGGAGTAGAACTGGAGAAGACAGGTCTCAGGGCACACTGGTGAGGTCTTCTGCTCAGGGAGGTCAGGACAGAATCACAGTTCTAGCTGTGATATCTAATTAGCAGTTCTTTCTTAAGAGTTTATACCACAACAAGTCATTTCTTCTGATAGGACTATTTACATTAATTAATTTGCCTTCCATATAAAATGGACTTAAGAAAACGACTGAAATAGCACCTCTCTTTCTCTTTATTTACTTTTGTTTATTGCCACCAAGGTTACTGCTGGGGCTCCATGCCAGCACTACAAACCCACCCTTCCTGGCAGCCATTTATTTATTTTTCTTTCTAATTTTTATTAGATAAGGCAGAAATTGAGAGAGGATGGGGAGACAGAGAGGAGAGAAAGATAAACATCTTCAGACCTGTATCACTGCTCATGAAGCAGATCCTCTGCAAGTAGGGAGCAGGGGCTCAAACCCAGGCCCTTATACTTAATAGTATGTGTGCTTAACTGGGTGCACCACTGCCTGATACTGGATATAGCACCTTTCTATTTTGCAAATGTCAGTGTCTTATTTTGTCCAATTTAAGTTCTGATTCTGCTGTGTGTTCTTCCTTTCTTAAAATAAACCTAATCTGTGACTCAGGAGGTTTGGATTTAAAATCATAAGGTGACATGACATATGCTATGGTACCACTCTGGTTCCTTCTCCCCTCATAAATATTTTTATTTATTTATTTATTTATTTATTTTTCCAATAATAAAAACAGTTGCTACCATTAATCATATAAAATTTGAATAACTCCTTAATTACATAGAAACAAAATTATATAGAAACAAAAATTAATCAGAGGCCATATGGTGATTCACCCGGTAGAGGGCATATGTAACCATGCATAAAAATGTGGTTTCCAGCCCCTGGTCCCAAGTAGGGAGTAAGTTTCACAAGTGTTGGAACAATGTGACAACTGTCCCTCTTCTTCTATTCCTCCTCCTCTCTTTCTCTTTGTCTCCATCAGAAAATACATTAAAAAGTAAAAAGAGAAGTGGCCACCGGGAATGATGGTAAACAAACCCCAGCAGTAACTCTGGTGACAAAAAAAAAAAGTGAATCAGAATGAGAAGAGTGAGAATAGTTCACTTGGAAATATAACTTCGCCTTCCAGGTGACCCAGATTTGAGGCCCAGCAACACAAAGGAGGTACTATGATACTACATGAAGTTCTGGTGTTGTGGTATCTCTCCTCTCTTGGTCTTTCTCCCTACAAGAATCAAAAAGTAGCCCAGAGCAGTGAAATCGGGCATTGGAGAGGATTTTGGCTCCCCAGGGGAAAAAAAAGTAATAGTTAACTAAAAAGAAACCTTAATCTAATGATGAATAAATTATCAAGAGTACTACACACAAAAGTCTAACTTAAAAGAATTTTTTGCCATGAGCAGGCAAGCTAACTCACTTGGAATCTGTGCTGGCTTGGTCACGGGCACAACTCAGTTTTGAGTATGGCCTCCACTGCTCTGAAGAAAGCTTTGGTGCTGTGGTGTCTTTCTTTATCTCTCTCTCTCTCTGTCTATCTGGAAAAAAATCAATTTGGAACAATGAAGACACAGTGATGATTAAAAAGAGAGTTTTTACCACTGTATTATAAAAATTATCCTACTAGTCCATCAAATATATCATTTTAAAAATATATGTTTTATTTATTGGATGGAGACAGGCACTGAGAGGGCAAGGGGAGAGAGAGAGAGCGAGAGAGAGAGAGAGAGAGACCTGCAGCAATACTTTACTGCTCCTGGGGGCCAGAAGTAAAATTTGAGTCCTTATGCAAGGTAACCTGTGTGCTCAGTGGGTGCTCCACTCCACTACCCCTTAAGATCTCATTCTTTTCTTTTCTTTTCTTTTCTTTTCTTTTCTTTTCTTTTCCTTTCCTTTCCTTTCCTTCTTTTCCTTTCTTTTTTTTTTTTTTTGCCTCCAGGGTTATTGCTGGGGCTCAGTGCCTGCACTACAAATCTACTGCTTCTGGAGGCTATTTTTTCCCTTTTGCTGCCTTTGTTATTTATTGTTGTTGTAGTTATTATTATTGTTGTTGTTATTGCTGTCTTTGTTGTTGGATAGGACAGAGAGAAATCAAGAGAAGAGGGGAAAACAGAGAGGGGGAGAGAAAGATAGACACCTGCAGACCTGCTTCATTGCTTGTGAAGCAACCCCCCTGCAGGTGGGGATCCAGGATCCTTAAACTGGTCCTTGTGCTTGGCACCATGTGCACTTAACCCTCTGCGCTAACGCCTGGCCCCAAGATCTCATTCTTTTTTTTTAATATTTATTTTATTTATTTATTCCCTTTTGTTGCCCTTGTTGTTTTATTGTTGTAGTTGTTGTTGGATAAGACAGAGAGAAATGTAGAGAGGAGGGGAAGACAAAAAGGGGGATAGAAAGATAGACACCTGCAGACCTGCTTCACCGCTTGTGAAGCGACTCCCCTGCAGGTGGGGAGCCAGGGCTCGAACTGGGATCCTTACGTCAGTCCTTGTGCTTTGCGCCACCTGCACTTAACCTGCTGCACTACAACCTGACTCCCCCAAGATCTCATTCTTAAACACCAAGTCTAAACCCAAAAATCTGCCTATTGTACCATGCACCTCAGAAGGGAGGTTGGAGTGAGGTAAATATCTAAAGTAATGTTTCCTTTTAATCTAATCTAATTACAGTTTTCTTATATATGCCATTCTAAAAGTTGTAGTACGAGTTCAATGCTACTTGGTAGAGTTTTATTACCGACTTGATTTGTATAAATTACATAATGCATATCCCCATATGGAAACCATATTTACACAGTATTCAGTGCTCAGCAACAAACACAAACCCCACGATTATCTGTAACAGCTTTTCTTGTTCTCTTATCTTGCTTTACTATTTAGGCAATTTATCTTCTCAAATAGTCTATGAAGCCAAGGCTCTTAAATTTTCTCACTGTAGTTAAAAGGGGATTAATTTTTATCCCAGGTAGTATTAGTGATAAAATAACTGGGCTCTTGGAAAGGCACTACAATAAATTATCTTGATCCAGAAATTATTCTAAATATTGGTAACAATGGTTTTGCATAAATATAATTGGGAAATATTAATTTTATTTACTATATAATTTCATCTTTTAAAAATATTTATTTATTTATTCCCTTTTGTTGCCCTTGTTGTTTTATTGTTGTAGTTATTGTTGATGTTGTCGTTGTTGAATAGGACAGAGAGAAGCAGAGAGAGGAGGGGAAGACAGAGAGGGCAAGAGAAAGATAGACACCTGCAGACCTGCTTCACCGCCTGTGAAGTGACTCCCCTGCAAGTGGGGAGCAGGGGGCTCGAGCTGGGATACTTATGCCAGTCCTTGCGCTTTGCACCACGTGTACTTAACCCGCTGCGCTAACCCCCAACTCCCATAATTTTATCTTTTATTCCTTAGTCTCTGTCTTGTAAAATTGATTAACCAATGTGCCAAAACCTCTAACTAGTTTCACTTAATATTTTATAATACCTTTGAGTACTTTGGTAACAAGTCTTTTTCTACACTAGTAAGTAAAAGAAAGCATTTTTCTGATTAGAACAGAGTTGAAATTAATACTGTAGATTTTTTCATGTATACACTAGATATGCTTAAAAGTTATACATTTCAAAATGGAAAGGACAATTCTATTACATACAGTTCTTAGTCAACACTTGTTGAAACTCAAACAAGCTAAATAATTTCTGCACATAATCTTATATTTAAAAAAAATAAACTATGGCAGTAATTCACATTATTTTAAAGAGATAATTCACTTGGTTAGTTGCTCTATCTCTGTCATGTACATGACCTAGATTTGAGGCCAGACCCCCTGTCACTGCAGCATAGGAGAAAGTTTCAATGCTGTGATATCTTTCTCTTTCTCCTTCTGTCTCTCTCTATGAATAGGTCAATTCAGATCAATGACGCACTTATGAGAATACATATATCTATTTATATACATATATATACTACATAAAATTTTGGATACAATAGAAGAGAAAGAAGAAAATCTGATAATTATTTTTTTAATCACTAAGAAAATTTTATACTCTTCAAATGACAAGAGGGGATGGGCTTAGAAACAGGGAGTGGTAAGAGGAGAAATATAAGATTCCTAGCAAGTGAGAGGACTAGAAGAACATGCGATACCTTATGTATTTTTGTTTGCTTACTTAATATTTAGAAACTGGGAACAATTTAAAGTTAAAAAGGATACTCAAATATGCACACAGAAAATGGCAAAATAATATTAATAATGACCCCCTGGAGAGCACTAGAATTTCAGAGTATGGAAAAGTAAGGATGAGTCAAAGAGTACCATGGAAGAATAAATTAAAGTTTGATATTTTATTTTTAGGGAATAAAGTCCCTCCTAGTCCAAGAAAGACTGACTGACAAGCTGTGGTTTACTGTTTAGGAAGGTGTTGTTTTAGAGGAAGGCTTCTTCATCCAGGTCTGTCTAGTGCATTTGTAGTGAAGCTGAAGGAAGTTATGTAGCAACAGATTCCAAGTCATCTGAAGTTACATCCTTCATTAAATTAGCAAACTCAAGTGCTAATACCAACTTTGAATACAATTTTAAATGTTTTTTCTATCATCATTTCATGATTTCCAAAAGTAATTTAAAATTCCATGTATTAAATCACTAGTGTCAAAAATGGGTTATTGTCCCATAAACACTGCTGAAACTCAAAAGACAACTCATCTAGTTTTGTTTGTTTGTTTTTGTTTTCCCTTTTTGCTGTCTAGGAAGGAGGCATTTTTCTTTTTCTTTCTTTCTTTCTTTTTTTTTTTTTTGTTCAGTGCCTGCACTAGGAAGCACTGATCCTGGAGGCTATTTTTTCCTTTTTTTTTTGTTGCCCTTGTTGTCTATCATTGTTGTTGCTGCTGCTGTTGTACAGGATAGAGAGAAGTGGAGAGAGGAGGGAAAGACAGAGAGGGGGAGAGAAAGATAAACACCTGCAGTCCTGCTTCACCGCTTGTGAAGCTACCCCCCCCCCATAGGTGGGGAGTTGAGGGCTCGAACCGGGATCCTTATGCAGGCCCTTGCACTTCACGCTATATGCGTTTAACCCGCTGCGCTACTGCCTGGCCCCCAGGAGGCATTTTTCTAACATTCGCTTATGGCTTCTACTAGGCATATGAAAGTCTATAGATTTAATTCGGTGTCCAAAATTTCTAAATACCAAGTCCTGTGTATGCATTTACTGAAAATAGTGCATATGGATGGGTATATGAATGAGATACACCTTGAGAAATTCCCAAGCTCTTCTATAGTGTAAACATAGCAGTTCAAGTTGTGATGTTCACCCAATATCAGGGCCATCTATACAGAACATGAAGAGGCAAGCCTCCACCAGGGAAGATCTGTCTGCACAAAGTGAATTGCTCTAAATCACCCAGGGTGTTATTTAAATCACAACAGTATATAATAAACTGGGACTTTATCACACTAGTTCCAAGTATTCAAAGTCATTAACTATTTATCTGTGGTATAAACAATGTAAGTATGCTTATAGCTTTTTTTAAGGTGGAAGTCCCTAATATTTCAAAGACATGTGCACATATCTTAACCATCCTATAAGATAGAGAACAAGACCAAAACTAAAAGAGAAACATGTGTTACATCAAACGTGAACAAAATGTATCTAGCAAGGAAAAAAAAACCCCTCTAAATACAAAGGATATTATCATATAACTTAAATACAGTGAAATACATAGACCTTAAATGTCCCACAAGAATATACTTTGGAAGACACATTTTATAAAAATCTGAAAATAATGTCTCTATCTTGATTTTTAACAATGGGTGTGAGTGATAACAAAATCACTAGGACATTATAGGCAACTATAATTAGCAATGGGTGACTCTGAGTATGATTGGATCCTCCTCCTAAATCTTAAATGATTGCCTGAAGCCAAACTTCTGGGAACTTCTTTGGTCTGGTAATCAGTCTGGGACTCTTGTAGGAACAAGCTTTCTCCTGGTATTTCCACTGCCTCGTGGTTTCTGGCAGGATTGAGTCATCTATAGAAACAAGATTTTTCTAAGTGTCTTGCTATTTACATTTCCTACCTTAAATGAAACCAAGTGCATGTGGGCAAAAATGTTAAAAATACACATATATAAACATCAAGATAGTTTCTATTGTAAATCCAGTCAAATGAGATCATTAATAGTAATTCTAAAGATTTGATTTAGCTCTTGTTCCAAAGATTACTAGATAAAGCAAAAAAATTCAAAGAAAAAAAGTAGTTTGAAAGAAGTTATTCTAATAACCATGACAGCATTAGAAAGTTCAAGAAATAATAAATTAAGCATCCAAAATTCGTAAGGTTTTTTTCAGGTTCTGATCTTTCCTTTCACTCAAAGGTCCTATACTGTCAGTAATTAAACTTATTTATATAGAGTAAGTACACTGTTATAGGTTGTGTATTACTACATAAATAAAAGGATAACCTAGGGGGGTAAACTTTAAAAACAGAGGAAAAATCTATTTTTCATCTATTAAAATGTGTCAGACAAGAAATAGTAAACTCAAAAGGGGACTATGTGATTTTATTAATATTCTTTTAAATTATTTTAAATATACAGAATTGAGTCTATTCCTAGATGCACATTGTCTCATGTAAGACAGTGCACTAGACACAGTCATTATTCTCAGCAACAAATCTAATATTTAAACATGATATAACTTTCAAAAGTTAAAAATAATTAGATATTAATGATGTCTAATATAGCAATGTAACTTCAAGATAATAATTTGGTTATTGATTAGAAAGTAACATATTTTAAGAGTCTTAGGTTTAAGGAAGTCTCATTAGAAAGAATAAGGTAGATTTTATGTATAAATATAATAAATTGTTTTCAGTGAAAGATATATTTTATAAATGATGACCCTTGAAGTTTTGAAGTTATAAAAAAAAACGTATTTTTTGAGTACTTGCCATTACAGCAGGTGCCTTTCCATATATGAGGCCCTTGGTTTGTGCCTCAGCACCACAAGGGAGCACTGTGGATGGTGCCAGGACCGTTTTCCAGGTGGTGGAATGATGCTTTGGTCTTTCTCCCCCACCCTCTCTCTCCCACTGCCTGTCCCCCCTCCCCGTTCTATCTAATACTCTCATTTCCTCCAACTCTACATTTAAAAAAGACTAAATTTTATTTTTACTCATATATGAATTTTCATTATAATGAACCTAATGACTACAGATGATATATCCAATATTCATAGAGAGTACTGAGATATTTTATGCATGCTATCTTTAAGGATTGTAAATCGCATTTATGATTAAGAAAATTAACCAACAAATACTTAACAGATATAAACCGAGAAGTAATGGATGTATGAAAAATAAGTACACTGGTCATATTCTATTAAATTAGGTAAAAAAAAAATCAACAAATATACATAGTTATTCAATATATATACTAAACTATAATCACAATTCCCAACACATTTACATACAGATGAGATAAATACATAGTATTAAACACAAACACATCAAAGTTCATTATATACAATACTTAACAAGACACAAATGAAAAAGAACCCTTTCATGTTAGAAAATTACAATTATTAACTACTAGTTTTCAAGTGTATTTTCATTTACGGGTTAGTAGTTTCCTTAAAAAGGAGAGCTCCGGGAGTCAGGCGGTAGGTAGTGCAGCGGGTTAAGCGTACGTGGCACAAAATGCAAGGACCAGCTAAGGATCCCGGTTCAAGCCCCTGGCTCCCCACCTACAGGGACATCGCTTCACTGGTGGTGAAACAGGTCTGTAGGTGTCTATCTTTCTCTCCCTCTCTTTGTCTTCCCCTCCTCTCTCCATTTCTCTGTCCTATCCAACAACGACGATAACAATAATAACTACAACAATAAAACAACTAGGGCAACAAAAGGGAATAAATAAATAAACATTTAAAAAAAAGGAGAGCTCCCCCAAATACATCTATGGACATCTAATCTTTGATAAGAGGGCCCAAAGTAGTAAATGGAGAAAGAAAGCTCTCTTCAATAAATGGTGCTGGGGAAACTGGGTTGAAACATGCAGAAGAATGAAACCGAACCACTTTATCTCACCAGAAACAAAAATCAACTCCACATGGATCAAGAACCTGGATGCTAGAACAGAAACTATCAAATACTTAGAGGAAAACATTGGTGGAACACTTTCCCACCTAAACCTCAAGGACATCTTTGATGAAACAAACCCAATTTCAAGGAAGACTAAAAGAAACAACAATGGGACTATATCAAATTGAAAAGCTTCTACACAGCCAAAGATACTATCACACAAACAAGGAGACCCCTCACAGAATGGGAAACAAATCTTCACATGCCATACATCAGACAAGAGACTAATCACCAAAATATACAAAGAGCTCAGCAAACTTAGCAACAAAAAAGCAAATGACCCCATCCAAAAAATGGGCAGAGGATATGAACAGAACATTCACTACAGAAGAGATTCAAAGGCTAACAAACACATGAAAAATTGTTCCAGGTCACTGACTGTCAGAGAAATGCAAATAAAGACAACACTGCGACACCAACTCACCCCTGTGAGAATGACATACATCAAAAAGGACAGCAGCAACACATGATGATAGAGAGGGTGTGGGGACAGAGGAACCCTTCTATACTGCTGGTAGGAATGTAAATTGGTCCAACCTCTGTGAAGAGCAGTCTGGACAGCTCTCACAACGCTAGACATGGACCTTCCATATGACCCAGTAATTTCTCTCCTAGGGATATACCCCAAGGACTCCATAACACCCAACCCAAAAGGTTTGTGTACAAATATGTTCATAGCAGCACAATTTGTAATAGCTAAAACCTGGAAGCAACCCAGGTGCCCAACAACAGGTGAGTGGCTGAGAAAGCTGTGGTGAGCTAAATCAGAAAGATAAAGACAAGAATTGGAATATCCCATTCATAAACAGAAGTTGAGAAAGAAGAACAGAAAGGGAAACTAAAAGTAGTATTTGATTAAATTTCGAGTAGGGCACCAAAGTAAAAACCCTGGGTTGAGGATAAGGGTGGATATTCATCTTCCTGGGGTGTCAGTGGGGGTGTGGGGGTGGGTGGGTGAAATGGGACACAGTCTTTTGGTGGTGGGAATGGTGTTTATGTACACTCCTGTTAATTTGTAGTCATATAAATCACTAATTAATGTGAGAGGAGAAAAATTGATTGAATGTCTCAAACTTTTTAAAGCACAGACTGAGTCTTTTTAATACATAGGCTGAGTCTTTGATATGTTGACTCTCTTAAAAGCTTAGACCAAGGAAAACAAAAGCAACCAGTGGTACAGCTATATACAAATAATGTCAAAAGACATAAATTATGGTGATGTTTTGTATGATACAGCAAATCCTAACAAAGGGATTTTTCAAAGTTAACCCAATTGCCAAACAATGTGATTATAGCAATAACTATCCATTGCCTTCTTAAACTCTAAGACAACAGGAACCTCCCACATCCTCTACAGAACCTATATTTCCCCCAGTCCTGGAACCTCTAGGGTGGGGCTCACTTTCCTGCATGCTTCTCTCAATTCATACCAAATGATATTGCACCCGCTGATCCCAACTTGATCAGTGCAAGGAATACCAAGGAATTCACTTCAGACTGTGTCCAGAGACATCAGGCA
Source organism: Erinaceus europaeus (assembly GCF_950295315.1). NCBI lineage: Eukaryota > Metazoa > Chordata > Mammalia > Eulipotyphla > Erinaceidae > Erinaceus > Erinaceus europaeus. The sequence goes on from NC_080171.1 coordinate 51,223,324, forward strand.
TGGAATGTCAACCCTTCAGCCCCATCACTGGGATGAGAGACCTTTCCTTTCATAGGATTCTCTAATTCCATTCTAGGTGGTTCACTTCCTAACAAAGTCCCAAAACCTAGATATAGACCAGATCCCATGAGATAGGACATATGTTCATATAAATTAGGAAAAATATATACATGAAAGCAAAAGTACACAATAGTCTGCAGTGAGTCAGTATAAAGTTCATAATGACATAGTGTCTACTTAGACTTAGACGACCTCCTCACCTACATCCTATTACAGTTCTCTCACTCACTCCAAAGCTAACCTCATCAAAGCAAGGTCTGTAAAAGCTGAATAAGGGCAAGAGACTGGCATACTTTAACAATGACTCTTTAGTCACTATCAGGCCACCCCATCAGCTGGGGGCCCTATTCAGAGAGTCCGGAGATTCCCAAACAGACATGATGAGCCTAGACCTTGAATAAATCCCTCTCTCCATTTTTACTGGTCATCTCTATCAGGAACAACACAATAGAACCCTTTGCGGGACCCACATAGGACCCTGCCCTTAACTTGAATCAACAACGGTAGAGAATGTTCCATCTTCTGAAAAGAGAATGGACAACATACTCTATGCTACACCAAGGAAGATGGGTTGATATTGGGACAGCTTGGAACTTTCCTGCTCATGACCACAGAATGTGAGCTCAAATCTTCATGGATGCAGAGGTTACATAGGTTCCTAAGCTGAATATGGGCCCCAGATCAGATCAAATTGATGGGGTTTACAGTCAACAATTTTACACCTTTCCCATATTTGGGAGCTACTCTCCTCCCAGATCCAGCTTTCTGGTCCTTTATCCAGCTATGACATCATCTCATCAGACAATAAATTGGATCCACCTACATATCAGATGTCAGGCTCAGAGGAAAAAAATTAGTATAGCCACAGGCCCTTTGGAATATAACTAAAATATGCTGACTAGCTATCTACAAAATGGAGGACCCCCCCCAACTCTTTCCTCAGCACTATTCCAGCCTTTAGGCTCATGATTGGTCAACAATTTGTTTGGCTTTGTGTGTTAACTTTCTTTTCAGTCACCAGGTTCCAGATGCTAGCATGATGACTTCCCTGGACAGACAACCCCACCAATGTGTCCTGGAGCCCCACTTCCCCAGAGCCTTGTCCCACTAGGGAAAGAGAGAGGCAGGTTGGGAGTATGGATCAACCTGTCAACACTCATGACCAGTGGGGAAGCAATTATAGAAACCAGACCTTCCACCATCTGCATCCCACAATGACCCTGGGTCCATACTCCCAGAGGGTTAAAGAATAGGAAAGCTAGCAAGGGAAGGGATGGGATATGGAGTTCTGGTGGTGGGAATTGTGTGGAGTTGTACTCCTCTTATCCTATGGTCTTGTCAATGTTTCCTTTTTATAAATAAATAAATAAATAAATAAATAAATAAATAAATAAATAAGAGAGATCCTCTGTTCTCCTTATATGTCTATCATTTCAAACTATACAACTCTACCAGGAGATTATGCTATAAGGAGGGGCAAACTGAGAGAAAATACCTAGTTTATGCAATGAATTGTGACGACTAGATTGCTGTGTATCAAGCGTAAATCACAAGTATGCAGTTTAAAAGATTTTAGGGTCCTGCAGATCCTTTAAGCAGATTCCAAGAAGAGGCATAAAATACATAAGTTTTAATTAAAGCAATAGAACCAAGAGAATTATCATGCCTAGCATCAGAACCACTGAAACTACAACTCGGATATAAACCTAGTGACAAGTCTCTGGAGTTTGGGGTTTCTTTATAACCACAAAGGTATCTAATTCTGTGACACTATATATGTACTACAAGAACTCAACTGGCAATATGTTCACAGAGGTAGAAAAAAATTAAAGTTATTATAATGGTCAGCATCTATAGGTGTGCTAGGATATGGGCACAGGAAATTGGACCCTCAGAACAAAAGCCAGGAATGCTCATTAAAAAGCACATAAGGGTTGTTGGGTAAAGTAACTACTGGAAAAGTACAAAAAAAAAAAAAAAGCTTTTGGTCTGTGTCATAGAAATCAAATAACAAAAATATACATTTTTTTGTTTGATCATTTACATTTTTCAAAACATAAGCATGCATTTATTTGTTTATATCATTAGGATTTTCACTAAGCTCCACACCCCTGGCAGTCTTTGTGCTCTTTCTTTTTCTGCAGAGAGAAATAGAGAGGGAGAGAGAAAGTGAGACACCTGCATTACCTGTCCACCACCACTGAAGCTTCCTCTCCGTCCCTCACAGAAAAGGACTAGGGGAACCAGGAGCTGATAATGTGTGTGCTCTATCATATGTGTCACCACCAGGCCCCAAAGTATTCAATCCTAAAGAGCACTACTTTTTAAAATTCCTATCACAATACAAATACACATATAATCTTACTATGTATCATTTATTTTTATTACGTTTCAAGATATTTCAGAGTGCAAATCATTTAAACAATATTTGGAAATTTTAAACTAAGACATTTGAAGAGATTTTAAGTTGTTTTAAATTGTGGTCAGATGGGTGAGGTATCTCTTCATTCTTTCAAGGCCACTCATTGTCTTCCCTAGGATCAAAAACTGAAAGATCAACACTAGACAAAATTTTTAACACTGTGACGCAGATATTTTAAAGTAAACCCTTATCACTATTGTCCCAAACTGTTACACCATTATTTAATTTCTTTGTCTGTAACTGATTTACTAATTTCAAAAGGAAACAACTTAATCTTATCACTAAAATGTTTATAGAGATTTTATTTATTTATTTGTTTATAAAGTGGTAACACTGGCAAGACCATAGGATAACAGGGGTACAATTCCCACCATCAGAACTCTGTATCCCATCCCCTCCCGATAGCTTCCCTATTCTTTATACCTCTGGGAGTATGAATCCAGGGTCATTATGGGGTCGAGAAGGTGGAGGGTCTGGCTTCTGTAATGTATTGAGATGTAAGCTAAATAATTTATAGTACTAAAGGTTACTGTTACATTAGACCAGTGGCTCTCTAGCTAATATTTCAAATGCTTCTGTCACAGAACAATATTAGTAAAAATAATGTTTTAATTTATTGAAGACATAAGGATTAAATGAAATAATACATATGTGATATAGTGTCATCTTAAATTTGTTGTTACAAGTGGACAATATTATGGATACTATGTAAGGAATTTAATGAAGTACAAAATTTCCTTTTATCTATTTTTTATCTATTAATTTTTTAAAGTTATCAACCAGTATCAGCTCACTAGTTAAATATCTGTTCTGTGCAATATATAAACACCCAAGGCTGCAAGTTACTAAGCAACATTTATCACCTGCTTTCCACCTACTCATCATAGTCAAGAGTTACCATCACGTTCATAAGCCAAAACAGTGACCCTATGTCTAAAGCAATCCTTACATGTAAAGAAAGTATAACCTGCCAACACGCTCTTTTAACTTCCATATCCTGAATGTGAAATTATATCTAATGAAAGTCATTTTTTCCTCACTTATTTTAAGATGAGTGCAAACAATTTTTTTTTAAACAGGAGAAAGACAACAGCTAAAAAAAGATCTACTAACTTTGAATAATGTTCTGTTTTTTAATTGTTGTTTTTATAATAGCATCACAATGATTTCTGATTCTGATCAAAAAAGATCTCTGAGATTCTGCCAAGTGACACTAGTAGGTGCAGGTCAAATTTAGCTGACACCTTAACTCTTTAAAATCTAGAGAGCATATTTCAACATATTCCTTCCTGATAAAACAATAAAAATTCCCCATATTTGGGAGCTACTCTCTCCCCTGATCAGCTTTCTAGTCCTTTTTCCAACTATGACACATCTACCCAGACAATAACCTGGGTCCACCTGTATATTAGATGTCAGGCTCAGGCAAAAACTAGGAAAGTCATGGGTCCCTTGTAATATACCTAAAATAGACCAACTAGCTTTTTCCAAAACAGAGACCCAAAATCTTCATCGGCAATATTCTTGCCTTAGGTTCATGATTAATCAACAATTTATTCTGCTTTATATCTTAACTCTTTTTCAGCCACCAGGTTCCAAATGATACCATGATGTCAATCTGACTTCCCTAGGCAGATAACCCCACCATGTGTCCTGGAGCCCCACCTCCCGAGATCCCTGCCCCACTAGGGAAAGTGAGAAATAGGCTGGGAATATGGATCGACCCACTAACGCCCATGTTCAGCAGAGAAGCAATTACAGAAGCCAAACATTCCACCTTCTGTACCCATAATGATCATGGTCCATACTCCTAGAGGGATAAAGAATGGGGAAGCTATCAAGGGAGGGGACTGGATATGGAGTTCTGGGGGTGGGAACTGTGTGGAATTGTACCCCTTGTATCCTATAGTCTTATCAATATGTCCATGTTATAAATAAAAATTTTTAAAAAACCACAAATTACAGCAGTGAGCTAATGATAAATTACTCCTCCCTCTGTATCTTTTTCACTAAGTTTTTGTTTTTATTTCTGTCAACACAAACTCTTCAAGGTAAATCTGTAGTCAGTTGTCAAGTGTCCATTTGGCAGTAGAAAGATTGTCAGCACTTATATCCTGTGTTCTCGTAGGATTTGAGAAACAGAAAAGGAAATTAGTGCCTTAGGTCTACATTTTCTTTCCTTAATTTTGGCTTTCAAAACGTGGTCTAGAGTTCCCCTCCCTTAAACATCCTACACACAACCTTTCTTTCAGAATGAAAAGTAACAATCAAGCTCTTCTAGGGAAAATGGTTCAGGTATTAAGATAACTGGAAACAAACTGTCAGCCTCTAAAGCCGATCCCTCCATTTAACTCTTTCTCTGAAGAGTTGGCAAGTTATTAAATCCCTCTGGTGTTGTTTTCTTACATGTAAAATAGGACTGTATGCATAGCTAAGTAAGAAAGCAACTCCTGTAAAGTTGTTGGCACAGCACTTTGACCACAATACTTGTTTACTAAATTAATCCATCATTACTAGAGTGGAAAGAGGATTAAACAAATGAAAAAAAAAAAGTCACCTATTTGTCTTTTCTAGATAAAGAATTGTGATTAATTTGGGGTTAACACATACCTTAAGAAAAACTCAGATCCGGAGGCCAGGTGGTAGTACAGTGGATTAAGCGCACGTGGTGCAAAGCACAAGGACCGGCCTAAGGATCCTGGTTCGAGTCCCCGGCTCCCCACCTGGAGGGGAGTTGCTTCACAGGCTGTGAAGCAGGTCTGCAGGTGTCTATCTTTCTCTCCCCATCCCTGTCTTCCCCTCCATTCTTCATTTCTCTTTGTACTATCCAACAACAATGACAATAATAGTAACAACGAATACTTTTTCTTTATTTGTCTCATAGGTGAGTAAGAAAGGCTGATCTAATATCTAGACTAGGTTTTCAACCCTGGAAACGAAAATAAAAATATTCATACTAACACAATGCACAAAAGATTCAACTAAATGCACTATCTGTAAAAACTGGTAGCATTCTTTTAGTCCCTTGCTATTTTTTAATATTAAAATTCTTAACTATACTTAAACTTTTTTATATGAGAAAACAATGTTCTAACAACTTTAAAAAGTGTTCTTAACTTATATCCCTTGTTATTTACAAAGGTAAATGGTACTTAATCTCCATGTGTGTGTTTGTTTGTGTGTGTGTGTGTGTGTGTGTGTGTGCACGCACAAGCTTTTCAATAAATGGAAAAAACAGAGTCCTTTTTCTGGCCCATTTAAAGGTAAATATTTTACATTTTGGAAATCATCAAGCATTTCTTTAGCATGTTTTCCTCAAGAACAGTGGCAACAAGTACTGCTTTTTAAAGCCTTGAGTTGTCTTAAAACTGCAAACTTTCAGAAAAGCCAACAGGTAAAAATATGCCTACTGTCTGGAAAAAATATTATTGCAAAAGAATCTTTTCTGATAATCTTTATGGAAGTCAACAGAGATTCATATATTACAAATGGAAACACATATTGAAAGCCTTTGAAATATTTTTCATTTCTATTCTGCCTTTCCACAATGACATCAAAGTTCCATTCATATATCAAATCCAAAGATATTCCAGAAAAGTATTTTTATGTCCAATTAACTGATGGAATCAATGGCAAAGATGGGGAGAGATTCCAGATCTTTAGACTAATCTTGAGTGGTCCCTAACTCTGTCACGTGAGCACAGAAATGATGGCATTCAAGTACATTATACAATGTTCATGTTGTAGGTATTTTAAATATATTTAGATTGTAACAAGAATTTTAAGCAAGATTCTCTTTTTAGGAAATATCTAAAGTTGAATAAAATCTTTTAGACCTAAAAGAAAAAAACTTAAAAAGTAACTCTGGGAAGTTCTTTAATTCTTTAATCATTACTTAGTAATTGGAAAAGAATAAATTCCAAGTGCACCCTGAATATCCTAATTCATTTACTGTCACTGGGATTCTAAATAATCACAAATTCTCTAAAGCATTTTCTCTTTTAAGCCTGTGCTTTACGTTTACAGACTATCACAATTTATCCTTTAAGCTAATAATAACAAACATGAAAAGAAATCCGTAATTAGTGGTATAAAACAGTTAACATTAAGTGTCAGCCTAGGACTAATGAAGGAGAAACAGAAAAGGAGACAGTAAATAAACAGTACATATCAACTACTCTACATCAAAACTAGTGACTATTAAGGAGAGAATGTATTTTTCAAAAGGAAGGAGGTATACTTTTTATGACTCCTCTTTTGTTTTTCTGCTAACCTGTGTTTATGTAGGTCTTTTATTTTGCTTTGTCTCTTTCACTTCAAAGTTCCAAGGACACTACAACCTGTTCTAGAATGAAATTCATAAACAGCCACCTCACTCCTTAACTTTCAGCACCTTATAAAAAACCTTTAACATTATCAGTCAAACAAGAATGCCAATCTCTTTCATTTAAAATAAGTCACTAATGACTGTTGTTGCAATACTATCCTTAGGTAAACCTTAAACAGATTTTTTTAAAGTCTATAGAATCTCTCTAAGAAATCACTGTTCGAATAAAGAGATAATTGTTACTAATGTTCTCTAAATCTTGGCCTGGTAAAAGAAGGATATTTGAAGAGTTACTTGGTAAAAGGCATGAGGAGATCATCTGAGTTTGCTTCTAGTTTTGTGGAAAAGTCATGAAATTATGTCCATTTCTGCTCATTTTGAAACTAAAGCAAACAATAAGAACTTCCATTCCTTTAAAAAATTACTGTTATTATTTAGTACACATTGAAAACTCATAATTGAAGGGAATCCAACATAGTTTACAGTCCCAGTTTGAGTCCCATTTTCATGCTATTTATAGTATTCTATGGATAGTTATATTAAAATATCCAATAACAAATACTTTTATCATGGCAAATTCCCAACTTAATATTTTAAAAAAGATGTCCAAAAAGATTTTAGATGAATTATGATAGTTATTAAGAGATTGGACAGCAGGTCTGGAATCACATCTATGTCTCATCTCTTATTATCTGTGTAACAGTGGCTAAACTATTCAAGGTTTAGTTTCCTAAAATATCAAGTGGGAATAATAATAATAGTACTTACTTAAATAGGGTATTAGAAAGATTATATATGACATAGTGTACATAAAGTTTTAGTCCATTGCCTGTAACAGTTAAGCAGTTTAATGAAGAATAACTATTAACCTAATCACCCAGCACTTTTTTTCCTAAAATGATAAAAGGCCAAGGAGCTGTAGGAAAATCTAATGGTTATTCATGTTCAAAACTACTATGGGGTTTCTGAGTCCTTCAAAAACAACTAAATAGGAAAACTTTAATGACAGATAATCTAAAATATATTTCCAGAAACTTAAAAAAAAAAAACTCCTATCAGACAATTCCAAAGAGCTCTGAAAATGTTCAGATATTTTCTAAATCCTACATGGACAGAGAAATAATTGTTATTTCCAGTAGTATCATATTTTCTATAAGAAGAATCCAGAGGGGTAGGGCGGTAGTGCAGTGGGTTAAGCGCACAAGGCATGAAGCACAAGGACTGGCTTAAGGATACCAGTTTGAGCCCCTCATTCCCCACTTGCAGGGGGATAGCTTCACAAGTGGTGAAGCAGGTCTGTAGGTGTCTATCTTTCTCTCTCCCTCTCTGTCTTCCCCTCCTCTCTCGATTTCTCTCTGTCCTACTCAACAAAACAACAATAATACTAACAACAATGTTAAACAAACGGGAGAAAATAGCTTCCAGGAACAGTGGATTCATAGTGCAGGCACTAAGCCCCAGCGATAACTCTGGAGTGAAAAAGGAAGAAGAAAGAAGGAAGAAGAAGAAAGAAGAAAGAAGGAGGGAAGGAGGAGGAAGAGGAGAAAAGAAGAAAGAAGAAAAGAAGAAGAAGGAGGAGGAGGAGGAGGAGAAGGAGAAGAAATGGAAGAAGAAGGGGAGGAGAAGAAAAGAAGAAGGAGGAGCGGGAGAAGGAGAAGAAAAGAAGAAGAGGAGGAGGAGGAGGAGGAGGAGGAAGAGGAATCCAGATACCTAATAGTTCAAAATTTAAGACTCTGGACAACAACTAATTTATCAGTGTCCTGCTTCTACTACCTTTGTGCAAGTCACCTCAGTACATACTCCACTGATACCTCTGAAGTTCAACAATGTGGACCAAAGACAGCCATAGTGCAAAGACTTTGAGACAGGTAGTCAGTCCACTGCTGAGGAGGTAGTATAGAACATAGGAAAATTCTTCTAATTACATCAGAAATAAAACAACAATCAACTATTTGTTATACTCAAGTGAAGCTGTGGCATTAGGATTTTTCCAGTATATAGAGAATAAGTCATAAAACATGTCCAAGTATTCTTTTTAATATATATTGCTTAAAATAAGTCACTACACAGCAATAAGAAATAAACGTTTAGTCCTCATAACAAAGTGAGTAAGTTCTTAAAACATCATGTGGAATAAATCAGGCACAGAATCATTATACAATATGGTATAATACCTATAAAGCACAACAACAAGCAAAATTGCCTTATTATTAAATAATTCAAAGTAGTTGTTGCTTCTAGAGGGAGAGAACTAACTATAAAGAGATATGAGGGAACACTATAGGGTGCAGAAAGCAAGCTTTCGATTGGGATCATAACATAATCATATATATTTGCTCAACCATGATGTCATACATAAGAATCTAAAGTACTAATTTGAATACAAAAATAGACACAGAAGCCAACAAAAGATATGGGCTATATTGCAACAACTAGGAGTGGATAGAGTCCACTGGAATGTTACCGCTAGCTGATGTGGATGCCAACAAAAGTTATATTGCAAAAGTCATATTGCAACAATTGGGAATGGAGTCCAGTGGGATGTTATCAATAGCTGAATCTCAAGGAAGGTAACAAGAGATTTCTCATATCAAGTATTACATACAATTCTTTTCCACTTGTGACTTTCAGTGAATCATACTCACCTATGAGTAGGCATGAGAGAGAAAGTTAGAAATTTTAGATGAATAGGGAATGACGAGAAGAAGAGGAGAATGGTAGTCTTTTTTTTTTTTTTTAATACAACCAAGGATGACAATTCCCATGGATGCTCATATCCTCAAGCAAGTTTATCTCCATATGGTTGTATTTTCCTGATGTCTATCAGCCCTTCTTTGTGGCAAACTTGAGCATAGCACATGTTCCAATTAACTACACTCTTTGTTACAACTTGCTTCTTCAGGTGTCCCTTGCCAAAAAGGGGTAGGTGGTGGGTTACATAATAAGGACTGGAGTGGTGTGGAATCTGCTGCCAAGTCTACACAGAGAGCTGGTGGAATGTGTGTGGTATAGGTGGGGGCTGACAGAAGGTGGGAAAAAAGGGGAGACCACAGGAAGAATAACATCCTTAGAGAAAGACATTGACAGGGGTGGGTCTTGCCAGCTTGTGTGGCCAGGCGATAAAAATGTCAATGGGTAGCTGAATTAGAGATGATGAAGAGTCAATGTATAGGATGTAGATTCAGTTCTGTTACACAGTACTCTTTCCCCTGGGGTGATGCTTCTGGGAACAATGACTTTATGAACAGACTTGATACAACTGTAACTATGATAGGATTTTTTGATAATGAGTAAGAAAGGGGGAGTTCATAAGGTTAATGAATAAATTGGCCATCAACAGTTTCATAAGTAAAATATGAGATCTAATAATATTTGCATCCCCATCATTTCAATGAATAAGCTACTCCTCATTAGAGAATGATCTTTAAATTGATCTGCTTAGGCAAGCTTAATCTTTTTAGACATTTAGGCTGATATTCAAAACTCACTTTTGGGTCAGATGTTTCTATTGTATAGCCATAGAATATATCCCCAACTCTATTTAACCATTTCCCAATGTATGAAAGAATTTATGTACTATGAGTGAGAACTCATTCTCACCTCTGAATAAAATTAAGTAGCAAAAACTAAATACTAAAAGGCAACCAATATAAAATGTGCCCTTAATAAATGCTAGACTGCAGAGATTTTTTAAATATTTATTTATTTATTTATCTATCCCCTTTGTTACCCTTGTTATTTTTTATTGTTGTAGTTATTGTTGTTATTGATGTCATTGCTGGGTAGGACAGACAGAAATGCAGAGAGAAGGGGAAGACAGAGAGAGGGAGAGAAAGATAAGACACCTGCAGACCTGCTTCACTGCTTGTGAAGCAACCCCCCTGAAGGTGGGGAGCCAGGGGCTGGAATTGGGATCCTTAACACTGGACCTTGCGCTTTGCACCACCTGTAGTTAACCCGCTACACTACCACCCATCTCCCAATGGCAGAGATTTATAATGCTTTTTTTTTAAAAAAAAAAAACCTCAATATATATATGTGGTATATATATATATATACCCACACAATAGAATACTAACATGATATATATATATATGCATGATATATATATGCAATAGAATACTAGTAAATTATCTTGCCATTATTATTTTACTAGGTAAAATCTTGTCATTGCAACAATATAAATAGACCCTAAAATTATCTTTAAATGAAATATGTCAGAAAGTTACAAATATAATTTCACTTTCAGTGGAAGATAAGAAATGAATGAGCGGGAGTTGGGTGGTGTAGCTCAGCGGGTTAAGCATAGGTGGCGCAAAGCATAACAACCTGCGTAATGATCCCGGTTTGAGCCCCTGGCTTCCTACCTTCAGGGGAATCGCTTCACAAGAGGTGAAGCAGATCTGCAGGTGTCTATCTTTCTCTCCTCCTCTCTGTCTTCCCCATCTCTCTCCATTTCTCTCTGTCATATCCAACAACTCCAACAACAATAATAACTATAAATATAAAACAAGGGCAACAAAAGGGAATAAATAAATAAATAAGAAATTAATGAGCAAGCAAAAGCAAATATTTATATCTGACAAAGGAAGAAAGGACAGAGTAAAATGAATATGAGAAGATCAGGGAGTCAACTGGATGGCAGTGGACATCACTAAGCTTTTTGTGGTGGTTAGGGTATGGTATATAATATTGTTGTAAGCAAATGCTACCTCAATTAAAAAGTTAAAGGTATATAAATATTGTTGACTGTAAAAAACCATTGATGTGATGTGATCTGGGGCCATATTCAGCTTAGGAACCTATGTGACCTCTGCATCCCTGTAGATCTGACCTCACATTCTGTGGTCATCAGTAGGAACATTCCAAGCTGCCCCAATATCAGGACCCATCTGCCTCAGAGTAGCATAGAGTATGTTGTCCAGCCTCCCTTCAGAGGATGGAACATCCTCTACCATTGTTGATCCAAGTTGAGGGCAAGTTCCTATGGAGCTACTCTCTTCCATGATCCAGCTTTCTGGTTCTTTTTCCAGCCATGACATCATCTCCCAGACAATAACTAGGATCCACCTGCATATCAGATTTCAGGCTCAGGAAAACAAACAAACAAACAAAAAACTAGTATAGCCACAGGCCCTTTGGAATATAACTAAAATATGCCTACTAGCTATCTACAGAATGGAGACCTGCCCCCCAACTCTTCATCTGCACTATTCCAGCCTTTAGGTTCATGATTAGTCAACAACTTGTTTGGCTTTATATGTTAAGTCTTCTTTCAGCCACCAGGTTCCAGATGCTACGATAATGCCAAACAGACTTCCCTGGACAGACGATCCTACCAATGTGTCCTGGAGCCCCACTTCACCAGAGCCCCACCTCACTAGGGAAAGAGAGAGACAGGCTGGGAGTATGGATTGACCTGTCAATACCCATGTTCAGTGGGTAAGCAATTACAGAAGCCAGACCTTCCACCTTCTGTACCCCACAATGACCTTGGGTCCATACTCCCAGAGGGTTAAAGAGATAGGAAAGCTATCAAGGGAGGGGATGGGATACAGAGTTCTGGTGGTGGGAATTGTGTGGAGTTGTATCTCTCTTATCCTATGGTTTTTGTCAAAGTTACCTTTTTATAAATAAAAAATTTTAAAAAAGAAAATGTCCAAAGAGCTTTAACTTCTTATTAATAATCATCAGAAAATAGAGAACAAAATTAAATTTCTAACCCAAAAATATAAGTTCTGCTTCTAATATAAACATTTCTAAACAAGGCAGATGTGACAACATGGGAAATCAATGGACTATTACAATACTGGTATAATTCCCACTGTCAAGCATTTGATTTCTTAGCCATACAACTCAGAAAGTTGTGCGTTTTCTATTTTAGTCATTAGTAAAATACTAGGACATTGACTCTCAGGAGAGCAGATGACAGGCTTGGAGAGAGTGCTAATAAGAACTTCATGGTGGACAGCACTCTTCAGGCTTATAGGGAAATCAGTGGTGAGCACTAATCCAGTTTCTATAGCCAAGACCAGATAAATGCAAAAAACACTGATGTAGCATTTTATGAATACAATTCTGAACACAGAACTCCCATTGCTATCTTAAAGAATCAGGACTGAGAATATGTCACACACACACACACACACACACACACACACACACACACACAAATAAAATTTTAAAAAAATCATTGAGCCAAATGCAGTGTGATGAAGACAGAACCTATCATGGTATGTTTAATAATATAATTTTGCTAAAGCAAACTAAGGTGGCTAATGAGGTTCCATCAAATAAGTTATGCGAATTATGCCATTTGCAAACCACAAAATATTACATTAGTTAAGGAAAGCATCTGACAAGCAGTTTCTAGTCTCTTGACCAAGTCTGCATGAGGCAATCTTGCATATGACATAATTAACACAACTTATTTAACTGATCTCCATTCTCAATTCACTAGGGATAGTTTTTCAGAAAAATTATGTCCTCTAAAGGTGACCAGGCACATGATGGCAGTTAACAAAAAAGATGTACTTTTCCTATGCTAAGATGGAGTTAAGTCAATCACTTGGAACAAAAACCAATGATGTGCTTATGCCAAAAATAGTTATTGAGACCCTTTCCTCTAAGAAAAGATAAAAACATAAGTATGCCTTCATGTAAGTGCAGATGTATATCAATATATATTATATATGTTCGTAATTGATCCTAAGTTTGTATACTACTAGAATCTTAAATTCTATAAATAGCAATGTTTTCACTCCAACAGAAGAGAGAACTGCCAACTAACAAAGAACTTTCCAAGTGTGTTCAAGGGCTATGAGTAACAGATGAACTCATGGACTTGAGCACATTGTCATGGAAAGTAGTTTTTATGCTATGTATGTCCCTGAACCAGTCAGTGTTTGGGAGGTTGTGGATTAATGCTGAGTAATTTTTTAGGAACCATTAGCTTTGATCAAGATTTTCCTAACATCCTAGGAAAGAGCAGTGGAAAAAAACTCTTGTAGACCCCACCATCATAAACTAAAAGGGAGAAGTGAGCCCACTGGTGATATAACTTTCTTTCCAGAAAGCTTAATGCCTTTCTTTAAAAAAAAAAAAAAACATATTAATGAAAAAGCACAAAAAAAATCAGAGTATTGCTCTGGCACATGTGATGCTAGGGATTAAACTTAGGACCCCATACTTTTGAGTTCAACACTTTATTCTGTGCACTACCTCCCAGGTCACACTAATTCTTTTGTTTTAATCACAGAATCTATGAAGAAATCTAGGAGCACAGAACAACAGAAAGACAAAAGGAGAGAGAGGATCCACAAAGAGATATTTGTGTGAGTTCTTATAACAGTGACACTCATTAAATATAATAAGCCATTTTTATTTCTAGAATTGATTCATCCTATTTTTCTTTCTATTCAGGTAACTCACTAAAAGCCAACTTTACATGCCTCAGTTTCCTCACTAGAAAGAGAAGATAATAAGTGTTTATCCTTAGAGGCCACCTACTCATCTTTCTCCACAGCAGTATTAAAAGAATTAATTAAACACTATAAGCAAAGTGTCATAAGCTGTGCAAAAGCGATGGTTTGAATACAGAAACAATGATCATCTTAAACTATACTTTCAACAGAAACCTCCATGATATCATAACCATATATACTGGTTTCACTTCCAAGCTATTAGGAAGAACTCAGATCATGTATACTTCAAAGTGATAATTTTTCTATTAAATTTTGCTGATGATTTTTTTCAGTAAAAGAAGGAAGTAACTTTAAGTCTACTGCCATATGTTCTTAGTTGTAAGCAAAACCAGACACATGTATCTTTCACTTTATTACTCTAACCAATTCTAAATGCATCCTGATTTTACTGTTATATCAAATGAGTAATATTACAAAGGTTTTGCCACTGAACTGGAAAAAAAAAAAAACACTACAAGGTTTGGATTTCTTTCCCTCTACCAGTCACTTAGCTAAACAGATCTCTCAACTCTCTGAGTGATTGTGGCTGAAAGCTCATTAGATTGTTCCTCACGTTGAATTACTGAAAAAGGTGATGTATTTATAATACAGCTTGCGATGCTATAAAATGGCTCATCAATCTGTTTTATTCATGGAAAGTCCACATAAGGCCACTAGTCTGTTACTGGCAATAAACCTTGGGTACGTCTTCAAAAGACCTGCATATTAGATAGTGATTTATATCTCTGTCCAAGAAGTCAAACACGATACTAACAAGGCAAGGATAACTCAACTGACACTTTCAAAAGCAATATAATTTCAGCAGTAAATCAAGTAGATATAGCATAGAAAGGGAAGAAAGACAGATGATCACCATGTACATATTAAAAGAAAAGTGTTTTTTAAAGAAAGAAAGAAAGAAAGAAAGAAAGAAAGAAAGAAAGGAAGGAAGGAAGGAAGGAAGGAAGGAAGGAAGGAAGGAAGGAAGGAAGGAAGGAAGGAAGGAAGGGCAGTCCTAACAGTTCAGGATGTTAAGTCATTCAAGCCCATCCTCTGCATTATTTTTGTTACAGTATTTTTACAAAGTACAGTCACTTCCAAGTCTCTCACTTTATATAACTCTAATGTTCTTTTGTAAATGCACTGATATATCCTAGCTTGCTCTTTATTTAAACACCCCAAAGCCGAGTTGCTCATCTGTTCTGACCCTTAAAACACAAGGCTTTTTCGCATGAGAAATAGACTCAAGACAAAAACGATGAAAAATGTTTGCGACTATCATAATAAGCCAAAATAATTAGGTCCTTTATTATTTTTCAGTCTGGAAATTCCGACACTTCAAAGAGATCTCTCACCTTAACATCAAGCAAAACAAAATTGACTATAAAATAAATGGTAAATTTTTAACTATTGGGTTTTGCCTTAGGTTGCCAAATAGTTTTTAAACAAACTATATAAATGAAAAAGTAAAGATGTGAAAAATAATTATAATATAGTAAATAATGAGTTGGAGATGCCTCACATGCTGTTTTTATCTTCAAGATCTGCTTCAAGGCAACTCATTTTAGGAAAAGATTGAGATGTTTTGCAGACTCAATAACCCTACCACATACACTGCGCCTGTTTGCATTACTGTGGAAAAAAGGAAGTTTGCTTTTAAAAAGAACAGTTTTGTTTATCTTCCTAAATGCAGGTGACAAGACTGCTTCTCTCTGTCATCAATGTGCTTTGTCTCATTCTCAGGTGGGTCAAACTGGAAAGCTGCTTGCTTTTTCCTAAAGGATGATTTAATCATTTGGACATGGAACAACATTCCTAAACCTGAATGGGTGAAAGCTGTGCTCCATATTATTTGTTGGTTAAAATAAAAATAGCCACCCCATCAGCTGAGTCCCTAGCTGGGGAGTTCTAAGATTCCCAAACAGACATGATGGGCCTACACCTCAAATAAATCCCTCTCTCCATTGTTACCAGTCATCTCTATCAGGAACAACACAACAGACCCCTTTGTGGGACCCCACAGGACCTTGCTCTCAACATGGATCAACAATGGCAGAGAATGTTCCATCCTCCAAAAGAAGGCTGGAAAACACACTCTATCTGAGGAAGATGGGTCCTAAAATTGGGGCAGCTTGGAACTTTCCTACTCATGACCACAGAATGTGAGCTCAGATCCACAGGGATGCAGAGGTCACATAGGCTCCTAAGCTGAATATGGGACCCAGATCAGATCAAATTGATAGGGTTTACAGTCAACAATATTTATACACCTTTCTCATATTTGGGAGCTACTCTCTTCCCTGATGCAGCTTTCTGGTTCTTTTACCAGCCATGACATCATCTCCCCAGACAATAAATGTGGATCCAACTGCATATCAGATGTCAGGCTCAGGAAAAAAAAAACAAAACAGCATAGTCATGGGTCCTTTGGAATATAACTAAAATATGCCTACTAACTATCTATAAAATGGAGACCCCTAAATCTTCATCTACAATATGAACCTTAAGGTTCATGATTAGTCAACAACTTGTTTGGCTTTATATGTTAAGTCTTCTTTCAGCCACCAGGTTCCAGATGCTACCATAATGCCAACCAGACTTCCCTGGACAGATGATCCCACCAATGTGTCCTGGAGCTCTGCCTCCCCAGAACCCCACCTCACTAGCAAAAGAGAGAGACAGGCTGGGAGTATGGATTGACCTGTCAATGCCCATGTTCAGTGGGGAAGCAATTACAGAAGCCAGACCTTCCACCTTCTGCACCTCATAATGTCCCCTGGACCATACTCCCAGAGGAATAAAGAATAGGAAAGCTATCAGGGGAGGGGTTGGAATACAGAGTTCTGGTAGTGGGAAGTGTGTGGAGTTGTCTTTTACCCTATGGTTTTTGTCAATGTTTCCTTTTTATAAATAAAAATTTAAAAAATAAAATAAATACTCAGTTTCACCAAAAAGTGGTATGAAACAACTTCCACTGTACTAGAGTAGAGCCCTGCAGGAGCATGGGAGTCAGCTGGCCCAGGCCCACAGAGGATCAACTATTCTTGCTTGGGGGTTGGAGGTGCTTTGAGGTGCTTTCTGCCTGGTGGTTTGTAGACTTTCAAGTTCTCTTCATTTCAAAATCTTCTGGGCTAAGAGTTTTTATGTACAATCAGTTATAACAAACATGACTAAGTTAAAAAGCAAGTGTTAGCTGCTAAAATTTACCTGACCTTCTAAATGTGTGTGTGTGTGTGTGTGTGTGTGTGTGTGTGTGTGCTATGAAATGTTTTAAAAGTACAACAGAGTTCAAAATTAGAAAATGTATGGGCTGCAGGGTGCTGAGTGGTGGTGCACCTGACTGAACTCACACATTACAGTGCTCAAGAATGGGTTCAAGTTGCTGATCCCCACCTGCAGAGGAAGTTTTATGAGCAGCGAAACAGTGCTGCCCTCCACTCTTCCCTACCCTCTCAATTTCTCTCTGTCTCTATCAAAAAGAAAGAAACAAAGAAATAAAGAGAAAGGAAGAGAGATAGCGAAAAGAGAGAGAGAGAGGGAGGGAGAGAGGGATAATATTAAAATAAACAAACAAAACTATGGGCTGGAAAAAAATCTTAGCCAATAAGGCAAGGGAACCATGGATAAGGCCCTAGGTTTAATCCCCAACACTACACCACAGAAGATACAAGGGAGCACCAGGGCAAGCTCCAAGAATGGTACAAAAAATGCTGTGTTGTCCCTTCTCTCTACCTATCTATCTATATCTATATCTATCTATCTATCTATCTATCTATCTATCTATCTATCTATCTATCTATCTATCTATCTATCTGTGTGTGAGTGTGCGTCTGCCTGTGTATAATTAGAAGAATAGGGGTAGGACCAACCAGGGAACCAGACAGCAGTGGAATCACATATATGCAAGGCCCCAGTATCTCCAAAAAAATTAAAAGGCTAGATTCATGGTGACAAATGAATCTATATAGTTTGCTACTGAACAACTTTTAAAATAATCACACATGAATTAAATGGTAGAGTTGATTTCTTTTCCTCATCTCTCACCTGTCACTAGGGCTTTTGGAACAGAGAAAGCAGAGAAAACTCACACATACACATGAAAATCAAAACACACTTAAGTGCCCACACACAGAGATTTCTCCTCTGATATGTACAAGCAGAAAATAAACTATCTTGCCTCCTCAAACACAAAGTGCACACATACACACACCATGGGCCAGGATTCCTTGGAAAAAAAAAAAGGTTCCTTCTTGTGCATTTCCTTTCTCATTCTCTTTTTCTCAGAATCCTGCCTCCAATTTTCTGTCACAAGAAGCACTCTTGGGGGTAGGGGGGGCAGTGTGGGAGGGAGGGAAGCGTTTGGGAAATAGAAGGGGCCCTTTGAGCAGGCATTGCTTTCTCTTGGTGCCTGTGAAGTGGACACTGGCGTATCTTGCCTGGGCTTTTCCTG
The DNA here is from genome assembly GCF_950295315.1 of Erinaceus europaeus. Taxonomy (NCBI): domain Eukaryota; kingdom Metazoa; phylum Chordata; class Mammalia; order Eulipotyphla; family Erinaceidae; genus Erinaceus; species Erinaceus europaeus. Next base: position 51,242,046 of record NC_080171.1, read on the forward strand.
TGGGGTTCATCTGGTCGGTAGGGTGGGGAATAGTTGTCTGCGCCATACCAAGGTCAGCCTGCTAGGTCTGACAGTCTCTGTCTCTGTACAAAGGAAAGAATCAATACTTTTGGACTACGGCTGTGCCCTCAGTGTAAAACAACAAACATGCAGCGTCTGACATGTTTCTAGGTGATTTGTGGCAGAACCTCTCGTCTGATCTGTATCCAGGAGCTGCTGTGTTACCGCTCTTTGCTTTTTGCCTCCCCACCCCCTCTGAGGCCCCCTCCTGCCTGCCCCAGCTCTGTGATGTCTAATACTTTACTCAGGTACAGAGGCGGGTGTTCTACCCTACAGCTACTTGTCACTCAATAAATCACACCTACAAGCTCCATCTGCAGAGTGATCTGGGCTTTAACAAAGGATCAGAGGGACAAAGTGCAGGCAAGATACTGTAATTATAACAAAAATAAAATATTCAGAGAGTGGGGCACATGTACAGGCTCTGAGGCATGGATAAAATGCCACTAGAAATAGTAGCTTTTGTCTCCTGTCTTTTGGTTTCACTCTCAAGGCCCCCTCGATCCTTATCCTACACCTCCTCCTCTTAGCTGTCCTTGTTCTTCTTTGTTATGACTAGAACTGAAGGCATAACATGAGCCTAACTAAAGAATTCCTTAAAAATTAATGTTCATCTCAGATTTTAAAATATATATGTAAGTTGTAGTGAATGAGAGGTACTTTTAGTATGTTAGTATCGTCAGTCCTCATTTTCTATAAAATATTTGCATGTAGAAACCACAAAACTACTTGAATTTGCTAAAATGAATAAACTTTGTCAAGTGACAGGTATTAGCAATAATCTGAATCTATAAAAAAAACTACTAAATAACATTAAAAAACAGGCTTCTTTTGTCTCAGACTGCACAGTTTGTATAGAAATATCCATTTGATTAAATGCTAATATACTCTGTTTGGTTTACTTAGGTGTAATTTTATATTTCATTTGTTCTTTCTCACTCACTCACCTACCATCCCCCAACACCTCAATTTATTTTCCATCGCCTAAACCATTAAGTCAAGTCAGGTAAGAAGGTTTTGGACAGTTTCATCTGTTCTAAATATTTTAAATGCAGCAGTTTGAGTTACCTTAGCAATTTCAGTCATATCAGACACCTCTTAATGCAGGAAAAGTGATGCTCCATCATGGAGGTCTTGCACAAGTCTCTACTATAACTGTTGCTGATGAAAATAAAAGTGAGTTAGAATAGCTCTACACTTCCTTCCTAGTCAATCAATGCCTGACAGCACCAGTTCCTTCAGCCATGTACTTCAGCGATGATGGATCAATAACTGTGGTTTAACAACAGGGAGCCACCAATCATTATACGAATGATTAAAAGGAGTCTCACTCACATATACCTCTGCAGACAGACTAGACCATGAGATCAGAATACTTGCCACATTATGCCTCAAACTACAGAAATTCAGGTACAGAAGGGGGGGGGAAAGCACAAAATGCTTCATAGGCATGATAATTTTTAGCCATTGCTATTTAGTCACTAATTCTCTAAATTTGCTATAAAGAACCTAAGGAAAAACAAAAGGGAGGGATGTGTTTATTGTAAATTCTACAATGCATTAACTCATTATGATTAAGACATAAACACCCCCCCCTTTAACCTCCACTTAACCATAAGGTTTATCTGCCCAAAATGTTAGTCTTCACTCACTAGTTTTAAAAGCCATGTGGTGACTTGTTATTATCTCACTTTATAGAAAAGTAAAACGGTTTCATCCAAGAATAAACAAATCACCTACCATGAATCAAATATAAAAATACTGGAAAATTAATGAGATAACTGAATCTGTTTATATATATTCTCCTTTAAGGAGAATTCTTAGCACTGTGACTGAGGAATTGGCTAAGCATAGAGAGCACAGAACCTGTATAAACAAGTGTATTTTAATAAGAGTAGCTTTCTGCTGTCCCTCACTAATACATACATATGTGTGTGTGTGTGTGTGTGTGTGTGTGTAATCTTCTAGCAAATGATATTGCACTATTTCTCTCATGTTTTAAAATAATTCACTTAGTATAAAGCATTGCACTATTAGCAAACTCAACTATCAAAAACATCTCTCTTGAAGAATAAAAAAATTTTCTACTTTTCTCAATTGTCTAGAGATAGTAACAAGAGGTCCACACTGGGATACATTTGGACAGCAAAGGAAGAAAAGCTATTAGGGGCCACTCCAGTCTCAAATCTTTGAAACCAGGAACATAATGGTTCTGACCTCTGATAGCAAAGAAGATAAACAGATAAAGACAACAAGCAAAAAAGATAAAAGACATCATCACAGAATACTATTTTAAGTGTTTCAGAAAAGGTATTCATAGGACATTAATCTTAAACAGGGTCAGATTGCCATTCATGATACACATGGCAATGGCTGGAGAAATTTTGGGCTGTCCGTCTGGGAATTGGGGGTGGGCAATCTGTTAATGGTATCAAATGGATAAATGCTAAAGAACTTGTAAGTATATGACAAAGCACAACATGAAACCCCACCACAAAGTAATTACCAAACACAAAACATCAATAGTTTCAAGGTTGAAAAATTTGGGCATACAATATTCAGAGAGTATAGAGAATAGTATCTAACTATCTAAAGAACAGCATGGAAGTTAGGTAGTGGCACTCCTGGTAAAATGAGCATAATATAATGCAACAGGACCCATGTTCAATCCCCTGGTGACTATCTGCAGGAGGAAAGCTTCAAGAGTAGTGAAGTAGTGCTGCAGATATCTCTTTCTCCCTTTTTATATCCCCCTTTCCTCTCAATTTCTCTCTCTCTCTCTCTCTCTCTGTAGATCCAAAATGAAAAAATAAATAAGTTTTCTAAAAGAAGACAAACAGCAGGGGAAAAAATGATATAATGAAAGACCAGGAGACCACAACTCATCCATAACAAGAAATAGAAAACAGGCCAGACCATGCTACGGGGGTTATATTTCATCTAACACATAAGAAAAGTTGATTTCAGGATTTGGGGTGGGAAAGGGGACCAGCATGGTAGATTATTCTAGTCATATAGCAGGAAAGATAGTCTAGAGACAGCTACAAATGAAGTTTGAAACGGAGAAATAAAGGGAGTCTTCTGAACATCAGAGACACTGTGATTGCAGGGAAATGGACAGGGAAACAACGGATTTACTTGTCATTTGGATGTGGGCAAAGAAGTAGGAGCTGGGAAGAGGGGGAGGCATTAGACAGAATTTAGTTTCATTTAACATATAGCAAAGACTGGTTAAAGGAAGGTACGGGTTGAGTGAAAATTTATGTTCTCACTGTCTGAATTTTGGAGTATGAGTATCCAATAAAACTGAACTTACAAATATGAAGCTCTATAAGAAATTTGGGTAGAGACATAGCTGGGCAGTATCATAAAGTCAGCATGAATTCTATGCTTATGGTAAGTGTTTTAGAGAAAATTAAGACATGTTATACATGTACATATACAACTGTGTTTACTATAAGCCATGAATCCAAAATAATAATAGGAGTGACTAAAATTGTCCAAAGTGTAAAAACAAAGAAAAGCTTATATATAAATGAAAACCAAAAAAGCTAGAATTGGAAGAATGAAAGTGAAAAATATTAAGGGGAAACAAAAATGAGTGAGCAGCACCAAATGTAGCAGGGATGCTAGGGCCAGGCGGGTATGCATCTGGTAGAATACAGACATTATGAAGCATGAAGACCTACACTCAAGCTCTCAGTACCCACCTGCAGGGGGAAGCTTCACAAGCATTGCAGCAGTGTTCCAGGTATCTTACTCTCTCCCCTTCTCTTATTTCTCTGTTTCTATCATAAGAAACGGCCACCAGAATGTAAATTGGTACAGCCTCTGTGGAGAGCAGTCTGGAAAACTCTCAGAAGGCTAGACATGGACCTTCCATATGATCCAGTAATTCCTCTCCTGGGGTTATACCCCAAGGACTCCATAACACCCAACCAAAAAGAGGTATGTACTCCTATGTTCATAGCAGCACAATTCATAATAGCTAAAACCTGGAAGCAACCCAGGTGCCCAACAACAGATGAGTGGCTGAGAAAGCTGTGCTATATATACACAATGGAATACTATGCAGCTATCAAAAACAATGAACCCACCTTCTCTGAGCCATCTTGGACAGAGCTAGAAGGAATTATGTTAAGTGAACTAAATCAGAAAGATAAAGATGAGTATGGGATGATCCCACTCATCAACAGAAGTTGATTAAGAAGATCTGAAAGGGAAACTAAAAGCAGGACCTGATCAAATTGTAAGTAGGGCACCAAAGTAAAAACCCAGTGGTGAGGGGTAGACATGCAGCTTCCTGGGCCAGTGGGGGGGTGGGAGTGGGCGGGAAGGATGGGTCACAGTCCTTTGGTGGTAGGAATGGTGTTTATGTACACTCCTAGCAAAATGTAGACATATAAATCAGTAGTTAATCAATATGAGAGGGGGAAAATCAATTGTATGTCTCAAAGTTTCTCAAAACACAAACTGAATCCTTTTAATATATAGGCTGTGTATTTGATACGCGGAATCTCTCAAAAGCCTAGACCAAGTAGATTAGAAGCATCCAATAGCACAGCTATATACAAGATACTGGGTACTGTACAGCAAACCATAACAAAAGGACTTTTCAAAGTTAACCCAATTAACAAATAGTGTGATGATAACATTAACTATCGATTGTCTTTTTGAACCCTAAGACAGCAGGAACCTCACATCTTCACTATAGAGCCCCTACTTCCCCCAGTCCTGGAACCCTTGGATAGGGCCCACTTTCCCGTATGCCTCTCCCAATCCAAACCAAATAATATTGCATCCGCCGATCACAACCTAATCAAGGCAACGATTGCCACCTCAACATGCTTCACCTCAGACTGTGTCCAGAGACTTCACGTGTGGAATGACAACCCTTCAGCTTCATTACTCGGGTGAGACCTTTCCTTTTATAGTACACTCTAATTTCATCTCAGGTAGTTCACTTTCTAACAAAGTCCCATAACCTAGATATACATCAGTTTCTGTGAGAGAGAGCTTATGTGCACACATATCCATAAACTACTGCAAAATATATACCTGAAAGTGTTGGTATGCATGAGACCCCTTCTGTTTCATTTGGTTTAAATCTTCCCTGCTTAACACTATTTTATTTACATAACCGCTGTTAACAAGCACCTCCCTCCAGGGCATTGGTTCAATCCCCAGTTTCATGATATGTTTTTGCTCCACCCCCCTCCTTGTCACACCCTGATCTCTTCTTTATCACACCCTGATTTTCACCAGTCACTTTTCTCTCCATCTTCTCTATGTCACATCCTGTTTCCACCTTACTTGGCAAGTATATATAAAGACAACATTGTGAGTTTTACTGTACTGTACCTTGAGTTTAGCTTAGCTCGTCTTAGATTGTGCTGCGTCCTGCATGAATAAAGAGATACTGCCTACAGCTCAACTATGAGTCCCTGGTCGTCTGTTACCTGCCTGTGAAGCCAGCCCGGCGAAAACAACCTAACCCGTCAAAAACAACATATGGCGCCCGAACAGGGACTGAAATAAGCTCTGAAACATGGACCGGCATCAACGTGGGACCCTACCCACCCATCATCCAGATAAGTAAACTTGGCTACCCATCCACCATGGGTTGCCTTTCTACTTATGAAGAGGTTTGCCAAAGCCTCTACTGTTTCATCATGAGACAGTTACTCTGTCTCTGGAACATTTTGCTCTGAGCCAAACTTTGTTTCCCTGACCGGGAACTTTGGTTTCTTATGACGGGGATCATAGAGCTTGGGAGATGCTCGGAGATTTCTCCTTGGACTTTCTGGATTCCCTCTCCCATGTTTCCTGAGGAAAAGGACTACATTTTGCTCCAGGCCACAATTTGGTTCTTTATGACCGTGATCGTAGACCTTGGGACATGCATGGGGATTTCCCCTGGGACTTTCTGGACTTCTTCTCGAATGTTTCCCATGGAGAAGGACTACTCTAATTTGAAGAACATTCTCGAGTACCCTGGCAGTTCCCAAGTATGGAGACACGTAGTTAGTTCTACTCTCCTGATTAGATTCTTTCTTCAACGAGAAGACGCTTTTAAAAATGGGTGCCTGAAGCAATCCAGCAGGAACAGTCAGAAGCACCCTAAATAGAATTTCGAGGACCTTTTTGGACTAGGACGCCTTCCGGGGATTCTTAATCCTACATTGTGAGATCTTGATAATCTGGTTCAAGTTGCGTTTCATAAGAGAATGATTTGAATGACTAAATTTTTGTTTGACATTGACTTAAAAAAAAAAAAAAAAGCTGGACGCAGCCATGATTTCTAGAGACATCCAGAAACAATCCAAAAAATTGTTTTTTCCCTCCTTTGATTTCTCTTTTACGTCTTGACATGAATCTGAAACGTTTAATCCTGGAAACCATATGAGTTATGGGTGGGGCAGATAGTGCAATGATTATGTTAATTATTCTCATGCCTGAGGCTTTTTAACCGTGGTTCTTCTGTTTACCTTTCCACATTTTATTGAGTTTAAACTGTTTAAACAACCTTAAAATCATACTAGAAAGGACTTCCAATGATAATGGAGTTATCAATTATAGTAAACTTCTAATCTGCTACAAGTTTTGTTTGACAAGTAAGTGAATTTCAGCTGTCAAAGTCTTCACATGAAAAAGCATCTACTCAAATGAAAATTTCTAAAAATCCATTTGGACCCTGTTCTCTGACATCGCCCCCAGAAACCAATGATGTGACCTGACACGACCTGAAGAAACAGATTCACAGACTCAAAAGCTCACTCTCTACAGAAAAACAGAATTCTGGTGGCCAACATTCCCCATCGAGACAGACGTGCAGCGTTTCATCCTCTGGCATTTTCTTCTGTGGTCTGCTACTTTGGACTGACACCTCCATCGGACTTACTGGTACACACTGCTGTGTTTCTCAAAGACTAACTTCAGCCAATTGCCTTGAGACTTTATAGACCATGTCCCCTCGCCTGCAGGCTCTGTCCCAGAGGCAGAAAACTCTCCCTCCTTATTAGGTTATGCCCACAGAGGCATGAAGCACCCCAAGAGGCAAGAGATGCCCACAGAGGCAGGAAACGCCCTTTGAGGCAAGAGATGCCCCCAGAGGCATGAAGCGCTCCCAGAGGCAGAAATGCCCTTTCGCCTGCTAGGCCTTGCCCTTTGAGGCAAGAAAAGCTCCCCTTGACATCACACTGGCTATTGCTGCTCGCATATTTTGTTTTCCATGTCTTATGCCAGTTCTTTTGAAAACGCCTGTACGATATACGTTTCTGTTCACCCCGCAATGGCCATTAGTTAAAAAGAAAGGGGGAATTGTTGATATGCATGAGACCCCTTCTGTTTCATTTGGTTTAAATCCTCCCTGCTTAACACTATTTTATTTACATAACCGCTGTTAACAAGCACCTCCCTCCAGGGCATTGGTTCAATCCCCAGTTTCATGATATGTTTTTGCTCCACCCCCCTCCTTGTCACACCCTGATCCCTTCTTTATCACACCCTGATTTTCACCAGTCACTTTTCTCTCCATCCTCTCTATGTCACATCCTGTTTCCACCTTACTTGGCAAGTATATATAAAGACAACATTGTGAGTTTTACTGTACTGTACCTTGAGTTTAGCTTAGCTCGTCTTATATTGTGCTGCGTCCTGCATGAATAAAGAGATACTGCCTACAGCTCAACTATGAGTCCCTGGTCGTCTGTTACCTGCCTGTGAAGCCAGCCCGGCGAAAACAACCTAACCCGTCAATAACAACATGAAAGCAGAAGTACACTAGAGTTTGCAGTGAGTACGCCCTAACACTTCCTCTCCACTATTCCAAGCTTGGGATCCATGATTGCTCAACAAATTGTTTGGCTTCGTATGTTAACTCTCTTTTCAATCACCAGGTTCCAGATGCCACCAGGATGCTGGCCAGGCTTCCCTGGATTGAAGACCCCACCAATGTGTCCTGGAGCTCAGCTTCCCCAGAGACACACCTTACTAGGGAAAGAGAGAGGCAGACTGGGAGTATGGACCGACCACTCAATGCCCATGTTCAGCGGGGAAGCAATTACAGAAGCCAGACCTTCTACCTTCTGCAACCCTCAACGACCATGGGTCCATGCTCCCAGAGGGCTAGAGAATGGGAAAGCTATCATGGGAGTGGGTGGGTTATGGAGATTGGGTGGTGGGAATTGTGTGGAGTTGTACCCCTCCTACCTTATGTTTTTGTTCATTAATCCTTTCTTAAATAAAAAATTAAAAAAAAAAAAAAAGAAAGAAACGGCCACCAGTAGCAGTGGAGTTGTCCTGCAGGCACCAAATCCTAGTAATAACTCTGATGAGAGGGAAAAAGAATAACCATGTGCTTCTAGAGGAAGCATCAGATGAGAGATTAGCTCTTTAGAGTTTCTTTTGTGGCGAGTAACAAAAGTGATATTATGGGTACCTAAAAAAGATTAGAAGAAACAAGAATTAGATACATTCCTCTTTCTGAATGCTATGTGATGTGATTTTTATTCTGTGTGTGTGTGTGTGTGTGTGTGTGTGTGTGTACACGCAAGCGGACAAGAATGAGGTTCTAAATTCAAATTCCAGCTCTCATATACCAGTGATGCTCTGGTTCTCTCTCTTTCTTTCTTTCTGATTCATAAATAAATCTATTAAAATTTAATCTACTTAATATGTGTCATAATTTCTTTTGAAAGGGATCAACCAAGAAGGAAAAAAAAATGTCAATTCTGGGCACCTACAACAAGATAGAATACACCATCCAGATCACCCACAGCAGGAAGGACTGTCTATCTCAGACAATTGCCTGTCAACTTAGAGATTCCGCAAACCGTTAGTATGTAGAGAATAACTGATTTTTTTCATTATTAATTTATCAAGAACTGACACAAACTTAACTATGAGTGTTACTAACTTTTGTTTGTTTGTATTTTTACCAGAGTACTGATCAGCTCTGACTTATGGTGGTGCAGGGGATTGAACCTGCAGTACTTTCAAAGTATAGAGAAAAGGAAAGCCAGCTATAAAAGGGAGATAAAGGAGTACAAAAGAGCAAAGAAAAATAAAACTTTGAGCTGTCAGTAAATTTTAGTTAATTTTCTTAAATGCCACTATGAAACAAGACCACCTTAGTATACGCTACTTGAAATTAAAACACACACTGACTTGGCCAAATGCTGGCTAATTGCTTGTTTTTACCACAAATAGCTCCCATATTGTTCAGCATATCACCTTCTGAATTCCTTAACTTTTTTTTTCTTTCAAAAGGCCAAAGCCACAATTAGAGGGAACAGTTCCAATGTCAAATTCTTAGCAGTTCCCTTATCCTTCCAAATTCTGGGAAAGATCATAGGTCTTGCAAGTATGTGCCCAACCCTTTTCCTCCCAAGCATCAATAAACAACTTGGTCAGTCTCTTAGGAAAAGGCTGCATTTTGCCTCACAGCTGATTCATTTAGTATACCATTACAGACAATTCAAAAGCAAAACATCCATTCTCAGTCAGAACCTTCTTCAACTATTTTCTCTGTAAGCTAGGAAGCAATAGCTGAAGACAGGAAACTTACCAACCTAACAAGGGATTAAAAAAAAATAATAAGACTTTACATTACCTTAATAATATCACCTAGGATTAAAAAAAAACAGGGGCCAATATATAAACCACTGATTACTTTAACAGTCTGCCTCTTAGAATGCCATTAAATTTAAGCATGTGTTCATTTGAAAGCTAGGATATAAAAGGTACCTTATAGAAGGCACTAAGTAAATACGGGTTGAATGGTTAGTTAGATGCATTGGATAGAGTTACCTAAACATTCTTACACATACACACTCAATCCAAAGAGCACTTAAATAAATCAAGTTCTATTGTGCTTCTATTGAGAAAGCAAAGCTATCCTTTCCTGCAGGGCCTTCCAAATTTCAGTATCCTTTGTGCTGTTATTCACTGACAACCACAATGCATCTCAATGTTACCACGTTTGCTCCTGCATGCAGGTCTTGGAAATTGTCACTTCCTCTACTGGAATGTTCTTCTGCTAAATCTGTGTAGACTATCACTCCTCTTTTAATCAGGTCTCTTCTCAGATATTATCTCCTCAAAGGTACTTGCTTCTGATCATCCATGTAAACTGCCTACATCCCCTTACTTTATTGTTTTTCTTCAAAGCCTTTACTGTGTCCAAGTCTATTCTGTTTGTTGTTCATAATTTGTCTTATCTCTGGAGAAGTAGACTTTCATAAACACACTGTCCCTCAGCAGCCAAGTCAATACTTAAAACTTTTTACTCAATATGAATACAGCAAATTTTTCTTACAGATCACTTTATAAACAGATCTTACCTCATCTCATCTCCTAAGAAGTTCCATCCACACCAGAGACCCCTTCAATAGCTATTCCCCTAATGTATAATACAATTAGCACTTTCCTCATGATACCCCCTTGCTGTTCACTGTGGTGCATCTTCCCTTTGAAAATCATTCATTTTTCAACCGTCAAGAAGCAGCTTAAAATAGCACTTCCTACCCTTATTCCACGAAAATATTATTGTCTCTTATGTCCTTGGTTTGTACTACATAGCATAGTTGTATTGTATAGACTGTTATATTAGTTGTTCTCTCACCACTTAGCACAGTGTGTGCTGCTTAAGGTATCTATCCATCAATGTGGGCTGTAATGAATCTACGTACATAAAAAAAAAATAGGAAAATGGGGGGTGGAGTGCTCACAGAAGGCATCAGTTAAAGTGGATGCATGACACTGAAAAAAAAGCAAATATCACTACTACCATTTTAAAGATAAGAATACTGAGGCTCAAGAAAAGTAATTAAACTTCCAATGGTCATATGATAAAAACAGGGTTTCCCTTCCCTCCTGGAGAGAAGCTAATGGTTAACTATGTACTTCCTTTGTCATCAAAAATATGACACACTGGAAAAACTGCTCAACATTTAGAGAAAATGTTTGTGCTTTTCAGTCTTTGTTAGTCCTTGTTAGCTTTCTCCTTTACTTCGCTAAACCATCTAACTTGTCTGAACTAGTTTTCTTTTTTATTCAGATAGCAAGGTTATTCCCTGCCCTGTGTAAGTCATACCTATATCTGTATGACAACTTCTTCAATACCAGAGGAAAGTAAACAACAGAAATCTAAATAATAAATAACCAGAGCCTACTAGAGCAGTTCCCCAGAGTTAACATGCAAACCTGGGTCCACATTATAAAAGACTCTATAGAGTTTTTTTGCCTGGTAAATTCAGAGGCCATTAAAGCTCCCTGTTACATCAGTTTCCTCCCTGTTCAGGAAGGGATTCCTCAAGTCGCAGGCACGGTTTGTCATTTATCTTATTTCTCTTGCTGTGGAGACTTCTGCCAACACTATCATAAACTTGTACATATCTCTTTTTCTTATCTCTCACTAAGATATATATACATATATGATATAATATATATAATTTGCTGTAACAGGATTTTCAAACTTAAATACTCAACATTAATTTCTCCAAGTGTTTTAAATGTCCATGTAAATATGTAAGACATCATATTTTTTTGCATTGGCATTACTTTTTTTAATTTATAAAATGGAAATATTGATAAGACCATTGGATAGGAGGGGTATAATTCCACACAGTTCCCACCACTAGAGCTCCATATCCCATACCCTCCCTTGAAACCTTTCCTGTTCTTTATCCCTCTGGGAGCACGGACCCAAGATCATTATGAGGTGCAGAAGGTGGAAGGTTTGGCTTCTGTAATTGCTTCTCCACTGAACATAGGCATTGGCAGGTCGATCCATACTCCTAGCCAGATACCATTTTTTTAAGGACTGGTAAGGAAGCTCATATGGAAAATGCCTTTTTTGCCCTGCCCTAGACTCAAGTCATAGTTCATTTCCCCAAACAGTGGGGGGAAGCTTCAGTGCTGTAGTACATTTTCCTCTATCCCTCTGCCTCCCTCTATTTGAAAAAAATAATCCCAGAAAATGCAACTCTAGCAATGATAAAAAAAAAAAAACAGGAAAATGCCTACTGCATAACTAAATAATGGCTTGCAAGAATAGTAATGACATATTTTTCTATGCAAAAATGTGTCATGACTTTTTGACAGCCTAATACTAGCAGATTTTTCAACTGTTTCATGAATAAAGCAATCCAAAATTATTTCACTCAACTTCTTATCCAACTTTTTTGCTTCAAAGAAATTAACAGAGAAGAGTCTAAATTTAGGGTGTACCACAGTATTGTCTTCAAACCAATAGTTATTTGAAACAGATGGAAACATGCTTCCTTGGAAAAAACAGATTGAAATGAAGAAACTTACAAGGTGACAAAAAATTAGTTAACAAGTCAAAAGAAAATTTATATTCATCTTTTCTTTTTCTTGCTTTCTTTTCTTTTCTTTCTTTCTTTCTTCCTTTTTTTTTTTTTTCTTTTTAAACAGAACACTACTCATCTCTAGCCTATGGTCCAGCAGGGAATTGAAACTGGGACTTTGAAGCCTTAGGCATGAGAGTCCTTTGTACAATCATTAAGCTCTCTATCCCTACCCAATATATCCAATTTTTTCTATTTATTTATTGGATAGAGATAACCAGATATCAAGAGGAAAGGGAGTGACAGAGAGGGAGAAAGACGGAGAGACACCTGCAACACTGCTTCACCATTTGCAAAGCTTTCCTCCTGCAGGTTAGGACCAAGGGCTGGAACCTGAGTCCCTGTACACTGTAAAGTGTGAGCTCAACTAGGTACACCACCATCCAGCCCCAGGAAATTTATATTCAACATATTAAACTGCTAATATATCTCCTTGGGAGAGGAGGTACTGACTTCTTAGTTCACGGGTTTGTCTTGCAAACTGAATTATTTGGTCCTCTAAATAGTATAGGATGTTGTGTTACATACAACTTTTTAGAATATGTAGCTCAAGAAAGGTAAATACAGCAAACATACAAAACATGCAACAGGGCAATGTTCCACTCTAGTGGACAATCAAATCACATTGCCAATAATTTCTTTGAATTCTAAATTTATACATTAAGAGAAACAATGGTCACAATGGGACATAGGCAGAGAGAACTGACCAGATCTCAATTTATCACAAAATTTTCCAACTGGTATCAGAAAAAGGAATATACATCTGATGGAATAAAACCAGGGAGAACTTTCCACTTTTTCTTAGAAAAATAATGATTTCTATTCAAACACCACATACTTACAAATTCCTATTATCCTGTCAGTACTCTAAATAGAAAGAATGTGAATAACAAAATTCAGTCATTACTCATGGAAACCAGTCCATTGTGGTTACAAATTATCTAAACTGCTTAATGATAAAAAAAAAAATCCATCAGCAACTTATAGCTCTATCTCTAACACACACACACACACACACACACACACACACACACACACACACCCCTTTGCCTTAATTATCAATTTTCTATTTTAGTGAATGTACAGTTAAAAGATAAGAGTACCTAGTTTAGAGGCTCCCTACAGAGTGGGCCACCTAATTTCCACTCAAAAACATATCTGAGCTAGTTCATCATTCTTTTAAAGAGATCTGCTATGTAAACAGAATCCTTATGGATCTACTATTTTGCCTTATATCCTGCTTTTCTAACTACCAAGTCTCCATTCTTCCAGTTGTCCCATGACAAGAAAAGGACCCAATGTTCACTTGTAAAAAATGTGTCATTTCATCCTAAATACTGGACTTAATGAGGAATGGCTCCATCTCATCAACAATTCTCTACCTCCAGGCCCTCAGGGGTGTCTTCTCTCCCAGATCAACCCAACTGCCACTTGCCCTTGTGTTGGAGCATTTTAGCATGCTGTCTGGCAATGCCCACAACTCTCATCAACCCTCACAATCACAACAGTATGGGGTTAAAACTTTTCTATGCAATGAAGTTCTATGACTTCTACCAGGTGATGGCCTTCACTCACAAAGTTATAACAAACTTTGTATTGGGGGGGGGGGGGGAGTCTCCATCCTTAAGAATAAAACTCATCTGAGGCAACAAGGAATTTGGCTTTGTAGTGAGCAATTATAACCTTCGGAAGCTCTATGGGAAATTTCTGGACACTGTTTGTATCTTAGTCTTGTTTGGTCTGGATTTTAGCACCGTTTTGGAGTATTCATCAGTGTCACAATCAAAAAATTAGAGAAAAAATATATAGCAGATGGAGTAATGGCATTCATTGGGGAAAAGGATAAATAAAGGAAGTGACTGGTTGGCTTTGGCTGAGTACAGTGTTGCTCTGGAAATAAACTCTCCTCACACTTTACATGTGGTCTCAGTCAGTCTCACTAATACTAACCATGTAACTTAATAAAACAACAATGCAAAAAACCAACACAAAGTAGGAACTGGGAACTAAGTATAACTGACACCCATTTGTTAACTTTGGTCAAATCATTGTCTTTCTCCACATCTGTACATTTTTAAACATAGCATTATGCTTCAATTTCTAAATGACAGCCTAGATTGGGGTAATTAGAAAGCAATAATTTAATGTGGTAGGGACAGAGTTAGAAAGATAGGAATAGAGAGGGATACAGTGGAAGTTATGTGAACAGGGAGCAAGAATTTCACTGCAAGTGAACAAGTGATGACAGAACTCTTACTGAAGAAAAACACAGAAGCTGAGTCAGCAACACCTGAATTGAGTCCAGAGCAAAATGTGCATAGCTGTCGCATTTTGCAACTGGCTCATATGTAATCCTAGGCAATTCCTTCTTTCAATAAATAGTTGACATGTGTCAATTGGACTGTTTCACTTATACCTAAGTATGTCTGATACCATGTACACCAAACCTATTCTCAATCTACAGAATTAGTCATAAATCAGAAAATACCTGAAGATCACAGAAACTATCCTTACCAGACCTGTAACTCCTTTTAAGCTGAGACATCCTTGTCTTAGTTTACTGCTTGAAACTATCTTATTACTATATACAAGTGTATTTAGTACTTGACTAGCACCATGAATTATATCTAACATTAATTTAAAGACATAAAAGTAAAGGGGGCCAGGCAGTGGTGCACCTGGCTAGGCACGCAAATCACTGTGCGCAAGGACCTGGATTCAAGTCCCTGTTTCCCACCTGCAGGAGGGATGCTTCACAAGAAGTGAAGCAGGTCTACAGGTGTTTATCTTTATTCCTCCCTAACATCCCTCCCCTCTAAATTTCTCTCTGTCCTGTCAAACAAAATGGAAAAGAAAAAAAAGGGGGGTAGCTGCCAGGAGCAGTGATTCATAGTGCTGGCACTGAGCCCTAGTGATAAACCTGGGTGGCAATAAAAAAAAAAAAGACAAAGTACATAACACCAATTAATGTTCTAATTAGAATGAAATTCCTAAACTAAGCCAAGTCTGGGCACACTCAAATTAGACTCATTCACACAAATATAATCATATTTGTGCTATTTAGCATATGAACAAAAACCTGCCCTTACTGTTCTATGTCCTCTAACTTTTTTTAAAAGATGAAGGTGTGGTGAAAGGAAAGAGTTTACTCAGTAAAGTATATGTCTTACCACTCATGAGGTCCTAGGTTTGAGCTGTGCCACCACACAGAGGCATAGAGGGGAAGTTCCATGGAGACTAGACTGGTGATAGTGTGTTTCTATCTTATTATTAAAAATAACAAGGAAGGGAAAAAAAAAAGGTCTGGTAGCAATGGCATCACACATGTAGGAAACTCTGGTACCACAGGAGAGACAAACAAGCAAACAAACAGCTGGAGAGATGGATACATATTTCAAATTTTACTTTTCTTTATAACCAAAAACTGGACTAAAGGAACAACTCAGGGTCTGCTGGGTAGTGGTACACCTCACTGTAACATTGTAACATGAGTGCACATGTTACAATGCACAATGCCCAGGTTTGAGTGCCAGTTCCTTTTAGTGGTTTATTCCTTTTATAAAACTTCAATTTATATTTTAATGTGCTGATTATGTGGTATTCAGTATATCTTTCTGTAAAATACACATCTTCAATTTGTGCTTCCTTCACTTTAGTAACTTTAGCATTCTGTTGATCTTGTCATCTCTTTTGCAAATGTCTTCCTCTATAACTCCATGTAAACACTTTGTCTTTTGACTCTCAACATTATAAATCTTTAATAAAACAGGTATGTGGTATTAAAAATATTTCACATGCCTTATTAAAATAAGCAACTTAGAAACACAGACACAAAGAAGTTGCTGTCTAATTACTTTCAATTATCTAATTGCAATGTGACTCACAGTGTAGTAAATGACATCTTGACAAGTAAAAACAACTTTCAAGAAAGTAGAGGTCAGCTTTCAGTACTGAAACTTGGGCTATTCTATAGCTAAATGCTACAACTGATCTGATACTTTTTCTGAATTCAAACATGATATCTTGCAATCAAGTTTATCTGTTTTGTTGTAGGTATAATATGAAACCTAATCTAGTCAAAGCATATTTTATACATATGTTAAGGTGATATAATCTTTAAAAATTCCAGTGTTTTGAGGAAATGGTATATAACTTTAATGTAATCATGGTATTAAAAAATCTGGACACTTTACATGACATTTCTCCTTTTATTTATCACTGAATAGAGATAGAGAGAAATTGAGAGGGGAGGGGGGAGAAGAGATGGGCAGAGGTAGAGAGATACCTGCAGCCCTGCTGTACCACTCATAAAATTTGCCCTTGCAGGTGGGAACCAGTGGCTTGAACCTTGGTCCCTGTACACTGTAATATGTTGCTCAACCAGGTCCCCTATTGCCTGGCCCTGAGTAGCATTTCTCTTTTAACTTTTTTTTTCCTACTTTAGGCAGCAGAAATTTTGTTTTACTATTTATTTATTGTTTGTTTGTTTGTTTCTTTTTGCTGCCAAGGGTTTTACTGTGATTCCATGCCTGCATGATTCTACTGCTCCAAGTGAGCTCTTTTTTCTTTTAGATAGAGACAAAGAGGTGGAAGAAACAGAGAGAGAAGACAGTCATTATGGCATGGCCCCGCTGCTCATGAAGTGCTGCTTTTCATGATGCTTCCATGTTGTGAGCAGGGACTCAAGCCAGGTACCTTCTATAAGGCAATGTATTTACAAGATGAGCTATCTCCCACCCCCTAGCTACAGAGTATTTATATTCATGTACACATTCAGAAATTAGAAACTATGAATATAGAGATACTTCAGCCTTAAAAAAAAAAATAAGCCAACAGCGGTCACACAGTGGCACACCCAGTTAAGTGCACATTTTACAGTGTGGAAGGACCCAAGTTCAAGTCCTTGGTCCCCATCTGCAGGGGGAAAGCTTCATGAGTGGTGAAGTAGTATTGCAGCTCTCTTGCTCTCTCTCTCTCTCCCTCCCTCTCTCCTTCTCCCTCTCCCTCTCCTCTCTCCTTCTTCCTTTCCCCTCTCTCTCTTTCTCTCTCTTTCTATTTCCTACTTCCCTCTTGATTTCTCACTCTATGATTGATATAAAAAAGTCCACAATGACCACTGTAGTTTTTCCACTTCCATTAAAGAAGTAAATTATGTTTTCAAAAATAAATACACAGTATTCACACAGACACATGAAAAGTTCTGAAACTATGGTCACTACACACTTTGGTTGTTTATCTAAGAAGAGTAATGAGATGTGATGATCTACCTTCTTAGCCAAGTCCTCTGTTGTAATAATAGCTACCATTTATTTAACACCTAGCCAGGATTTTGTCTGTGTTTATTCAAGGGGGGTTTCCCTTTACAAAGCTAACCAGCCCATACAAGAACAAATCCACAATCACCCTCTTGTTGGTTCTATGCTCTACCCAACTGAAATAGGCAGAGCAAACAACTGAAGTATTGTTACTGGACAAGATAATCAACAATGTGGATAATTGAAAATTAACAGTGGAACTCTCTACTGAGTGCCAAAAGTAATCATTCTAAATAGTTACCTTCAGCAGTCCAAGAAAGAAAGTTGATAATCAATTATCAGGAAGTAAGGATTACATGACCAAATAGAACTTTCGACTTTTTATTGACATAACTAAATCAAATGAGATAGAATTCTGATTAACGTTTCATTTTTCTTTGGCATTTAGTATTTCAACATAATCACACAAGAAATTGATAGCAAAACATTTGCCAGATTCTTAATACAGAAAATCAACAAAGGTTTATAAACAGATAAATCAACATAGTACATAAAGTTTGAGGATCTGGTATGCACCAGTACCATGCAAGGATACCACAACATATAAATAAATAAATAAATAAATAAATAAATAAATAAATAAATAAATGCAACTAGATCCTTGCCCTCAAGGAGAATGAGTCTTTTATTTGGGCTTCTTGATTCTCCACTCTATTAGCCACAGAAAAATTCTATTCAGAAACTTTATTTTTGTTTAAATCTTTCTCCTATATAAATTCACTCTAAATTTGACATTTTTCTGTGACTCCATGGCACAAAAATGAAAATTTATCATATTCATTCAACAGTCAATTGTTAGGTGTCCTCCCTCTAAGTGACATGCAAGGTAGTTAATGCAGAAACTCTAAAGATAAGCTGTACAAAACCTATCCCTTGGGAAGATCACAGTACCACTCTTATAAGCTAGCTTTCCTAACACTGTATATAGAAAAGTTCTTGAAAACAGGAGCTTGTGGCTTTTATCTTTATGTCATCAATCCCAAGCCTACAGTAACAGCTAAATGTGTTAATTCAGTACCTGATGAAAAGATCTCTAGATAGGAAATAAGTAGAATGTGTTTTGATCACAGTATGTCATTGTGACATGGTGGCCCTTCCATTCTTCAATGAACAATGAGATTTCTATCGTGTTATATATATAATCTCAGGGCCTAGTGGAATATGAGTATTTTAATTTCAAGTGAGAGAAGTAAACATACTTAACAACCACAGAATATGTTTTAAGCAACTTTAAATCCATCGAAACTGTGATTACTTCAATGACTAGGCCTATGCTGAAATCACATCTTGAAACATTATTCTAACTACTATTATGGAATTTACATTCTGATTTTGATATATTGACTTCTTTTCTTGTCTCCTTTTACCTGAAGATATATAATTTTGGGTCTGCTGTATTCTTTAAAAGAAAGAATTGGCAGAGTGGTTACTGTTACTTAGGATAAGTGTATAATCTCTTTGACTTTCTCTTGTTGGGCAAACTGCCCAGTGAATATCAAATTTTTTTAGAGCTACAAATATGGTTTTAATAGATTCACAGATTTTGGATTATTAGAATGCAGAGCACATCTCTCCCAGGGTGAGCAGATAACTCACAACAATCCATGTAGATGAAAAGGAGATGACAATGGATCAATCTGTATGTGAATAAGTTGACAGTAGTTTATTGCTCCTCCTATCTCTACAGCCCACCACCAACACACACACACACACACACACACACATGCACACACACACTTTTCAAAGAAAAAGTGTGAAGAAATGCTTTGTCCAAGGGAGTTCAAATTAGTCATAATATTCACTTTAGGGACTATAAAAGACACTGTAAATTAGCCACTCAGAAACCACACTTGACAGATTTTGCTTATAATGTAACTATAAGGTACATAATATTGTACATATTGATTAGAGTTTGGGATTATAATGGAAAGCAATTGCCATATATTAAAAGTGACCAACCACAAAATAGAAAATTGTTCTTGAGAAGCCCACAAAGGGAGCTATTTTCCTTATAATCTAAAATGTCTTATACTCAAGATGGTATACTTTATCACACCTTAAGGCTACACTTAACCCTAAAGGTGCTAAGATACAGTAACCTCAAAACACCCAAACTGACCACCTCGCTGGTACCAAGAAAAAATTATGACAGAATCTGTACTTTTATTTTATTTATTGAATCTATACTTCTTATCTATTCTATTTTAAGCAGAGAGGAGATCAGAAGAAGATCTTGCTACATAACAACTACAAAAAATGAGAATGTTACTATAGTTATAAGTTCACATTATAATTTATCTATTGTTTCTGTCTCTACTTTTGAAAATATTGATTTAAAGAGAGATAACCAGAACGTCACTCTGGTATACACAATTTCCAAGATTAAAAATAGATTTCATACATACAGCTCTACATACTACAAACTGCTCCATCTCCTGAGCCATCTGTTTTTTTTTTATTGAGTAAATTATTTTGTCTTATAATTTGCAGTGCTTTTATTTATTTATTCAACATACTTGTGGAAATAGAGGAATTTAAACTACACTGCAAAATTTAAGGTAATATTAGTTCCTATAACTAGTGTGTATTACTTTAAAAACAAGAAACCCTAGAAAGATATCAGACAATAAAATTATAGTTAGGATCAATTTACCTATGTGTGTAAAACAAAAGGTGGTAGGAAACTTTAATATCTCATTCCTTCTGCCTGACCCAGGCTTGTAGTTAATCTTACAATATTGGGATCATGTACTCAAATAAAAATATGCAACTACAATAAAAATAAATATACCAATATGTATTTTTAAGGTTGGTTTCTGAAACACATTCACTTATTTCATATAAGCACTGAGGAGACACATAATGTTTTAATGTCATTGGGTCATTCAGTTTTTCTTTACACCTTTATTGAAATTCTTCACTAATCTATTAGATGTGATGATTTAATAATATATTAATTATACCCACTGGGGTGCCTAGATCCATTTTGGAAAATGTGGCATTTGGAACTATGATTTCAGATGAGAAAAGAGTCAAATTAACCACTAGTAGAATTCTACTAAATAGCCCCAGTTTTCAAAGAATATTAAGAACAACTTTATAGTTAGCAAAATGTTTCAAAATTGAGGAAATGGGTTATAATTGGGATTGATGCCTCAAAAAAATCTGTGCTTCAATGAGGATAGATTCATGTTCATGACAGGGAAATGGACTGTATATCCCAAATCACTCTAGTACTAATAATGAGTAATCATCTTTCCAAGAGGTATGCCAAAATTATTGAGGAAAATACCAGCGCTCCTTTCAAATAACAAGTGAGAGTAAAGACACACCTGACTCACCTACAGAGATGCAGAACAGCAATTACTCCAGATGCCTCTAAGACTTTAAGACACATGATAAAAATCAATGTCTGGGTCCCTATAGCAAGCCTCTCTTGTGCACTGCCAAGCATCCTCCCTGTCTTACCTCTTATAAAAGTAACATCAACCAACTCCCCCTATTCAGCATTTTGCCCTGAGCTTACCCCATTATCCATCAACATTCCTAGAAGAATATATAGCTTACAAATGTGGAAAGTTAAAACTTAAGAGGATTTGAATGACCAGCCAAGATGATGTAATAATATAATAATAAAAGGGAAAAAATTAGGAAAATATAAGAAAGCTGGTCTTTCAATCCAGAATAGATAACCCATCAGAAAAAATCTTAAGGTTATAACTTGTAGCTTTACATTTTCACCTCCAGATTTCTACATAACTGAGTCAAATACTTCAGAGTTTCTCATTTACTCAGGTCATGGGTAACACTACAGCCACTGTCACTGGTCATCTCCATCAGGAACAATATAATGGATCCCTTTGTGGGCCTCTATAAGATTGCCCTCAATGTGGACCAACAATGGTAGGGACAGTTCCATTCTCCGAAGGGAGGTTGGACAACAAACTCTACCTACTACCCAAAGAAGATAGGTCCTAAAATTAGTGCAGCCTGGAATGTTCCTAGCTGTGACCACAGAATGCAAGCTCAGACCTACAGAGGTGAAGAGGTTACATAGGCTCCTATGCTGAATATGGGCACGGGAGCAAATCAATGGGGTCCACAGTTAACAATATTTCTATACCTTCCCCATATTTGGGAGCTACTCTCTTTCCTGATCCAGCTTTCTAGTCCTTTTCCCAGCTATGACACCATTACCCCAGAAAATAACCTTGGTTCACCTGCATATTAGATGCCAGGCACAGGAAAAAAATAGTAGTCACAGGAACCTTGGAATATACCTAAAATAGATCTACTAGCTTTTTCCAAAATGGAGACGCCCAAATCTTCATCTGCAATATTCTCGCCTTTAGGTTCATAATTAATCAACAATTTATTCTGCTTTATGTTTTAAGTCTTTTTCAGCCACCAGGTTCCAGATGCTACCTGCATAATGCCAACCTGACTTCCCTGGGCAGATGACCCCACCATGTGTCTTGGAGCCCCACCTCGCCAGATCCCTGCCCCACTAGGGAAAGAGAGAGACAGGCTGGGAGTATGGATCCACCTGCCAATGCCCATGCTCCACGGAGAAGCAATTATAGAAGCCAGACCTCCACCTTCTGTACCCCATAATGATCTTGGGTCCATACTCCCAGAGGGATAAAGAATGGGGAAACTATCAAGGGAGGGGGTTGGATACAGAGTTCTGGTGGTGGGAACTATGTGGAAATGTACCCCTCTTATCCTATAAATGTACCCCTCTTATCCTTGTCAACATTTCCATTTTATAAATTAAAAAAAATTAAAAATTCTCTATAACTCATTAGTTAAGTTATTGTATATCACAGTTAACATTTATTAAAATTTCAGAAAATGTCATGAAGTTAAGCAGCCTAAAACATAATCAGCAAAATGTTCATCTTTCATTTAAATTTCCAAAAACAAGTTCAATTTTTGGAGGAAAGGGAACTATCTTCATGGAGTCAGAGAGATAGGGATGGGAAAAACAGGCAATTATAAAGGAGTGAAAAAAGAAAAAAAGTTCTAAATCAAACAGTAAATAATAACATTAAGATTTTTCTACTGCATTAGAATTCTCATTAACTGTTTTTCAATTATTTCTGTTTTATGCTCTCTAGCTACAGAGATTGTTTTCTATTTAATAGAAAAGACTAGAAAAATTCCTTGAACATGCTAGACATGGACTTTTAAAAATAATTTTTATTTATAAAAAGGAAACACTGTCAAAAACCATAGGATAAAGAGGGGTACAACTCCACACAATTCCCACCACCAGAACTCCGTATCCCATCCCCTCCCAATAGCTTTCCTGGTCTTTATCACTCTGAAAGCATGGACCAAGGGACATTATAGGGTGCAGAAGGTGGAAGGTCTGGCTTCTGTAATTGCTACCCCACTGAACATCCATACTCCTACCTGTCTCTCTTTTTCCCCGGTGGGGCAGGGCTCTGGGGAGGCGGGGTTCCAGGACACATTGGTGGGGTCATCTGCCCAGGGAAGTCTGGTTGGCATCTGGAACCTGGTGGCTGAAAGAAGACTTAACATATAAAGCCAAACAAATTGTTGACTAATCATGAACCTAAAGGCTGGAATAGTGCAGATGAAGATTTGGGGGTCTCTGTTTTGTAGATAGTTAGTATGCCTATTTTAGTTATATTCCAAAAGGCCCATGACTATACTAATGTTTTGGGGTTTTTTTGTTGTTGTTGTTTGTTTGTTTGTTTTTCTGAGCCTGACAACTGATATGCAGGGGGACCCAAGTTATTATTTGGGGAGATGATGTCATGGCTGGAAAAAGGACCAGAAAGCTGGATCAGGGAAGAGAGTAGCTCCCAAATATGGGAAAGGTCTATAAATATTGCTAACTGTAAACCCCATCATTTGATGTGAGATATGGACTTTTAAGACCATTAGAAATAAACAAAAGTCCTTTTGGGTCAGAAGAGAGCTTATATGAGAAGGCATGTACTCTGTCATACAAGTCAGTCTGGGTTCAAGTCACAGCACCGCATGGAAGGCTCTAATGCTGTGGCATCTCTTCCACTTTCTCTGTGGGCGTGTGTATAAGTACCTGAAATTATGGGAGTTGGGCAGTAGCACAGTGGGTTAAGCGCAGCTGGCGCAAACATAAGGACCGGCATAAGGATCCCGGTTCGAGCCCCCGGGTCCCCACCTGCAGGGAGTCCCTTAACAGGCAGTGAAGCAGGTCTGCAGGTGTCTGTCTTCCTCTCCCCCTCTGTCTTCCCCTCCTCTCTCCCATTTCTCTCTGTCCTATCTAACAACAGTGACATCAGTAATAACTACAACAATAAAACAACTACAACAATAAAACAACAAGGGCAACAAAAGGGAATAAATAAATAAATAAATTTTTTTTTAAGTATCTGAAATTAAAAGAATATTTTAAAAAATCTACTGGAAGCGGTGAAATTATACATGTGCAAGGCTCCAGAGCTGGAAAAACACAACCTTTGCATATGAAAAGTAACACTTTATTCAATAAAGAAATTTATAATGACTTCAATTGTAAGTAAATTTTTTTCTCTAGGGGGCCATGCCTTTTGAGTGCACATACCACAATGTGCAGGAACCCAGGTTCAAGCCCTCAGTTCCCACCTGCAGGAAGGAGCCTGGGGGAGGAAGTAGTGTAAAGCAGTGCTGCAGGTGTTTATCTATCCCCTGCTCTTGATTTCTCTGTCTCTATACAATAAATGAATGCCTATTAATAATAAAACTTTCTCTTATGTAAGACTCAGCAATTGGAAGACAGCAAGTACTCTTAAGAATGAAAACTGTATAGTTTTGAGAAAACATTATATGAATGTAACTCCCTTTGTTAGGGTCAGCAAATGAGTGGTTTAGAAAGAATGAAATATCCCGGAGACCATCCTGAGCTACAAATATACACACCACAGGAGTTGGAGAGGAGTAACAGTCTTGCTCATTAAAATTTCTCATTCTTATTATGGTCCTCTATATACACAAATCCCTTAAGAAAGGTCTGCAGGATCAGGCCTGTACTAAAAAGAAGTATACCATCATCACATTAATTGTATTATTACTTCATAATGCTAACCAGCCAGGTTTATATAGAAGAGATTAAATAACAAGATAATTTTATAAACAATGCTTATTTCATCAGTGTACCAAATAAGTCTGATGTATGTCAGCGACTATTCTAATTAATTTATGCATCCACATGCTTTAATTTACACAGACAGACACCTACACATGGGTAGGATAGCTATTTTTTTAATATCTTGAACTTTGAGATGGGTTCATGTTTAGACTTCCCTATGTTACTGTTTTAAAAAGTTGCCCTACACTCCAAAAATGAAGTGAATGTTAATATACCCTGTATTAAAGCTGAAGTATGCATTAATAAAATATTTTATCCAGTTCACTGCCTATTTCTCCAGTCAACATTTATATTTAATTTTAGTTGGTACAGCTTTACTCAAATTGAGCTATTTATTCCAAACCACCTACACCACTTCTTACAATATTCTATTCAAGACATTTTGGATAAATTAATTTTATTATAGCATCAATCTTGAGCTTCTATATTGTCTAAGTGTACTTTCCAGAAACTTAGGGGGAACAGCAATATTTTTAAATCAGGATAAAAATCTTGTTTGCTTGAGCATGTTGGTTTACAATAGCAAGTACGACCTGTGAACAGTGAGAAACAGGAAAATTCCAGATAGGAGAAAGATTAGCTCAATCCAGTTATTTAACAAAGAAGATAAACACAACATTTACAAACTTAGACCCACTTGCAACAAGCTATCAATGACACCGGAGCCCTTAAAAATAACATTTAAGTCATTTGACAACTTCCATGGATAGTTTCAGTATATGGGATGAGAGTGTGTTTTCTTGTTTACTCAAATGAGCGAAAAAAAGGTTTTCTAATTTGTCTTTGACACATTTTTTATTAATATAATTCATCAATGTTTATTTGTATGACCTTAATACAGTAACAGATGTCTTTGCATTACCTGTTTTTATTATAAATTTCTAGAGTGCATAGTTCACTTTTTATAGAATTATAGGATGCAAACATACCAAAAAAACCTAAATATGGTTTTTATAATAACAATAATTTCAAAAAGACTAGGTTTGCTTCTATTTTCCATGAAACTCCACTAGCATATTTGAGAGCAATATATCTATCTTGGTAATTCCAATCGCCAGATGTTACAACGGAACTTTTCTTTTTGAAATAAGGATTGTTTACATAGGTCTATTTCTATTCTCTAATTTTCAAGTGGTAAACTTTGTACAAGACCAAAATTCTATAAAAATTGGTACTAGAGAATGAAAGTGGAAACGAGCCAGGTCCAAACATTCCATTTTTAGCACCAAGTTAGCACAAAAGGAGTTGCTGTTTTTAGACCACGACACCAAGGTATCTTAAAATGTAGTCTCCTTGCAATTTATTTATTTATTTATCTATTTATTTATTTATTGCATCCAGCTTTATCTCTAGGGTTCAGTGCCAGCACTAGGAATCCATTGATGCTGGCAGCCACATATATATATGTGACAGAGAGAAATTGAGAAGGGCAGGAGATACAGAGGAGAAAGACAAACACATGCAGACCTGCTTTATGCTTATGAAGCACTTAGTACTATGTGCATTTAACCAGGTGCACCATTGCCTGGCCCCCACAATTTTGATTTATATTTATATCATTTACAAAACTAGACACTAAGTTGCATTAAAATTAAAATTTTCGTTTTTTTTTTTTTTAACTAGAGCACTACTCAGCTCTGGCTTATGACAGCATGGGGATTGAACTTGGGACTCTGGAGCCTCAGGCATGAGAGTCTCTTTGCATAACCATTATGCTATTTACCCTCTGTCAACTAAGTTACATATTTTCAATGGCAAAAAAATGTAAACACATTTTTTTCTTTTCACTAGTTAATTTTATTATCATCATCATTATTTTAGCGACCAGAATTATTACCAGAGCTCAACGCCTGTACTATTACATCACTAGACAAAAAGACAGAAAGGGAGAGGGGGAGAAAGGAAGAGAGAAGGAGAGATACTACAGCACCACTCTACTGCTCATGAAGCATTCCCCCTGCAGGCTCTCCTTTGTAGTGACCTAGAGCTCAAATTTGGGCTTTTGTGCATGATAACCTGTGTTCTACTGGTTAAACCACCTGCTGGCTCTTGGTGATTTCTTCCTTCCCCCTCCCTTCCCTTCTTCGCTTTTCTTCATCTTCTTTTAATCATTAGAGCTCAGTGCTTGCACAACTCTACTGTTCTTGGTGACCACTATTTTTTTTTTCTGCTGGTAGAGGAGAAGGAGCAAAAAGATGAGAGAGAGAGAGAGAGAGAGAGAGAGAGAGAGAGGAGAGAGAGAGAGACAAAGAGAATGAAAGACTCCTGTAGAACTGGTCCACCAGTCCTGAAGCTCTGCCTCTGCCCATGGGGACCAGAAACTTGAACCTACGTCATTGAGCATGGTAATAATATATGTGCTCTCTACTGGGTGATTTTTTAAATCTTTTTATTTATTTATTTTTATTAGTGATTTGAAAATTACAAAATGATAGGGGTACAATTCCACAATATTCCCACCACCAGAGTTCTGTGTCCCCATTCCCTCCAATAAAAACTGCAGTGATTCTCCTCCAAAAATCACATATATGGGTTGATTAGTATTTCTATAACTATCTGTCTATATGTGTTTTTCCCATTTTTTTTCTAGGGTCCTGCCTTCTTTTCCAATTTAAGTCACAGCTGTAAACACTTTTATATACTTGTAAAATCTCAAGGAATAAAAACCAGTAAAAATATCTCAAGAGTTCCAGGACTGGGGGAAGTAGAGGCTCTATATTGGAGATGTGAGGTTCCTGCTGTCTTAGGGTTCTAAAAGACAACCGATAGTTAATGTTATCATCACGATTTGGTAATTGGGTTAACTTTGAAAAGTCCTTTTGTTAGGGTTTGCTGTACAGTACCCAATATCTTGTATATAGCTGTGCTATTGGTTGCTTCTGATCTACTTGGTCTAGGCTTTTGAGAGTTTGCATATCAATTACACAGCCTATGTATTTAAAGATTCAGTTTGTGTTTTGAAAAACTTCGAGACATACAATTAATTTCCCCCTCTCGTATTAATTAACTAGTGATTTATATGACTACATTTTACTAGGAGTGTCCATAAACACCATTCCCACCACCAAAAGACTGTGACCCATCCCTCCCACCCACTCCCACCCCCCACTGGCCCAGGAAGCTGCATGTCTACCCCTCACCACAGGGCTTTTACTTTGGTGCCCTACTTACAATTTGGTCAGGTCCTACTTTTAGTTTCCCTTTCAGATCATCTTCCTCAACTTCTGTTGATGAGTGGGATCCATTGGATAGGGCCCACTTTCCCGTATGCCTCTCCCAATCCATATCAAATAATATTGCATCTGCCGATCACAACCTAACCAACACGATTGCCACCTCAACATGCTTCACTTCAGACTGTGTCCAGAAACTTCACATGTGGAATGACAACCCTTCAGCTTCATTACTCGGGTGAGACTTTTCCTTTCATAGTATACTCTAATTCCATCTCAGGTGGTTCACTTTCTAACAAAGTCCCAAAACCTAGATATACACCAGTTTCTGTGAGAGAGAGCATATGTTCACACGTATCCATAAACTACTGCAAAATATATACCCGAAAGCAGAAGTACACTAGAGTTTGCAGTGAGTACGCCCTAACACTTCCTCTCCACTATTCCAAGCTTTGGGTCCATGATTGCTCAACAATTTTTTTGGCTTCGTATGTTAACTCTCTTTTCAGTCACCAGGTTCCAGATGTCATCAGGATGCCGGCCAGGCTACCCTGGACTGAAGACCCCACCAATGTGTCCTGGAGCTCCGCTTCTCCAGAGACCCATCCTACTAGGGAAAGAGAGAGGCAGACTGGGAGTATGGACCGACCAGTCAACGCCCATCTTCAGCGGGGAAGCAATTAACAGAAGCCAGACCTTCCACCTTCTGCAACCCACAATGACCCTGGGTCCATGCTCCCAGAGGGATAGAGAATGGGAAAGCTATCAGGGGAGGGGGTGGGATATGGAGATTGGGTGGTGGGAATTATGTGGAGTTTTACCCCTCCTACTCTATGGTTTTGTTAATTAATCCTTTCTTAAATAATAAAAAAAAAAACTTAAAAAAAAGAAAGAAAGAAACTGCTACTGTTACAGAAAACAAAGGAATTCTCTGAGGATAGTAGTTTTCATGTAGAATAGAAACCAGTACGCAGATTTTTGGTGAATATGAGGGCCCAAGTTTGAGTCTCTGTCTCTCTGTCATGTGTAATGTGTGTGCTTAACCACTGTGCCACTACCTAGCATAAATAAATATTTTAAAAGAAAAAAAAAATATCTCAAGAGCTTTTGACATAACAGATATGGAGAATGGAGAATGTTTTTTACTATGTAATTTTGGGTAAGTTAATGAACATTTTTGTGCCTCAATTTACCAATCTATAAAATGATTATACAGCAATAGATTACATAGGTAAATAATTCCCAGTGCATTTTTTATAATCCTGTAAAAAAAACAAAACAAAAAAAAAACCTTGGTCCAAAAAAATCTCACAATTTGGGGACTGGGCAGTGGTGCACCTGGTTAACCACACATAGTGCTAAACACAAGGACCTACTCAAGGACCCAGGTTCTAGTCCCAGCATGCAAGAGAGGACACTTCACAAGTGGTGAAGCAGGTCTATGCGTCTCTCTCTCTCTCCTTCTCTCCCTCTTATATCTCAATCTCTCTGTGTCCTGCCCAATAAAGTGGGGGAAAAACGGCCTCCAGAAGCAAGCAGTGCTGGCACTGATCCCCAGGGATAGCCCTGGAGGCCAAAAAAAAAAAAAAAAAAAACAATCTCACAATCTGAAATTTCATTATTTATCCAAGCAAAAGAGTGCTTTTTTTCCCCCTTTATTTTGTAATGTACATTGATGGAATAAATGTTTTCAATATTTATTATTCATTTTACTAGCTCTAGCAACAACAACAAAAAATCCAAATAATATAATCAGATTAACTGTAAATATATTAAAAACAGGAGTTAACATGTGATGAGATTGATCTTATATATATACACATGCATAGTCTTAAATATATATGTATAAAGCACATGCACACTATATAACACAACTACTATTCTCTCAAGACAAGAATCAAAAGGTTACAAAAACAGAGAGATGTCATAGAGTCCAAAGAAGGAAGAAGGTGCACAGTAGAATACAATGAAATGAAAGTAGGACTTAGTTGGAGGGTGAGGAGCACTAACACACAACTGAAGAAGATATGAAATTTTACTCTTGAGACAGCATAACATAGCATTTGCTCAATTAAAAAAAAAAGGCAGGAATTAAAATGCTCCAGGTTTTTCTATCCCTTCTTCCTTCTTTGAAGCTTCTATGCAACTGCTGTGATGCAGGAAATTCATAACAGTAAACATTTTATTCAGTATTTCTTATATTAATATTGACAGCTCCCAACATAAACAGGTCAAGGTAAGTTAGTTATTTAGAAGACCTGGAAGACGTCTCACCCAATTTACTATGAGCAAGAACCTGGATTCGAGTTCCTGGCACCATATGAGGGAACCCTGCAAAAGGGGAAGCTTCATGAGCAGAGGGGAAAAAAAATGTGGTCATTTATTCTTTGATAGAAAGTGATAGTGAAAATGCAGAAATTCCTCAACTCATTAAACAAAAGCTTAATCTCTAATGTATCTGAAATAGAGGTTTTACAAAATAAAAAACATAAATTTAATGCTATTTAAGTAGAGAGGAGCAGTAACAAAAGCAGTAGAAGAAAGGTTCTAAAACTATGTAGAGGAACCCCATTCACCCATTCACACTGACAAGGGAAGAGCAGTGATATTTAAGTCCATGAAACTGCTGGGGGGGGGGGGGGGCGAAGAGGAGGGAGTGCACGAGGGAGGGAGTATCATCTCCAGGACTTCATTAGTCCAAGCTGACTTTTTCAGACAGAAATGGCAAGGAGTGGGGATGGGGGTTAGAGAGAGAGAGAGGGAGAGAGAGAGAGAGAAGCCAGCACCAAAGCTGCCTTCAATGTGATGGAGGAAGCAGCTTTTTACTTGTAAGTACTTACTAAAATAAAACTGAGCACTACTGAGTGTACAAGTTTGTTCCAATAAACAAATCACTACAGAGTACAGTGATTACTATGAAGTAGATAGATAAACATAGGTATCCTGTTAGATTTTTTTTTTACCCTAAGCTCCCTTATTGAGGGGTATAACGGCAGTTATAAAGTTGTTAAAAAGCAAATATTTAAATAGTTGATGATGTATAATAATTTTAGTAATATAACTTTTTAGTTTTTATGAACCTGAGCCAACAGAAACCAAAAACTAGTAAGATTTATTTATATAGTAACAACAAACAAATTATGATTAACTATTCACTATTAGCACTGATTGCTAAGCATGTGTGCACACACACATTCTCCAACCCTCTCAACTATTGGCAAAGCATAGATCTAGATAATTCAGGTCTTCTTATTCTATTCATTAAGATCAAATCCATTGACCAAAACACACAGAAGTACTATCTGAAGTACTGGTTATTTTATTAGATTTCAAGCATATCTAAAGTCAGAAAATTCAAGTGTTTGCATTTTAATGTCCTCCTTGTAGTATAAAGGAAGACAGTGACTTGGATCCACAATTTCTGACTTTCATCAATAACAATTCCACTCAAGAATCCAGGGAAAAGGGTGATTTAGTGACTATTCTACGTCCTTTTAGACAACTAATCCAGGTTCATTCAGATCCTTTAAAAAATCGAGTGGTTACACAAATTTACATAAAATTGCAACTGCATGCTGTAAGTATTCAATGTTAAGTGTGGATATTATTAATTTGTTTACTAGTAGCAGGGTAACTAACACTACAAATAAAAACAGAACTGTAGCCCACTTATATGGAGCAAAGTATAGTTTGTAAAGAGAACCAAATGTAAAATGATAAAAATTAATGACTAAAGAAAAAAAAAGAAAATGAAGATGGAAAAGGGGACATACCTAATGGGGAAAAAAGAAATACAACATTACAGAGAAGGATAGGAGGTGGGGAGGAGGGTGGATGACAGTGAGATAAGATGATGGTAGTGAAATGACTCTTGTCCAGTTTGTTGGTTGTGCTTTTTTTTCTTTAAGATTTCTGTATGTAAACAGAAATCATTTTTTATTCAGACTCTTCTTAAATAAAAAGCTCAAGTTTGAAACTTTGCGTTATGTGTAAAGGAATGACTTTTGTTTTTGAAATGTACTTTGGAACCTACATACCATTGCTCAACCTAGTGCCTGAAACCTCAGAGATGCCCAAGCATTCCAAACCTGACAGTCTTTCCTTTGTAAAGAAATTAGGACTGCCTTTTTTCTTCAGTGCCTGAAAATTACATTTAAAATCAGTCTTCACTGATTGTGCCAAGCCTCAAAAATATGTTCCTTTACTTGAGGAGTGATTTATCACAATAGAAAGTTGTTTTAACTCTTAAGAAACCAACATAGATATGCCTAAAGTCTCAGAAACCATCAACAAGGTTTCCAAAATTGTACAAGAAATTGTCATCTAGTCTGTATGTAGGCAGACTGTCACCAAAAATGTACTCAAAGATAGATTCAATAGAAAGCAATCTGTGCATCAGTTCAGACTGGCTTAGCAGACTCAAAGTCCTAACTTAGCCTACTTATACCCTCTGTGTTCCAGTAAAACAATGGTCCCTAGCTCTCCTTCTCTATCATAAGGATATTTTATATAAAGACTCATTAAAAAATGTATCACTTTCAATATATTGATCCCGAAACAAACTGTAACTCTGTGAAGTGGTTCAACACGATGTCATCACTACACAGCAACTTGTTTCATTTACAGTATCTATTTCACTTCTACTCATGAGCTAATATAATTCAATTTTTTTAACTGCACACAGGCTGCTAGACACATGTGCATGGCAAATGGAATCTGAACTTAGCTTAACAGCCTCATTTATTCCTGATGGTTTAAATTATTTCATCACAATTAATGACACCCCCTCAGCTTCCTGTGCAGCGCTGCCAGATGTTCAGAGACCACAAAGCCACTCTCTTCTTTGACGGCTGGTGACAAGTCGTCCTCTGAAGGACGTTCCCTAGGTACACAGGCCGGATGACACCTCCATCGCTTAGCACCTCTCTACCTCCCAGAGTAACCATGTTGAGGAAAAAGCAGGAAGGCATGAGAAACCAGCAAATACATTAGCAGGGACAAATTATATGAAGTGATCTAAACTCAAAAGAACTTGGCTCCTGCCACCGGAGTTTCTAACCTTGTTGTTTTAGGAAAGTGCTCTGAATTCACCTCTACTTTCCTAGCCACTGGCAACCACTGTGGAGCGTGGCTTCAGTCTCAGGGAATGGAAAAGAACAATAGAAATAGAAACTTTTCCACAGGGACCCTTTTTGGTTTGGGATGTTTTGCCTTGGAGAATGTTGTTCTTGCTTTAACTTAAGACCTTCAGCATAAGCTTTACTATGTTTTTCAGATTGTTTTTTGTTGTTGTTGTTTTGTTTTGTTTTCCTTTCGCTTTTTTAGAAACAGGACCTTGAACATATACAATCTCACCACTTCAAACCACTTTTTTTCATTCACATAGAAAAACAATAGAGAGCAGAGACTGGGAGTGGAGAGTGGGAGTTGGATTGGACAAGAGCTTAGCAATGAAGTTTTCTCATCTGCCATAGCAACTCCTGTGTGGTGTCAGGGCTCTAACCTGGAATCACATGTATGGCAATGCAGGCACCCTACCCAGTGAGTGATCTCTTCAGTCCATCATCATATTTCTGAAAATAAACTGCTTGAACAATTTTCAACAATAGTCTTCTGTGTCTTAGTCAGTGGACACTTCTAAAAGAATATATAATGTGGCAAAGGGTGTTAAAAAAACTTTCAAGGCTTTATTGAGGTAAAATATCTACATGCAAAATATAGTACCCAGTTACTGTATACATGTTGAAGAGTCTGGTTTCTTTCTTTGACTTAGTAGGATTTATTCTTTTCTTGTTCTTTTTTTTTTTTTTTTTTTTTTTTTACCAGAGCACTGTTCAGCTCTGGTTTATGGTGGTGCAGGGGACTGAACCTGGGACTTTGGCGCCTCAGACATGAAAGTCTATTTGCATAACCATTATGTTATCTACCCTCTGCCCAGGATTTATTCTTTTCAGGAACAGTTGGTTTCCTTTTTAGGTTTGGTTTCGTTTTGCTAATTTTTAAAAGAACAAATTGAAAAATAAGCTTCCATACTTTTCCTATTCTTATGCTAATATGGGTAAAGCCACTTACTTCTTTAGCAAAAATCAGAATTTTATCTTGGCTCAGAATCGTACATAGTAACTATAACCATCATTTGAAGTCCACAAAAAAACATAAACTTACATAATCACAGGTAGCTAAGAGAGTAGCTGAAATAAATATACACATACATTTTTACAAAAAGAATCCAATACTACCCTCTAATTTGGAAAACATTCCCATCCACCAGAGAACATGTGGCAGACATTTTATGGATTATTTTTTAAATGCTAAAAAAAAAAAGTTGATCTTATTCAGGGAATAAGAGGCCTTTTCGTTTGCCAAAATGTGTAATAGGAAAACTGAAAGGCCACCTGTGTCAGCCCACCCTATACTATGAACATAAGTTATAAAAGTTTTTTGGAAATATTTTTAAACTGAGATGAGAAAAAAAATCAATATCAGTACAGATTCCAAGCAGATGCAAACGGCTTCTGTGTGTGTTAGTGATTATGTGTGTGGCCTACACAGACTAATTTCTGATGACTACAAAACTGAGTATATTTTCTCTTTTATAAGACATTTAGGACTAAAGCTGAAATCTCATCAATATCAACTTTGACAACGGATATAAA
The DNA here is from genome assembly GCF_950295315.1 of Erinaceus europaeus. NCBI lineage: Eukaryota > Metazoa > Chordata > Mammalia > Eulipotyphla > Erinaceidae > Erinaceus > Erinaceus europaeus. The sequence goes on from NC_080171.1 coordinate 51,276,762, forward strand.
TATAGAGTAAGTTAGTCAAGTCCCTTTTAGAATTGTCCCTTTAAGATTTTTTTAATCTTCAATAACTACTAAATTTTACCAGATATGCTACACTTAGTATTTTGACAGTTGTTTATTAAAATTATTTTTCTAGGAAGTTCTAGGAAAGCAACAGTCTAGTTTTTATGAGACTTGAAACAATCAGAAAGCTGTGATGATGGCATACTTGCAACAAGCAGACAATAATAAGAAACTCTTAGCACTCCCAGAGTTGCATCAAATTTTCCATGGACCGAAACTAAAATGAAATAGTTCAATTACTGAGAGGTAGATAAGTAAAATAAACAACTAATTTCATACAGCGAACTTGGGAGAGAGTCATATGGACCTCATTCTGTTGTCTCCAAACACTTTATCAGAGGGGGGGGGGAGCTGAATAAACTTTAAACTCTCATGTAGGGATGTATTGCATGTGTGTCCCTGGCAGATGTGGAAAGGAGATGAAATGGGCAAGGGAGAATCAAATATCCCATCGCTGCAGGTTTGCTGAGGGAAAGAGCACTGCAAAGATCTCACATCTGGCAATCATTTGTCAATAGCTGGAAAGAGAACGGCAGGAAACTTTCTGGCTCTTGGAGAAGATGAAAAGACAAAAACCATGTGACACACACACACACACACACACACACACACACACACACATACTGCTATGGTACAATGACTACTGCCCTTATTCTCCACACCCCATCCCAACCTCCCCCTAAATTTAATGATCTTCAGATATACTCTACTCCATGGTCAAAAACATGAGTCACTTGACTTGTTAAAGCTGCAGTGTATGTACATTTTTCAAATAAACCCCAAGGCTGATGTTAGAAAATCAAAATCAGTCAAGCATAGACCGCCTGGTACTTTGGGCAGGAATCCTTGTGGTTTAGTCAATAAACAGAATCTGAATGAAAGACACCACAGTAACTAGACAGTAACGTTTTGAACAGCTCTTAAAGTGAAGGGGGCTGGGGAAGGGAGGCATACTAGTGACCATGGATATAAGGCAAAAATGCAACCAGTCCAGTTAGATCACACTGTATACCTTTGACATAACTGTGGGTAGCACAAGGTCATCTGCTTTTTATAACACATAAACACACATACACACACGAGTTTATATATTTCAGAAATATTATGAATGAATTTAGAGTATTCATTCTTCTGACACTTGAAGGCAGGAAGCTATTGTTGTTTTTTAAATAAGTATACCTATTTTAAAAGATAGGAAGGGGAAATGTCAGATTCTGTTCAGACCATACTTGTGATAATAATGTAGAAAATTTGCTGGTTTCCTTATGAGTTCATAAAAAATGACAAGTTTTGCCCCAGTAAGTTTACCATGTAATAAAAAGTTTTCGGGAGTCGGGCTGTAGCGCAGCGGGATAAGCGCAGGTGGCACAAAGCACAAGGACCGGCAGAAGGATCCCGGTTCGAACCCCGGCTCCCCACCTGCAGGGGAGTCGCTTCACAGGCGGTGAAGCAGGTCTGCAGGTGTCTATCTTTCTCTCCTCCTCTCTGTCTTCCCCTCCTCTCTCCATTTCTCTCTGTCCTATCCAACAACGACAACAACAATAATAACTACAATAATAAAAAACAAGGGCAACAAAAGGGAATAAATAAAATAAATAAAAATAAAAAAATAAAAAGTTTTCAAAGCAAGCCACACAAAATTAACTTCTTTGAAATCAAAAGAATGATGTCTGCTCATGATGATCGATGGACTTCAATGGGCAGCTTTTGGTTCACTCTCATGCTGCATTTAACTAGTAGCAGCCAGTGAGCTCGTCCCTGTAATTCCATAAGTGAATGCTGCAGGTTGTTTAATAACCTGGCAAATTCACAGTAGCTTGTCAAATTATTACAGGAACAGTGTCATCACTAAACAAGCCTGATCACGGTTAATTACAATGCAGACTAGAGAGCAGCCACAATTGTTCATTAATTACAGGAAGCACCTCATTTAAATTTTATGGAAATTTACACTTGCACCCCAGTATGTCTGGCAAAAAAAGCAATGCTTCACATATTCGCAAAAGAAAGGAGTCTGTGGTTTATGAGACATCACAGTAAATTGTGTCTAATCTGGTACTGAAATATTGGTTCATTATTTACTCTAATTTTCTAAACACTATAGTGGTAAAAAATATCAAGTCAAATGCCACATCCTGAACTGTCACCTACGAATGAAATTGTGCAGGGCCAACAACAGCAATACACAAAGGGCAAAATTAGACTGAGAAAGTACCTCTTCCCCAGTTAAAAAGAAATGCCTAACAGATGTCTAAAGAAGAATAATCATTTCCTTCTACATTATTACATAAAATAATAAATTCTGCTACCATACATTAGTTAAGCTCTCAAAGATAAAGTGCCTTCATACCTAATAGAGTTACTGTGAAAAAAAGTATGAAAAAAAAAGGTTAAAACAGTGAGTCAAATCTTAATTTGTAGCTACTTCTTTAAATCAAGTGTACACATACACACACATCAGCAGGTACCCTTGCTAAAGTCAAGTTAGGCACAGATTTCAGTGAAGATAGTCATTCAAAATTAAAGACAAATTCATGAAAAAGTTTCATAGATCTTGGGATTATTAAATAATAATGTTGATAAACCATCTGAGGGAGTCGGGTGGTAGCGCAGTGGGTTAACCTGCATGGGGAAAGCTTCACAAGTGGCAAAACAGTGTTGGAGGCGTCTCTCTGTCTCTCTATCTCTCTATCTCTATCTCCCCCTTCCTCTAGATTTCTGGCTGTCTCTAACCAATAAATAAAGATAATAAAAATAAATTTTAAAATATATAAATGCAAACTAGTTATGAAGGCTATGGCCCAAATGGAAATTCTTCACTGGCAAGGATATAAACAAATCATTTCTCCTAAATTTAGGTGTCCAAAAGGTCATTCTTAAAATCAAGAGGTCAAAGAGTGAATGTTCAAGTGGTTATAATGGTTTACATGGAAGGAAAGCCTGAGATGTAAGCAGAAAGAACAGTAACTCTAGCAAGTCATATAGTAAGTTTCTTGGAATGTAAAATAAGATTCAAAAACAACTTATCCAAACAGAAGAAAAAATCATCCAAAATATATGCCCTGACAAGAATAAAAGGATTATAAATAAAATTTAGGGACCTGGGCAGTAGTGTACCTGGTTAAGCACACAGGTTACAATATATATATATATATAGAGAGAGAGAGAGAGACCTGGGTTTGAGTCTCCACTCTGCATCTGCAAGGGGTTCGCTTCACCAGCTGTGAAGTAGGTCTACAAGTGTCTTTCTTTCTCCATCTTCCCCTCCCCTCTCAATTTCTGTCTTATACAACTGAAAAGAATAGAAAGAAAAAAAAGTTTTTTAAAAACTAAAATTTATTCTAGAATTGTTGGTTGGTAAAGATGACACTTTCAAGTTTTATATAACTAACATAATATGGATATGAACCCCAGTTATTTTAAATATATATGTAGGCCTTGTTTGGAGAGGAAGAGAAAACAGAGAAGGAAATGATCCAGGTTGGTCCTGGTGAGTTCATCAATTCACCACAATAGACTTGGTCTTCCATTCAGTCCACCAAAATGGTATTGCAAATGCTAAAATCAGTAACATGAGCACTTTCATCTCTTTGCCCAGGAATCTGGTTTTGTTTGGAAGATCCTTTCAACTACCAACAACCAACAAGGTAATCTTTTTCACTACAGCCAGTGTTTTATATAACTTCGTAGATACACGCTCTTTCTCTTTGTATGTGAAAGTAATGTGCGCCACTTGTCTCTTAGTTTTATTTCATTTACTCACATCTGCAAAATTCATTGCTCTCTGTGCCATAACTCAAGGCTCAAAAACAGATTAGCCTACACCAACACATGACAGACCATTCCAGGTGATATGTTTGAAGAACATCACTCGTCCTGCTCAAAGAGGTCAAGGATCAGACCACTCTCCACAAAAAGGCATTCCATCACTCTGCATTTATATGTCACACACAAGCTGTTAGCGTTCTAAAATCAGGAAGTACATGATCATGTCTCATATGTGTCACACCTGCTTTTCTGCTATATCATAGCCATACACCACCTAGACAGTACCAGCTTTTGGCACAGCAGAGCTCAGGTGGTCTTCCCCAGGCCAAGAGCAGGTGTGCGAGAGATGGTATACCCGTCAGTATCATAAAAACTGAAACCTCCTCCTGCCACCACTTCTACTACCTTCATTTGCACGGTAAAAAAAAAGCCAATTTTTAAATCTATTCTCTTTTTTCATGTAGGGTGTCTAGACTAGTAAAATCATTTTAAAACCAAGATTATTATGCTTATTTCATAAGCCTGGAAATTGAGAAAACAACACCAAACAGAAGTTCTAAAAAAATAAATAATATGAGTTTGCTCAAGCAATGTCATTCATGTGGAAGCCTCAACCTATCCCTGAATCACTGTCCTACAGAATCCTTTAATGTTAGAAAGTACACAGAAGTAAAGACATGCCTTTGGACAAGAGGTTATATTTCTACTTTAAATCTTCAACATACCAAACCCATTTCTAATGCTTCTAAATTACAAAATAACTGAAGTAAATTTCAAGTAAAGATTTTGTAGAAAAAAAATTATCTGCTCATAGGCTCATTATTACAACCACTGGGCACATCTCCCAATTCATGAAGAAAGAGTACTTACAATTAAGTCTTAATTTTTCACTACCATGCCCAATTGAGTAGCTTCTATTCTCCTGAGTTAGGGAACCATAAGAGGCATCATATACTCACAACTATACTAGTGCCCAACACGGTGTTTATTATTCAATAATGATGACTTTGAAAAAATAATTTCCTGAGTACCAACTATGTGCCAGGACATGTGAAAACTGTTAAGTATATACTAGAAATTTTATTCCTCCTAGTTACCTTGTATAGTAATATCCATGTCAAAGATGAGAAAGCTAAAAAGCTAAGTTTGCTTAGATGACTTGCCTCAAGTCTTACTACCAACGTATGCCAATCTAGGCAGCCAGTCTTTAGAAACCACATTATTACCCACCATATTACATTATCTCTTCAACAAGTAAATGATTAATTTTCACATACACACCATTCTTTCTGAAGAGAACTTATTTTTGCATATACGAACATACTTTTACACCTGTCTCAATAGTATTCATCTCTGGATGGCAGTGATATATTTGTATGACCTTCAGGGACCAGTGCTTTTATCACACAACCCCCAACTGATAAAACAATTAAGACTCCAACCTGGACTTCCAGCCTCTGGTCTGGCTCCTCCAGGTTTGGGCAAAAGTCTGCACCCAGCACTCTGCCGGCACATGCCACTGGAACCTGGGGGAATATGGCTGAGTTAGATGCTGGGTGTGTAGGCTGCTGAAACTGCACACAAACATACCTGACCCAGGCAGAAGCAGTGGCCTCCCAGCTATCATGATATCAAGAGTCTTTAACACTTAGTTTGTCAAATATAAATATATTTTTTAATTTTTTTAATATTTGTTTATTCCCTTTTGTTGCCCTTGTTTTATTGTTGTAGTTATTATTGTTGTTGATGATGATGATATCGTCATTGTTAGATAGGACAGAGAGAAATGGAGAGAGGAGGGGAAGACAGGGGGAGAGAAAGATAGACACCTGCAGACCTGCTTCACAGCTTGTGAAGGGACTCCCCTGCAGGTGGGGAGCCGGGGGCTCGAACCAGGATCCTTACTCTGGTCCTTGCACTTTGCGCCACCTGCTCTTAACTGCTGCACTCCCACTGGACTGACTCCCTTGTCAAATATATTTTAAATGCCATACAGCGGAGTAGATGAACTGCCAGATGGTGACTTCCATGAGAAAACCCAAATTTTATTTGTCTTTCTGTCCATAGCATCTATCACAAAGAGGGGATTTAATAAACATTTGTAGGCAAAAGTAGGTGAGAAAGGAAGTAGAAGAAAGAAAGATAAGAAGGAAGGAAAAAAAATATGTCAGAACCACAGATTCTGTTATATTGAGGGCATCTTTTCTTCCTCATCTTAATTTTCTTACCGGAAGTTAAGAAAAATGTATTCTACAATGCCTATGCTTCCTTTCCTCTCTCAGAACACCTGCTTAAATTTATTTTTCCTATTCCTGTTATAGGCTAGCAAGGGCAGATATTATTTATTATTTCCTTATTTGCTGCCTTTAAATTACATTTAATAGGCTTCTTCTACATCTGTTGCAATAATAAAAAGGATGACTGCTGTAATTTCATGTACATTTCTATACATCTCAAATTCTACACTGGAAACTACTAAATTCCATTTCAAAAGCAAAGTGACATATCATAATTAATCAATCTCACGCTAAAGCATTGTATACTATTAACTCCTTGCTTCATTTTACGTATTTTAAGATAAGAAGAATTTAGACCCATCTACGTCCAGCTTTCTACTTTTTAAAGTGTTTTATCTAAGTTATTAATCAATATTTCCAAACACTGTTATATTTATTAATCACACACACATATCTATATGGATTGGCCTTTCAAACCATCAAACAGTTTCAACTCACCTTTGTCTTCATCCCCCCCTTCCAACAAATCCCTTCTTCTATTTTGCGTTATTTTCTAACTTCAATTAGTATCATCTGGGCCAATCAATTTTATTTGTTCCAAGGTCAGTTTCCAGCCAAGCACAGTGCCTTAGAAAGAATTTCCCACCTCCTTTTTATCCACAAATCAGTTCACTTCTTCATATACAAACCAATTGCAACAAATTCCACACTGCAAACTCAATATTGGATATCACTAATTCAAAGAAAAGAGCTCCTTCAACTCTTCAAATATTTTTAGGTCCAATTCTCCTACTCTTGGTATATTTCTTATCCTTTCTCCCTTCCTGTGGGCCATAGGGTGAAATGAACAGAACAGAATCGGTTTTTGGAATCTACCACTTTTTACTCACACATTCTACTGGTACAGTCCAAGAAGGAAAAGAAAGGTAGGTAACAATTATTGAGTATTTGCAGTGTGCCAGACACAAGGGTCACCTCAAATATAGATTAATCCATTTCTCACAATAACCATATTGAATATAAGTAGTTTCATTTTGCAAACAGAAAAATTAAAGATGATAATAAATAAAATAATCCTATCAGGGCCACTTACTAGTAAGTTGAAAAGCCTAAACTTTTTAAAACATGTGGAGGATGTATTGCATGTAAGTTAATGAAAAACAAGTATTAGTTTCATTTGGTAGTGTCTATTCTAAACGTCTCTACTGATGTTTTATGTTAAAGAAAATAGAAAGAAGATAATGGTGTTACTGGGAATTAAAGTCTATTTTTCTTCTGGCATATGGCAACAAAAGCAATATACAAGGTTATTTATTCTCTAACTTGAAGAATGAGTGAGAAATAGCATATAGAAAAGGTAAAAATACTGGTTTGGACTTGAGTCCAATGTAAAATAAGGCTGATTGACATATGGAGGGACACCAATAAGTTTTGCAACAATAATTCTTCCTGGGGTATGACAGAAGGATGGAAAATTTTTTAAATTTAGAATATTCTGTAGCAGCATAAGCCAGTCAAAAGCTTCCTGTAGACTTCAATAAATGTAACTGCTTGACTGATTAAAACAGATTCCATGAGCCAAATTTGTTTATTGCAAACAAAGTCAAACAATACTTCAAGTTCACAAAACAAATTCCCACTTACCTTGAAATTATTTCATGGTGTCACAAACACTAAATTTCTAGCTCCTTTTTACTCTCACGGAGTATATTTATAAACACTCTCCAGAGGAAAAGAGAAAGTTTAAAATTACAATTGCACCTAATTACAAAACGGACATTTGGAATTACAGCTTCTGAGAAAAAACAAAGAGGCCTGTGAATAAGCTGGAAGGAAACTGCTGGGCTACTAGAATGTTTCAACAATCCAAATGACTAAAGGAACTAGTAGGGAAATGGGCTGTACTCTCCAGCTGAGAATCTTAGAATGCCTGAGCAGGAAAAATAAAATAAATAAGAATTCATAAAAATGGAATATTTTATTTCAGAGACCAGGACATTGAGATTCAAACTGAAACTGCTATCATTTCATTGATGGGCACCTTCTAACATTACTCACCCTTATACATCAACTACAATTAGTGTCAGTTATTATCACATAAAGAAAAAAAAATAAGGAAAAGGCAAGCTATATCTGTTTCTTAACTCATCAAAATGTAACAAGGAATACCAAAGAATGTTAAAGTTGATAGCCTAATTAGTTATAATTCAGCACACCTAGACAATTAGGCCCTTTGATTTAGAAGCCTCTGTAGTTAGCTCGCTAGCTGTAAGTGATAAAAAATAAATGACTGACAGAAACAGCAGACATAAATTGTCTAACGCCTTATAACTATTCCATGTTAAGCTAAGGTAATAAAATATGGTGTGTGTGTGTGTGTGTGTGTGTGTGTGTGTGTGTGTGTGTGTAGCTACTGTTTTCACTGGAATAGAAAATGATATGGAGGATTCCAATTTTATCCACTTTCCTTGATGCTGGTGTTTAGTGTATGTTCTGATTTCATGCCTTAAAATGAAGTTCAGCAGTGATTTTCAAGGGGGGAGATAGCATAATGGTTATGTAAACAGACTCATGCTTGTGGCTCCAAAGTCCCAGGTTCAATACCCTGTACCACTATACACCAGAGCTGAGCAGTGCCCTGGTTTCTCTGTAACTTTATCTCTCTATATCAATACAACAAACAAACAAAATTGATATCAGAAACAATGAATTTTACAATGGCATGTTCAGTAATTGCTTTTGTATCTCTGCAAAGACACTTAAAAAGACTCTTGCTCTTTTTGACATTATTGTATATTGTGCTTCTAAAAACAATAACCAAGTTTAAAAACTAAGGAAAATACTAAACTGATCAGCTAATATTTCTAAACACCATGTCCCAGGTTTAATTATGGAACAATGGTTCTCTAGTACTCATCTAAATTTCACTTTGCTGGTGCTGCAACAGGAAATAAGAGGTTTTGAAAAGGACCTTCCAGAATCCCCAGGGTAAGCTGAAACTGAGTGCACATCTACTCTCCTGTTCATACCTCAAAGGAATCATGGTGTGTGAGAGAGCTATTTACAACTTACTTTGTGTATAATCAGCAGAAACAACAGATATGACAACAAGCATAAAGGCCTCTCTTTCTTTCTCCTCTCAAGAGAATTCAGCAAGGGAGGGCCAGTGGGCATTCACTTCAATGTCAAAAGGGCTTCCAGAAAATACATTTACTATAGGGCAGGGAGGAAATATGGCAGATTTACACACACATACACACACACACACACACACACACATTTTCTTTGTTTACTGAGATCACACACAGAAACTGTTAGGGAACAAACTTCTGAAAAGACACAAAAAGCCACACATTGTAAACAAGAGCTACTGTTCAGAATATGAGTCAGAATGGGTCCAGAAAGAGGGTGTACTGAAAGGAACAAAGAAAGAATATAAGAGATAGAGAAATGATAATTTAAGAAATTTGTGAACTAGAAGATAGTTAGGAAGCTGTTACAGCAGTTTAAATAACACACTTTCATGCCTGAGGCACCAGAAGTCCTAAATTCAGCCCCTGGAAACACCATAAACCAGAGCTAAGCTATACTCTGGGAGATAGAGATGATTAGCTAGCTAGATAGCCAGACAGACAGACAAGATGGTAAAAGGGTGTGTGAAGCCTGGGATGGTTATGCTTCTCGCAGGTGATTAAGACCCATTGGTAATTTCATTGTTCACCAATAAATATTCAGGTAGGCATTTTTCTGATGGACACTATGTAAATCAGTTCTAAACAAACTAACTTTCATGTCAGCTCAGGCCTCTTTGGTTAAACTGGCTATAAGCCCACGTTCTAAAGTATACATATTTGAAGGTTTCCATCTAGCAATTAAGGGATGAAGGAAACTATCATAGCCTATAACTTAGAAAAAAATTGATAAAACAAGTTCAGGAGACATAGGTCAATGACAGAACATGTACTTCAAATGTGTAAGGCCCAAGAGTATAATTTCAAGCATAATGAATTATTTTAAAAGCAAGTAAATAGTAACAGCCCAGTGGAATACCTGTTAATACACAAATGACCATGTACAAAGACAATGGTTTAAGCTTCCAGTCCCCATGTACAGGAGGGAGGATTGACAAGTAGTCAATCAGTGCAGCAGATGTCTCTATCCCTATCTTCCCTGTCAAGTTTTGTCTCTATCAAATAAATAACTTTTATTTGTTGTTTTATTGTTATAGTTATTATTGTGGTCATCATTGTTGGATAGGACAGAGAGAAATGGAGAGAGGAGGGGAAGACAGAGAGGGGGAGAGAAGGACACCTGCAGACCTGCTTCACCACCCATGAAGCTACTCCCCTGCAGGTGGGAAGCCAGGGGCTCCAACTGGGATCCTTAATGTCTGTCCTTGTGCTTTGCACCATGTGTGCTTAACCTGCTGTGCTACCGCCTGACTCCCAATAGATAATTTTTAAATAGGTACACAAATCTTGCTTTAAAAGAGAAAAAATCCAAAAGCCATGTCTCATCAGAGTACCTAGGACATAGATGGCTGCAACTTTCACATCCCAAGTCACAGAAAAGCAGATAGACTTTTAGGCCAGTTTTGATGGTTAGACAATGTCAAGCAACAAGAAGAAAAGTTACTCAGATTACACTAATTCAAAAAAAAAACAATTCACTGAAATGGATTTGACAGTAAACTAGCCAGATGCCTTAACAGAGAAGAGCAGATAAAGAAATAAATTATTGACACAACACTGTAAAGAGAGAGTATGATTGGGGGAGTCGGGCTGTAGCGCAGCAGGTTAAGCGCAGGTGGCGCAAAGCACAAGGACCGGCATAAGGATCATGGTTCGAACCCCGGCTCCCCACCTGCAGGGGAGTCGCTTCACAGGCGGTGAAGCAGGTCTGCAGGTGTCTATCTTTCTCTCCTCCTCTCTGTCTTCCCCTCCTCTCTCCATTTCTCTCTGTCCTATCCAACAACGACAACAACAATAATAACTACAACAATAAAACAACAAGGGCAACAAAAGGGAATAAATAAAATATTTAAAAAATAAAAAACAAAAAACAACAACAAAAAAAAGAGAGAGTATGATAAACACAGAATGGCAAAACAAATGAATGCAAAGCAGAACAATAGGAAGGTGAACTAAGCTAGCAGATGTGCGGTTAGCTTTGATCAGTGGTTTGCTTGCTTGCTTTTTCTTTTTTGTTTTGTTTAGTGTCGGGCAGCTCCATTGCTGACACTATGGTCTATTTACATAATCATTGTTTTGCCTGATCTATCTTCTTTCTACCTAGAGACCCGCCCTGCCTGCAGGGTACATTAATCTCGCCAGTTAAAACCCTAGCAACCATTGCTACGGAAGTTTTCTACCTTCCTGCTCTTTCCTTTTCTCCACCCCCTTTCCTAGCCATTTTCTTTTCTGACTTGCCACTTCCAGTTTTAAATATATAAAAGCATTGTCTCTGATCAATAAAATGCATCCCGCTCTGCCACGAGTTCCTGGTTTCCCTCCCAAGTCGCTGAGTAAGCAGCAGCCCAGTTTGGCTCCAGTCTAGTTCTCTCCAAGCCAGAGAGCACAAGCCCGGGAAGAAATACCCTCACGCTAGCCCGGTAGTTTAGTTTTCTTTTTTTAATGTGGCACTGGGGAATGAACTGTGGGCCTTATGCATGTGAGGTACCACTGCTGAGTGGCTTCCTAGACCCAATTTTTTTTTCAGTTTCCTATTTGGAAGGAGGGAAGGAGGGAGGGAGAGAGAGAGGGAGAGAGGGAGAGGGCAAGGGAGAGAGGGAGAGAGAGAGAGGGAGAGGGAGGGGGAGAGGGAGAGGGAGAGGGTGAGAGAGAGAGAGAGAAAGGGGAAGGGAGGAAAGGGGAGGGGAGGGATGGGGAGGAAGGGAGGAGAGGGGAGGGGAGGGATGGGGAGGAAGGGAGGAGAGGGGAAGGGAGGGGAGGGGAGGGAAGGGAGGAGAGAGAGGAGAGAGAAGGAAGGGAGGAAAGGGGAGGGGAGGAGAGGGGAGGGGAGGGGAGGAGAGAAAGGAGAGAGGGAGCTGGTGAGTCAGTCCTCAGCACTGCTCTACCATCCATAAAGCTCCCTCAGAGCCATCTATGGGACTCCCATGTGGTTTGGGGGCTCAAACTCTAAGTCTAACTCATGGTAAAGGTACATGTTCTCCTGGGTGAGTTTTATGCAGCTTTATCTCAGCTTTTAAAGTTACAGTTTAACTAGAAGACAACACACCATGCCTAAACTTTCTCAACCATCAAGTAATGGGCTGAGACTCAGAAAATCCAAGAATCGTGAAACCTAAAACTTAATAATTAAAACCACTTCCTGAAAAGAACTGACAAGTCAAAAAAGTATTTAGCCATTTTCTAATGTGGAATTGCCAGCTATATGCTTGGAATATAGAGGATTTACATTAAGGCAGGATTGTAGCAACAGGAGGAAGGGGGTGAGATCAGTTACAGAAGAACTGAGTAAAAGGCGGGGAGATAGAATAATGGTTATGCAAACAGACTTTCATGCTTGAGGCTCCAATGTCCCAGGTTAAGTCCCCCACACCACCATAAGCTAAAGCTGAGCAGTGCTCTGGTGTTTCTCTCTGTGTCTCTCTTTCTCTGCAACTCTCTCTAAAATAAAATAAAATGAAAATTTAAGAAAAAGAACTGAGTAGAATACCAAGTCTCTTATCCTATGGTCTTGTCCATCATTATTAAACCAATAAAATAAGAAGAAGAAGGAGGAGGAGGAGGAGGAGGAGGGGGGGGGAGGGGGAGGGGGAGGGAGGGGGAGGGAGGGGGAGGGGGAGGGAGGGGGAGGGGAGGGGGAGGAGGAAAAGAAGAAGAGAAGAAGACAACGACAATAACGACGATGAAAAATACAAAGTCTCCTGTGGTATCACCACAGAGCAGTGAACAACAGGATCAAGACAAAGAAGAGTGAATCTGTAAAAGAAACAAGAATATGATTCTGCTACTCAATAGATTGACAGGCACAGAAGACTGGAGAGAGGGAAACCAAATCCTTAAGCATCCTGAAACAGATTCAATGAGGTTCATACTCTTTCTGCCTTATAAGCTGGTCCTTTGGGGTGAGCTGTCAGAGAATAGGGTGTTAGGCTCTGAGACAGGAGCTGCCTCTGCAGGTAACATTACAGATTTTCACAACCATATCTGTTGTTGTTTAAACAACAACAATATCTTGTTTTTATATTGTGAAATCGTGAATAAAAGGTGAAAAAAATCTCTTTTCCCTGGTGACACCCTGAGGAGCTTAATGGACCATGAATAATGCTCAAATTACATAGCATCTTTCTTCCAGAACACTCAAAAGGGCTTTACACATAATAGTTATTAATTCCAACATCAGGCATGTAAAGGAGGTTGTAATTTCTACTGCATTCATTTTTAATTCAAAAAAGAAAAAACAGATACATCACTGTGGTGTTCCACATTTGATATAGTTGAAACTGCAATTAAGGCATAGTTCTCTCAAGTATGATGCTATTGCTTTAATAGAAATAGTAACCTTTTGACAGAGTTCATTTACTCCTTCAGTTCATGTATTATGTGGGGTTCAGCACTGACAATAATAAGACCGTTCTGTTGTACTACGGATGGCCTTTACATTCAAAGAAGAAAACTACATAGTTAGATTAGTGTCAGCTGGTTTGCAAACATTCTTCTAATAAACAAATTATTTTGAAAACTGGTCAGGTTGTTGCTAATAGTTATACTGTTAAGTTTAACAGTGAACATTAAATGAAACATCAAGCAAGCAGTAAGTACAAAGCTTATCAACAAATGCTGCTTCCCCACTTAATGTGTACGTATATAGGCACACAAGCATGTGTGCGCATAGACACACACACACACACACACACACACACACACTCAACCTACCATTTCAATGAGTGTTAATAAATTTGGCCAGGAATCTATAAAATTTAATGGCAATAGAAACAAATCCCTGGGGGCCAGAAGGTGGCACACCTGTTTGAGAGCACACATTAGCCTGTACAAGGAAGGACCTAGGTTCAAATCCCTGGTCCCCACCAGCAGGAGAGAAGTTTCAAATGAGGTGAGGCATGGCTGCAGGTGTGTCTCTTTCTCCCTCTTTATTTCCTGTTTGTTTCTTGAGTTTTCTCTGTCCTATCAAATTAACAATAATAAGTAGTTAAAAAAAAACAAATCCCAACTATCAAATAACTATCAATAATACAAACCATTGATAATATTAAAATATATACCAATACAATTACAATGTCAATTAAGGACCTGCTCAATCAACTTTTAGGAAGCACCTGAAAATGTTGTACTAAGAAAAGACTATAAAAATCTACCTGTTCAGTGTTTTAAAAGACTATAAAAGTCAATCTAAGAGCACAGCCAGTGTGAAGCACACACATCACCATGCAAAAGGACCCAGGTTCAAGTTCCTGATTCCAACCTATGGGGGAAACTTCATTAATGGTAGAGTAGAAGTACAGGTATCTCATTTTCTTTCTCCTTCATCCCCTTCTTCCCCGCCTGTCTCTTTCTGTCTCTATCAGAATAAAAGAAGAAGAAGAACAGAGAGAGAGAGAGAGAGAACCACCAGAAGTGGTGGAGTCATCATGGAGGCGAGCACCACAAATGATAACCCTGACAGCAAAAATAAAATAAGATAAAAATAAAGTATAATGTAGCTTCTGAAAGATTGATCATTAAAATCTTCATTGGGGGAAGTACTGAAAAGTGACACTTCATTTTCTGCCACTACCAAGTCCTTCACAATTTTCTCTAACCAGAGCACTGTTCAGTCTACTGTAGTGCTAGGAATTGAAGCTGGGACACTGGAACCTCAGAGATGAGAGTCTGTTGTGTAAAATGCTATGTTATTTTACTCTGTAACCTTTGAAATTCAAACATGAGATAATTTTCTGAGTTCTCTTTCAGATGCTTTGTTTGACATAAATTAAGAGGGCAACTTCTATGAATATGAAGAAAACCTACTTTATTTGGGGGAAAGAAAGGAGTCTGCAACAAAACAGCAAACTGATTTTATATAAAATCTATAGTCTGGTTCAGTGTTTCTAGGTGTATTCTTCAAAGAATATTAGCATCACTTAGGAAACTAAGATTCATTAGCTATCCCCACTGGAGGTCAACTGTAACTGAAAGACTAGGACTAGAGTCAGTCCATTTGTTTGTTTACAGGCAAGGCCTCCCAATTCCATTGCTTATAGATCAAGTTTTCCATTCTTTTTATTTCAGAGAGCTAGAGAGAGACACCACACCATTAATTCGCCATCTGTGGAGGTTTTCCAATGTCTTGGTGTTGGGCACACAGTCAAGTGAGCTATTTCATGGCCCTAAAACCATTTATTTTTATAAGTAATTAGAGATGCAGTTAAGTATTAAAGTTAGAGACCCAACAGCCTAACTAAGTAAATAGGAGAAACAAACCTTTCTAGGCAAAAACTCTGAACAACTTAAGAGAAGAGACTTGTCTGTTTAAAAAAGTGAAGTCAGAGCCAGAGTACTAGCTCACTAGGCAGAGTGCGTGTCTTACCTTGCACATGATGTGCACCTTGTACACATCAGCTCATGAGTTAACTCTATTCTGTTTCTCTCCCTGGTTTATAGCAGTCAATACCACGAGAGGTGTTACCAGGGGAAACTGGTGCTGGGGTAGGTGTCTCTCCCTCTCTCTGAAAGAAAAAATGGTCCACAGTGGTGAAAATGTGTGTGCTTAAGAAACTGGAAAGTAATTTATTCAGTAAGGTATTAAACCTCAGCACAACACAAGACTACTATGACACCAGTGAAGCTTGGTGCTGTGGGATCTCTCCCCAGCTCTCTGAAATAAAAGGAATGAAAATGTTGTCCCAGGAAAAGTGAAATCACACACATTCAAAGTCCTACAATACACACACACACACACACACACACACACACACACACACACACACGAAAAAAGTATACACCAAACACACTAAGGTATAAGGTCCATAATCTTTCCAAAATGTCATTCTGTGAAGGTGAGAGACAAAGTTAGGAAAGGAGACTCATAGAAAAGAAATGAGCAAGCAAAATAAAAGCAAATGGTTCCCTCTATATAAGCTGCGTATATTAGAAGAAAATTATTAAGGAAAAGATTTAATTCTTAGCATACAAACTAAATTTGTTTAAAAATGATATAGGTCAGCCTGAAATCAGCTCATGAGTTAAGTCTATTCTGTTTCTCTCTCTGGTTTACAGCAGTTGAGAATAAAGATCAATTTATCTCCAGTGAGAAGAAAATGACTACTTTTTTTTTATTTTATTTTATTTTTATTTTCCCCTTTTCTTGCCCTTGTTGTTTATTGCTCTTATTACTGCTGTCGTCACTATTGGATAGGACAGAGAGCAATCAAGAGAGGGAGGGAGACAAAGAGAGGGAGAGAAAGATAGACACTTGCAGACCTGTTCACCACCTGTCTTTGCACTTCACACCATGTGCACTTAACCCACTGCACCACCGCCTGGCTCCCGAAAATAACTACTTTCAAATAGGATCACTAAGTCACTCTTTAAAATAATTATTAGTGATTTAATATTAATTTAGAAAATTATAAGATAACAGGGGTATATATAATTCCACACTTTCTCACCACCAGAGTTCTGTATTCCTATCCCCTCCATTGGAAAATGCAGCTCTCCTCTATCTTCATAAACATGGGTTGATAATTATTTCTGTAACTATGTATCTATACTATACTTATATATATGTATTTGTCCATTTTTCCTCATGGGCCTACCTTCTCTTCCTTTCTATGTCATACCTACTACTTCTGAATGTCCTGAGCTCTTTTTTCCCCCCACCTTCTATTTGTGGGTCATGATGAAATTGTAGTTCAGAGCTCTCTGGGCATCTTCTCCTAACACCTACCTCTCGGGAGTATGAATCAAAAAATTTTATGGAGTGCAGAAGTTAGAAGTTCTGCCTTAACGTAATTCCTTTTCTGCTGGACATGGGTGTTGGTTGGTTGAACCATAACCCTAACCTGTTTCTGTCTTTCCCTAATGGGGTAGGGCTCTGAAGTGGTGAGGTTCTAGGACACATTGGTTAGGTCATCTGCCAGGGAGTTCAGGATAAAATCTTAGGAGCATCTGAAACGTGGTGGCAGATTATTGGGGTTGAAATTTGTCATTTCTGATTCAGCAACTCTAGATACAACCCTGAAGTAAAAAGGCAGTGGTAGCATAATGTAAGTAAATTTTTAAGGATTGGTATTTTTCTCAAAATGGAATTCACTTTGGAACAAAACAGATTCCTTTAACTTTATCTTGTTTTATAAGATGCAATAAACAGAACAAATCAAAAGGCTTTTTCTACCTAAATTTAAAAATACTGAATATTAGGGGTAACTAGAGAAGATATATGAAAATGCAGATAGGAGGTTTGAAGAATGAAATATGATAGAATGTGTAATGTAGCAGACAGAGAGAAAACAAATATAACACCCGCCAGAAAATAGTATCTCAAGCTATTGAACCACAGTCATTACATTTATTAAGGTTAAAAAATATTTAATCAGGAAAATGCAGTTTAAGAGATAATATATAATGAATATCTTATGTTTAATACATAGGTTGGCTGTCCAGAGATGCAGATTCTTCTGGACTAGCCTCTTGACCCCAACAAATGTATTGCTATGAAAAATTAACCAGGGGGGCAGGCACTAGTGTAGGGTTAAGTGGACATAGTATGAAGCACAAGGACTTGCACAAGGATTCCAGTTCAAGTCCCCACTCCCAACCTGCAGTGAGATGGCTTCACAAGCAGTGAAACAGGTGTGCAGGTGTCTTTCTCTTCCCCTCTCTTATCTTCCCCTCCTCTCTCAATTTCTCTCTCTCCTATCCTATTTTTTTAAAAAAAAAATGGAAAGAAAATGGCCTTAAGGAGCAGTAGATTTATAGTGCAGTCACTGAGCCTCAGTGATAACCCTGGAGGCAAAAAAGAAAAAAATATTAACCTGAAGGAGGTATAAATTGTACCAACAGAACAAAGGAATTCTGACTGATGTAAACAGTGAATCTGGGAGAGGCTTTACCATTTTGCCAAAGTTCAAATGGAGCATACCTTGACAACTTATGGATTAATCAACAGTTTTTCTTTGTCTTCTGGTGGGAGTGAGCTTTGAACAAGGAATCTTTGGTGGCTCATGAATGAAAGTCTTTCTGCATAGCCACTCTACAATATAATCAGTCTGTTCAACAAGGTTTTCTCTGCATGCAAAGTTTAAACATATACAAGGTTAAGAAAAAAATGGAAGAAGATATTCAAATTTATTGGGATTTTTTTAAAAAATCCCAATTCAAACATGTCATATATACTGTGTGCTGTGAAATTCTAGCCTACAAGTCTGCCAAGGAGCTTGAATAAAATAATAATTCAGAAGGAAAGAAAGAAGGAAGAAAGGTGGGAAGGGAGGGAGCATGGGAAGGAAGGAAGGAAGGAAGGAAGGAAGGAAGGAAGGAAGGAAGGAAGGAAGGAAGGGAGGGAGGAAGGAAAGACAAGAGAATGTAAACTGTTTAACAGAACAGTCCTTTCTCACAATAACCCTTCCCAGATCCAGTGCACTGGCTTTACCTGGTATAAGACTAGGGGACAGAAAAGGCTACAAGATCCTGAACCAAAAAGGTAAAAAGTAAATAAAAATTTCTTGCACTAATGGGATCTGTTATATAATATCAGAACTTGGTAAGAACATAAAGTAAGAGGGAGCTCCTTATATTCTTACTGGAAATTTTTTTTCCAAACTAAGCATAGTTTACTTCTGTGATCTATCAGGTTTAAAAAGTAAATGCACCAGCTTAGCAAACAATAGAGTGCTTTTATAAATTATAAATCAGACAATTTTCTGTTTGATTTTGGAGACAGCAGTCTCACATAATGAGAGAGCTACTCTGCTACTGTCTTGCTTAATGCTAAGAAGTGCTATAATAAAGTACTATTTTCTGTCTACATAGTCTTTTACTGGTGTGATGCTCTCAGATTCCATCAGTCATCTATGAGAACAGTACTTCCAAATCCTATCCTCTCACAGAACTTTTAGTTTTGCATTTTCAACCCCCCACCCCAAGTTGACATCTAGATTTAATCAAGAAAGCTATCAGACTGGTTGCTATACTTTCTTTGCTTCCTTAACCCACAGCTAACCCAAGTTGCCTCAGGTTTATGTTGCTCACAACATAATCCCATTAAAAGAACTCAGAACCATAGATCATGATTAAGTCTTCTCTTATTTCACAAATCTAGTAAATTCTGAAAGTCTACCTATTCCTTGCTTTCAGTCTCTTCTGTGATCTCTCTGCATACTTTCCAGATCATTTTTTTCCTTCTAAAATGTGTCCAGACCTTTGCCATAACCCTTCAGTGATAATCTTAAATTTATTAGGTCACACCCACCAACTGGTGTCACAGTCCACCCCTCCAACTGTTAAGACTCCAAGATGAAGTTTAAAGTTCCCCACAAACTACCAATTAAAATTCCTACCTAACTTTCTACAGTGTAACTACACCATGCTTTTCCTGTGTTATCTACTCTTTCTCCTCAGAACAAATGCATAATAATTTAATTAGACTTTTTGAAGTCTCACACTGATTTTGATATTTTCCAATGTGAAACTATTCTTGTGCTGATCTTTTTAGGAATATTCTCTCCAACATTCTACTTCTATAATTATGATTCCTGATGCCACTTTTTCCAGAGTGTCTTGTTAACTCCCAAGTGGGGGGGAGGAGTAGGGGGATCCTCTTTTCATGTGTTCTACCAACCTTAGGCCTTCCAACACTACATAGCCTTGAACTTTAAATACATATTGTTTCCTCCTTGAGAGCAAAACCTAACTTATTATTCTTTCTGTTCCCTGACAGAGCCCAGTACACTATTTTACACACAGCAGCTGGTCAACAAATACATGCAAAATAAACAATAAGTAAATCTCTTAAAATTCATAGTGGCACTAGTGACCCAATGTTACAGAATTATTTTAACTTTATCATTATTCCACCTAATAATCAAGAAATACTCTCAAGGCAAAGATGAGTCAATAATTCCTATTTTATAGATATTCAAGATACAGGGAGGTCACTATTTATGCACAAAGCATTTTTCTCAGTATAATTTATCTTGTAAAGGTCCAGTAACTAATTCAATGTCACCCTGCTCATATGTGGTCTATTTCTGCTGAAATATAGTTCTCTTGTTGGATTTCCCTTCAGGTTTACTTTGGGATACCTCTAGAACCTGATTTCATGAAAGCAATCTTTGAAAAGTAAGAAAAAGCACAATGTTTACTTTACATGTTAAAAGAGGTCTTTCTCTACCTCCTATAAATTATCAACATATGCTGAAATCTAAAGAACAGAACGACAAAAATGACTAAGCACCCAGGACAGCAAGACAGCTTTTTAGGAGACTAAGTACCTTACAAGTCTCAAGGCCCTTGGTTTGCACCGTGGTGCTACATAGACTGTACTGAAGAAGAGCTACAGAAGATAGAATGAAGTTATAATGATCTTCCTCTCTCTCTGCCTCTCCCTCTCTCACCTTTGGGAAATGAGAATGTAAGTGCCAACAAGAATTTGTTACTCTTTTATATAAAACTTTCCTTCTTTTCCTCCTTCCTCTATTCAAAAATGAAAAATGAGAATATTGGCCCAAAGAAGCCACTGAGAGGTCTTATTGCTCATGCAAGAGGTCTTGTGCTCCCTCCCCTGTACCACATTTTAAAATGTCAGCTTCAGAATAAGAGCAGATAAGAAAATCTCTTTTAATTCACTTTTTATGCTAGTATTGACTGCTACATGATAGGATCCAAATATATTTCTAAGAGAATTTTGGAGTAGCTACAATCACCTGGCTGTAAATTTCACTCTTAATCACTTTGTATTTTATTTGTAGCAGAGGTAGAAAACTGTAGCTTGTGGACTAAATGCCATTCTATTGTTTATTTTGTAAATAAAGTTTTATTAAAATGACTCTTCACACATGTAGTCTGTGGCTACAAAGATCTACTTGACTTGAATCCTTGCTATAGATACAATCCATCTACCTAAGGTATTTTTATGTGGTCCTTTACAGAAAAGGTCTGCCAAGCCATTTTAATGTGTAGATTTATTCCTCTTCCCCCAGCAATATCACTTTTAAGAACTCACCTTGTATGTCTCGAAGTTTTTCAAAACACAAACTGAATCTTTTTAATATATAGGCTATGTAATTGATAAGCAGACTCTCTCAAAAGCCTAGAGCAAGTAGATCAGAAGCAACCAATAGCACAGCTATATACAAGATACTGGGTACTGTACAGCAAACCATAACAAAAGGACTTTTCAAAGTTAACCCAATTACCAATTAATGTGATGATAACATTAACTATCAATGGTCTTTTTGAACCCTAAGACAGCAGGAACCTCACATCTCCACTATAGAGCCTCTACTTCCCCCAGTCCTGGAACCCTTGGATAGGGCCCACTTTCCCGCATGCCTCTCCCAATCCATATCAAATAATATTGCATCTGCCTATCACAACCTAACCAACACAACAATTGCCACCTAAACATGTTTCACTTCAGACTGTGTCCAGAGACTTCACATGTGGAATGACAACCCTTCAGCTTCATTACTAGGGTGAGACTTTTCCTTTCATAGTATACTCTAATTCCATCTCAGGTGGTTCACTTTCTAACAAAGTCCCATAACCTAGATATTCACCAGTTTCTGTGAGAGAGAGCATATGTTTACACGTATCCATAAACTACTGCAAAATATATACCTGAAAGCAGAAGTACACTAGAGTTTGCAGTGAGTACCCCCTTAACACTTCCTCTCCACTATTCCAAGCTTTGGGTCCATGATTGCTCAACAATTTGTTTGGCTTCGTATGTTAACTCTCTTTTCAGTCACCAGGTTCCAGAT
The DNA here is from genome assembly GCF_950295315.1 of Erinaceus europaeus. Lineage (NCBI taxonomy): Eukaryota > Metazoa > Chordata > Mammalia > Eulipotyphla > Erinaceidae > Erinaceus > Erinaceus europaeus. The sequence goes on from NC_080171.1 coordinate 51,298,773, forward strand.
GTCATCAGGATGCCGGCCAGGCTTCCCTGGACTGAAGACCACACCAATGTGTCCTGGAGCTCAGCTTCCCCAGAGACCCTCCCTACTAGGGAAAGAGAGAGGCAGACTAGGAGTATGGACCGACCAGTCAAGCCCATGTTCAGCAGGGAAGCAATTAACAGAAGCCAGACCTTCTACCTTCTGCAACCCACAATGACCCTGGGTCCATGCTCCCAGAGGGATAGAGAATGGGAAAGCTATCAGGGGAGGGAGTGGGATATAGAGATTGGGTGGTGGGAATTGTGTGCAGTTGTACCCCTCCTACCCTATGGTTTTGTTAATTAATCCTTTCTTAAATAAAAAAGAAAAAGAACTCACCTTTAGGAACCCTAACCCTAACCCTAACCCTAACCCTAACCCTAACGAATTTAAGTACCAACAAGAATTTGTCACTTTTTATATAAAGGTTGGCAACAAACTCAATATCCACAAACTCATTAAAAAAAATTATCCTACAGTGATATACTAGAAGTCCTTCAAAAACTATGGTGAATATCCTCATTTACAGAAAGATAAAGATCTATCCATGACACAAGTGAGTAAAACAAAAGGAAGTAACATATCCATAATCTCTTTATATAACTATCATTATCTATACATTTGTCTGTACACATAAATGTAGAAAGATGTTACTAAGTGGGTTCTCTCTTGACTGATTTTCAGATATTTCAATCTGTTCTTTGTGGTCCTAGGAATCAGATATACTTAATAAATCTATACCTATTTTATAAAAGCTATAAATATATATACATATATATTTATCATATATATTATATATGACTAGTAAAAATGCAAAATTAAAATTGCTTTATATAGCAGAGGGTTTTTCAGAAAAAAGAGGTATTGTTTTGGATTTGGTTTGGTTCTGGTAGTGTTTTGTTTCTGACCTTGCTATTCTGCATTTTCTTTTCCATGCTTTAAAGCAAAACCACTCTCAAGACTTTAGCCTACACGTCTGTGAGCCAATGTCCCCACTTATATGTGACACACTTAGCACTAATAGCAAAAAGTTCCTCACAAAGCATGTCTGAGTTAGGAAGAAGAGAGGTTAACAGAATAGTCCCTTGATGGAAATGTATTAATTCAATCAGTGTCTTGCTTCAGGGTTATCATAAAAAGGTTCATAAAGTACCCAAAAGCCACATAAGATTTTAGAATTATGCTGCTCAGTGACTGATTCTCAGTGAAGAATGAGAAAGAAGACTTTTTTTTTTACTCTCATTTTCTTCAATATAAGTAAGCTTCTGCAAGACTGGCAATGGTATTTTTTGAACTAGCAACTGAAAAGGCCAAATATATGACACAAGTATTCAGAATCCTCAAGTGTCATCCATAAGAAATGCTAAGTGGATACTGCAAAAGACTTGTCAAATAAAAGAGAATGACAAAAGAAATTGCAAGTTAACTAAACAGTTCACACACTTCCTTCATACCTCAGTCATGATTTCAAATCACCATTTAATAAATGAAGTAATTGAGACTTATAGTGGTTATATAACTTTTCCAAAGTCACATTAAGTAGAAAAAAAACTGTAAAAAAACAGACATATCTGGCTTCAAATTCTGGACTTTCCCACCAGCCTCATGAAATAGAAGTTGTATTTCTTATGAAGTACTTTACAAATCTCAATATAAATTCAACAGGTAAATAAACTTAAAATTCCTATCATAAAGGTATTATAAATTAACAGCATTCAATTTGCTTTATAAGCAATTTATTTAAAATAGTATAATTCTCCACATTATACTCTCAGAATGAAATCATTATCTGCATTCATATAAACATACATACACATATACTTATTGGAGTGAAATATATGCTTTTCATAGACAGTGAGAAGACCACCTTTCCCAGGCCTGCAGATTTTGATTGGCATTGTTGGGGTCACTGCAGGGACAGACACTGGAGAGAGTCAGGTCTGGAAAGTACCTGGAACATGGACACTTTGCTACACCACACATGCACATATATCCCAGTGCCAGTGGAGAGGAATTAAATGTTGCACAGGTAATGGCAAAGGTAACAGGTGTGGGTGTGGCTTGGAAAGAAAGTGAAGGCAGGGCCTTAGAAGTTACTAAATTGTTGTGGAGGTGGCTAGTTCACTTTCTGCCTACCTGGAAGCTTCAGTAAGTAAGCAAGTCTCTCTCCATCTCCCTCTCCCTCTCCCTCTCCCTCTCCCTCTCCCTCTCCCTCTCGCTCTCCCTCTCTCTCTCTCACACACACACACAACATTGCTGACATGTAGCCAGCCAGCATGTATGTTCTCACCTTTTTTGAGTAAAGCTTAAAATCCTGAAAATCATGCTTTTGCCAATTATTTGTTGCATTTAAGTATGATAAATCTACAATCATGCCCCACCTGCGGGGGGGGGGGGTCACTTTACAAGCAGTGAAGCAGGTCTGCAGGTGTCGTCTTTCTCTCTGTCTTCCAGTTGTCCTCTCTCAATTTTTCTCTGTTCTATCCAACAACAATGGCAATAACAACAATAATAATAATAAAAACCAACAAGGGCAACAAAAGGGGAAAAAATGGCCTCCAGGAGCACTGGATTCATAGTACAGACACCAAGTCCCAGGAATAAGCTTAGAGACCAAAAAAAAAAAAAAAAAAAACTACAATCATGGGAGAACCATCTTGGCTTTTCTCCCCAAAGACAATATCTCTAAAGTCTCACCCTACACACCTAAATAAGAATGGAAAGAATTTGGATGGGATAAGAGGATATAAATGGGAAGAGGAGAGAAGAAGGAGGGGGCTTAGAAGAGAAGGTGACATTCCCCCCCCCCTCCAATTTGTACCATCTTCTTGGCTTGGTTTAATATTTGGATTTTGTTGGCACATATTTCTTCCTTAACACCAATATTGGGTTAGTCCATGATTGATGATGAACAGATAAACTAAAATGTTTGTAAAGGTGTGTGTGTGTGTGTGGGTGTATGTGTGTGTATTTTTTCCCACCAGATAGAGATAAAGAAGGGGTTGGAGAGAAAAGCCACAGCACCAAGGTTTCCTTCAATGAGCCAGGGGCCAGGCTTGAACCTGAGTCTTGTTCATGGCAAAGCGGCACACCACCTAAGTGAGCAATTTCATCAGCCTGTTTTATATATTATTGAAGGCATTTATGTATTTTGAAGGTACTGGGCCCGAGTAATAACTCTGGTGGCACAGAAATAAATATAAAAGCAAAGGATATATATTATATTACATAATATATTTTTTTCAGGAAGTAGTTAGTCCACCAGGTAGAGCACACACCTTACTGTGTGCAAGGACCTGGGTTCCAGCTCCCCACACAACTACATAGGAACAACTGCACGAGGAGAAGCTTCATGACTAGTGGAGTAGCACTAGTCAGTCTCTCTCAGTCTCTCGCTCCTATCTCTCTCTCTCTTTTTCTCTCTCCAGAATAGCACCAGAAAAGAAAGATATAGAGTATCAAAGGGAGTCTACTAGGAATGCTGAAATCGTATGACCCCAGTAAACTTGGTGGCAAAAAAAAAAGTTAAAATTCTGCAATCTGTAACTATGCATTTTCAGACAGAAAACTCAGATTACACACACACACACACACACACACACACACACACACACACACACCCTCACCTTCCTCCTTTTTTCCCCCTCTTTCTCTCTCTGGTTATGTCTCTCTGGGCCAACTTTTTTCTTCAGCTAAAGAGAAATAAAGACAGAGATGGAAAGACATCATCATAGCACTTTGAAACTTTCTACAATGCAGTGGGTCCTGGGCTTGACCCTGGATCACATGCACAGCAAAACAGATGCACTATGCAGGCATGTAGAACATTCTGATGAGTTTCTTTATTAATTCTACAAACTGACTTCCTTCTAAAACTTAATTAGAAATTAAACAAAACAGATTCTATAGCTGACGTTTCCTTTTCCCCAGCACCAGGATTATCACTATGGCTTGGTATTTGCATAACTCCACCACTCCCTGGGACCATTTATTTTCCTTTCTGTTTGATAAGAGGGTAAAGGGCAGAGAGTGAGAGAGAAAGACAAAGAAGGAGAGGCAGCTGCAGCCCTGCACTGCTCCCCTGCTCATGAAGCTTCCCCCCTGCTTGGGGACCTGGGCATAAAGCTAGAGCCATCACAAGTTGCAAGGTGTGCATTCTAGCATACACCACCCCCCATAGCTGACATTTACCTTTCTTAATCGCTAGCCTCAGATGTATGAAAAATGTGACAAAGGTAACAGCAAATACTTTGGGGTCACTTTTGCTGCACACACATTTTAGACCTTTATTTCTCTATCTACAAAATGTAATAAATATGCCTGTCCTGAATGTTTTTTATAACATCACAGAATATCCTACCATACATTTGAAACCATAAAATTATTCATTATTAATCCTCATTCTTTGACTCAGTAACAAGTAACAGTAAATGCTAAGCAAATATTTACATCAGATCTTCTGAAACACATTATTTTTATTAATGAGAGAGAGAGAAGGAAGGAGAGGAAAAACAAAACCAGAGCAGTCCTCTGACACATGTGCTATACCTTTTGTGCTGGAGACCTTAAGAGGTGTGAGTTCAGTGTTTTATCTACTGTGTTATTTCCAAGCCCACTATGATGGATCTTAAGATTCAGTATGTACACAGCTGGAAGACAGCTTTCTTAGTCGAGTACACACTCTGTGCCCTACTTGAGGTTTCAGGTTCAAGCCCAAGTACCACATAGGAACATCATTCATGGTATTAGGGAAGGATCCATAAATAGTTGAGCAGACTGTAGTGGTGCAGTGGAGACAGGAAAGGGGAGGGAGAGAGAAAGAGGAGGGGATCACAATATTAAAGCTTCCATCAATACAGTAGATAGGGGTAGGGGGAGCTAAATCCTGGATCTTGCACATAGAAAAGCAGCACAATATCTGAACAAGCTATTTTGTTGATCTGATCCGGACATTTTTAAATGAAAATCTGGAGGGAATATTGAAATTCCAGGGGCATAAGGTCCCTCAGGGAAAATAAAATAAAATTTGGTGTCAGCTAAAAGCACCTAGATGTTAAAACAATATTATACGAGGCCATATCAGAGAACATAATAGTTATGTAAACAACTTTCATGCCTGAGGCTCTGAGCTCATAGGTTCAGTCCTCAGCACCACCATAAACCAGAACTAATCAGTGCTCTGGTCTCTCTGTATCTTTCTCTGTGTCTTTCATTAAAAATAAATAAAATATTTGGGCCAGGTGGTGGCACACTTGGTTGAGTGCACATGTTACAGTGGGCAAGAACCCAGGTTCAAGTCCCTGGTCCCCTACAGGGAAAGCTTTGCAAGTGGTGAAGCAGGACTGCAGATGTCTCTCTCTCTCTACCTCTCCCTCCCCTCTCAATTTCTGGCTGTCTCTATCCAATAAATAAGTAAAGGTAGTAAATAAATAAATACATAAATAAGTAAAATATTCAAAAATAGGCCATCTATAACAATATAATCATGTAACACATATAAGGATATGATTAAATTTGACAAAAGCATGATCCAGGGTTGAGAAACAATAAAAGTAGCATATTTCATTCAGTTTTCAAACACTTAACTACACTTAAGCCATTAAGCAACACTGTATGTGAAGATAAAATATTGCCCAGATGCAAGGTTATGTTACCTGTTACTATTTTAATTCTTTTCTTAATATTTATTTATTTTCCCTTTTGTTGCCCTTATTGTTTTTTTATTGTTGTATTATTTTTTATTGTTGTATTTATTATTGCTGTTGTTGTTGTCATCGTTGTTGGATAGGACAGAGAGAAATGGAGAGAGGAGGGGAAGACTTAGGGGGGAGAGAAAGATAGACACCTGCAGACTTGCTTCACTGCTTGTGAAGCAACTCCCCTGCAGGTGGGGAGCCTGGGGCTTGAACCAGGATCCTTCCACGGGTCCTTGTGCTTTTTGCCATGTGCACTTAATTGACTGTGCCACCGCCTGACTCCCTGTTACTATTTTAATTCTAAGAGTTGTAAACACATCTAGCTTTAATTTGATCATAATACTACATTGACAAGTGAATATTCAAAAAACCAGGAACAAAGACTAGTCCTACTCAAAATCAAACTTCAAGCTCTACTTTTACGAACTAATGAGCATAATTAGACTGGAAGCTCCAATTCAAGCAAATGAGTATAGCTGATAATAAAAACATAAACAGAACCATTAGAATTTGCCAACTTTACATCTATGTTATTAGCCAACAGTGAAATCACTGAAACAGTGGCATCATTCTGACAGCCATGAAGGCCAACCTCCTGAGAATTTTGCAGAGTGGCAAAAACTTGTAAGCTTAATGGATGACACAGGACAGTCTCAAAAAAAGTGAACATCAGGACAGCTATCAGGGGAGGTGATGGGAAATGGAGTTCTAGTGGTGGGAATTGTGTGGAACAGTACCCCTTGTATCCTATGGTCTTGTCAGTGTTTCCATTTTATAAATAAAAATAAATTAAACATGTCTGCCAATGTATAATATTTCTTTTCCTGTAGATAATTGAAATTAAAGCATTATCTTTAAATTCTGTTCCCTTCTCTCTCTCTCTCTCTCTCTCTCTCTCTCTCTCTCTCTCTCTATATATATATATATATATATATATATATATATATATATATGTATGTATGTAGATATATATATACACATATATATAATAACAACAATAAGCGCATATATATGCGCTTCTCAAGGGAAGTTCTAAAGAAAGGGAAGCCTAAAGAAAGGTATTTATATGGAGTCGGGCAGTAACACAGTGGGTTAAGTGCACATGGTGCAAAGAGCAAGAATCAGGATCTCCTTCAAGCCCCTGGCTCCACACCTGCAGGGGAGTCGCTTTACAAGTGGTGAAGCAGGTCTGCAGGTGTCTATCTTTCTCTTCCCCTGTCTTCCCCTCCTCTCTCCATTTCTCTCTGTCCTATCCAACAACAATGTCATCAATAGCAACAACAATAATAACAACAATAAAAAAGGTATTTATAATTTACTTAACATCTATTATGTACTAGAGTTTTACATGCTGTCTGCCTCATTTTTCCTTAAAACCATCTAGTGCAAAGTATTCTTTTCTCTATTTTGCAAATAAAGAAAATAAAGATTAGGAATAAAGTGACTTAGCCAAAGTCACAAGCCTATTAAGTGACAGGATCTTTATTTAGACCCAATTAATTGTTTAACATATTCCATGGTGTTTTCCAGTGTTAATTAGTAAATGTCTAGCACAAATGGAAACAAGGAAAAATGCTGAAAGAACAAATACTGATATTTTAATAGAAGTTTAGTTTTTAGGGGGACAAAGTCTGAAGTAAATTAAATTTGTCTTATTTAGCTGACATAATATTGGAATAATTCTATTCTTTTTCTCTTTGATTATGAAGAGAAAGTTTTAATAAATTTTTAAAAAGCTGAATACAACTACAATGTCCTTTTCATAATAAAAATTATTTTCAGTCAGGATGAAAGAAATATTTTTACATATTCTAAATATACACAACAGATTTTTTTATTATTTTGTGCTTTTAACAAGTTTTTCTATTATTCTTAATAAAAGATTTCATTATGAATTGGCTAAAAGAGAAAAATCCAGTACAAGGAAAAATTTAATATTATTCTGGAAATTGCATTCAGAAATTTTAAACTAAAAGAAAAATCACCAACAGAAAACTCTCATCATCACTTTATTTAGTACATTCAACAAAGCACAAAGAAGCCATTCTAAAAGTGAATATCCTCTAGAATGTAAGGAGAAATGTCTAATGAATTCAGCTAAAATTTGAAGTGTCAAGTCTACACATAAATTTTGATTTTGCTCTTGCTTTAACTGCCTACTAGTTTTAAGCCTCCCATAAACAATATGAATGTGCCCGCTTATAAAGAACAAGCCATCATATAGACAGCACTAATCACAGTAAACTCAGGAAGTCTATTTAAACAAAATCATCATTTTGTAAAAACACATAATTTTTTTTTAAGAAACACATAAATTAAGTACCTAGTACTCTATAATAGAGCACACAGATCCACTCACAATTTACTTTCTTGGGGCATATGAAATTTTTTACATGAAATTTCTGTCACAAAATGTATTAGTGGTAACTTATCAGTGGAAAAACATTAGTTTAACAACTCTACAAACTGTTCCTTTAGTCCACTTGGCAGTTATGAGAGTACATGTACATGCAAAGCTACAACAATTACATATGCATAATGCATTATTAAGGAAGAGATAAATGACACCTCTCAAGCACATAAAAACTAAAAGAGCTAGGTTTGAAAGTGAAGATAAATAGTCAGTTCGAAACTAAAATTCAAATTATTACAATAATTTTCTTATGTAAACCTAAAATAATCTATATTTATCTTGGGGGAAATCAAACAAAAATATTTTAGGGAAGCACAATACAAAATGAGGTTATTCCTCACATCTACACTTTAATCTATTATAAATCACATCGAATCATGACACAATCCTAAATCTTGCATGTAACATGCATAGTTACAACTTGAGTCAAATCATCCACCCTCTCCAATGACTATAGGTCTACAAGAACTAAAAATGTACAAGAGAAAGCTAGATGCTCCCCAGGGGAAGGGTCGGGGTGGAGGAGTATTGGCAAAATGTATATATTTGAGACAAATGCAAAGCCTGAAAATGTCCTAAAAGCTTGAAGATGTTCATTGTGGTTTCATAACAAAATCCCTTTTATAAATCCAAAGCCCAGATGACTTGCATCTTTCAAACTGTCTTATTTCCAGAATTCTTGATTTTAAATCCTACTGGAAACCCCTGACTGGAATTGAATCTTAATGGTTTGGTTTAGCCCATTTAAATGGCAAGGGACACACACACGCACACGCACACACACACCCCCACACACACACACACAGAGAACCCTTAAATTTGTTTTGTTTTAAAATGTGGACCTTCTGCATTCCAAAACTGTATCTTTCTCACTAACATAAACCATTATTACAGAGAAGTGGTTAAAAAAAAAAAAAAAAGCCAGTGAAAGGAATGAGGGAGTAGTAATGGTAACATACAGTACCATGAGCTGCAGTGGCCTCCCAGTCAGTGGTGCAAGGTTAACAGATCACTTCTGGCCTTCAGGCAGACAGCAAAACACAGCCTGGAAGGTGGGGGGGGAGGGGAGGTATTGGAGACAGGGACAGAGGCCAGGGGAGGGAGGGGGTGCCTCACTCAGGCAGTTTACACAAGAAAGGAGCTCAGCTTCTTTCTGGCGCATTCTTCCTCTCTATCTTCCAACCTCTTTGCGTGTGTCTTGTCATATTTTCTTCAGCTGTTAACTGTCCAGACTGCAAGACTTTTAAACAGTCACCGTTTAGGAAAAAGTGAAACCCTTCTAAGTGACCATCACAGCAGATCAGCTTCATGTTGGTGGGTAAAATTTTCCAAGGGAAGTGTTCTTCTGATAGTTCCTGAGTCTGTAAGTCACCACCAACCCAGCCCCCCACCTTGCCACACACACTCCCCTAGAGAGCTAAGTGCACTGTGGCAATAAAACATTCATGCGACTTGGAATTTTAACACAATGCCATTTCCCTAGTTTAACCTGAAAGGAATGCACTAGTCACAACAGACTACATCATCCTGCCATTAAACTCTGCCAAGGAACCTCTTTTCTGGCGGTGTTAGGCCAGCTTTGACGGGAAAGGAGTACACACACACACACTGAGCACAGAGGGGCCACCTCTGCTTCCTCAGTCTTGTCCAGCAACTCCCTGCTCTTGAACATGATCCCTGACCCCTAGCATTGTGACCAGCTTGTGATGCATGTGTCACTCTGGAACTTCTGCAGAGGCACACGCTGAGCAGGCCATTTGCTGTTCCCTCTCAACAGGCCTTGGGCCAATGCCAAATAGTCTTTCTTAGTGTTACTGCTCCCACTGAAAGTCTTAACTTTTGAGTGTGGGGGCTTCTTTTTTCCAAAAGTTTTAGAGTGGCATGGCTATTATTTTTCACTTGTATGTTTTAGACTTTTGAAAAAACAAATTTTGCATTTGTATTCATAATTAGGTTATGATTACTGACAAAATGGTTTGCTTTGGGGACGACTTATCAAAGCTGCCAGTTTGTTCGCATTTAAGTGACATTTAATTTACTTACAAAATACAAAAACAGAAATAATTCTGGTTTCTCTGGAGAATTTTTGAGAAAAACCCAAAGGTGTTCAATTCTAAAGCATACACATTTAACCATTTCCTGTGGTTAGTACTATCACAAAACAAATCTGCAACAAATAGTTTTTTTTTTACACCTGAATTGATTTACTGCTTATGCAGATTTCTACCTCTCAAGGAGCTTATCTGGTACACTAGCATGTACCAGAGTGTACCAGATATGTGCAGGACAAATATGTGCAGGACAAATAAAAATTTAAAACTGACAGGGAAGTTTTTAAGTGGTTCAAATTAAGCTCTGCTATGCCTCCAACTTGGTCCTTTTAACCAACACATTGGTGATTTTGTAAGTTGTCAGATATCATGCATGTCTTTTTTCTTTACCTTCAACTTCTCTCCCACTACTAAAGCATGTCTTTCTAGATTTTACATATCTATTTCTCTGATTATTGACCATTTTCAGATGAAGCACTTTCACTTTCAAGCCTGACCCACCACATCCTGTCTTATTCCTGCTCCTATTCCTATAGTCACAGGCAGTTCTCAAAAGCAGCCAGTTTTCCTTCGTGCCCTAACTCTGAACTACAGCCAGGTGAGCTGTGATTATCTCTGCAAAACACAGAAGGTGTTCTAGATTTAACCTCCTAGAGTGAGGTCATGTCCCTTCCTCAGCAACCAATGAAGAACATCTTATTTCATCTAAAAGAATACCTTAAAATAAAAAAAAAAAAATGATGATCTCTAAGCAAGTTAACATGCACATACAAAATAAACCAAATTGTCTTCTTTAGTGTAATTTTTGTCTTTTTAGTAGCTGGAATTAGTTTTAAACCCTAGTTAAGACTTTTTTTTTTCTTTTTCCTTACTTTAAACATACATTATCATGCCTTGAAAAGCCATTCTAATCCCTTTACTTTAGAGCCAAGCTAATTTTAGAAAAGAGGACAGCAATTAATTTTTTAAAAAAAAGAAAAGAACTTGGGGGTAAGGTGGGAAATCCAACCCACTAGAAAATCAAAGTTATCAAAATCTATGGGGGAAGATTTTCATTTCAAAATGTAAGTGTTGAAATACTGACATAAACTATCACTTTAATCTATAAAACACAACAATAAAGTTATTAGACCATTTTTTATCAATTAGGTTAATGTATATTCAAATTCCAATTTTGATGTTACCAAAGAGAACCCTAGTAAAATTGAAGATAGCATCATGTGATTTGGGGACCAAGGAGAATATTCAACCTGTTAGAGCACCAATCTCTGTGTGTAAAGACTTAGAAATCTCACATTCAAGCCCCAGCACGACCTTATGCCAGAGATGAGCAGGGTTTTAGTCTTCTCTCTCATTCTCTTTTATAATGCATTTTTAAAAATTCTTAATAAAGATATACTTACATGAAACCATAAAATTAAAATTAAAGAATAATTTCTGTTTAGATAAGTATAAATCCTTGCTCATCTCAAATAAATATAATGATTCCAATTAATATTCAGAGAGAAAAAATAAGAGTAAAGGTTTATGGCCACACACAAGCAGTATGTTAAACCCATTTAATTGTGACACATGTCTGCTGAAGGCCTCTGGAAACTGACATATATTTTACAAAAAAGTCATAACCCCATCTCCTTTGATTTCTAAACCAATAGGTCAATAATTTTATAAACTAAGCAACCATGCTATAGTACAGTGATGTATCATAAGGAAATCACAGCATATTACAAACATGACAAAGAAAATGACTTCTGTGATATTGTGCCAATACAGAGAAGTGGTATCAGAACTGACCAGGGAAAAAAAATCAGATCAGTAAGTTCACTGAAAAAAGAAGTTACAAAAACATGAATGATTACAGAAATATTAACTTCATGTGTCATGTATAAGGTGATCAAATCTGTGATGACAATCAGTGATTCTCATTTTCCTTTAACCAAGAGGAAACTTTGGTTGTTAAATTAGCAATATAACTTTGAAAATTTTATAAATTGCCTTTTAATATCTAGAGAGCAAAAGAAATAAAATGTTTTCATCTACTTGTATTACAAAGAACTCAAGCATTTATTAATCTAATCTTCTCAGAGTTCATTTGGTTAAATCAACGACTACTACATACATAAACACGTACATATGTACATGCACACACCCACACACACACTTAACACATTCTGAGCCTGAGGGATGGCAAGCCTCTGAGAGAAAGGATTTGAGGGAATGAAAGAGTGAAGGAAGAAGAAAACAGATGGTATATGGATGAAAATAGGCTGAAAGTAAAGCAAGCAATAGGAAAGTAAAGGATAAGAGAGAAAGAGCATGAGATAGGGATGAATGAAATGGAAAGAAACTAGGAATGGGAGGGGAAAATAAGAGATGGTTGAGGAAGAGAACTGGAGCCCCAGGACACAACACTGGATCAAGCAGCTGGCCAGAGATGCTAATTCAGCGCTTTAACAAATCAATGCCACTTGAAAAGTACAATGCAAGCCCTCACTGGGTAGATGTCAGGGGACTGAGAAAATGCATTCTCGAGTATTTCACATTAAGAGGGAATAATGTGTTAATTTATAACTCTTCACCCTATACACTCGGATTATCTATCTGTGTCAGCGATTTGACTTCTTAAATTTATCAAAAACGCACGCAAAGGGAGGGAGCTTTGGCTTCACCACTGGGAATGCGGGTTTAGGAGAGAGCCTGTCCTAGGTAGTCTAAGTACTGCCTGTCTTTTAGCTTTCCCATTGGGGTTGAAACATTGATGGGGTAAACAGGAAGGAGTGAGCATCTAAAGGAGAAATCTAGGGAGGAGGGAAACTCATGGACCAGTTACTAAAGCCACACAAGAAACGGCTTTCTTGTCTGTGGTTGATTGCATTAGGTACCATCCGTCAAAAGTGACACAGAAGAGAAGGAATAACTTGAATCAGCAACCCTAGCTACCATCATCAGAATTTACTTTACGGAAACTTACTTGTGTCTCTCAGTACACCCAGAGGAAGAGAAGCTGCTGACAATTGGATTGTAATTAAATAGTATTCTCCAAATGCCACCTTGGTTTCATACACAGAGCTTATCAAAATAGGAAAGGAACAAAAAACTAAGCTTATTTTATTTGGTTAGATTTGAGACTGGGAAGTAAGAAGCCAAAGAAACAATACCACAGGTCAACATTCAGAAGCCTCAGCAGAGGTACTGCTTCGTTCTTAAGAAAAACCTATGTTACTAAATATCAGATTCACAGAATTTTTTCCTAATTGCTCTTTATTGTTAAATTGACTAACCCATAATAATGTCATAGGTTCTTTCTAAAAATGTTTTTATTTTGAATTATTTTCTTAGTATAATTTACCATGAAAATCATTCCCAGTTGAGAAAATGCATTTTTTTAGGATTTTTGATAGCTACTGCTGGATTTCTAGTTTTATAGACCAACAATGTATGCATACTTGCTCACCAGTCTTTTCAATCTTATTAATTTTTCCACACAACTCAGTACGTCATTGGTATTTTAATTTATATTTTTCGCTTATTTTCAATATTGATAATTTTTATTTTCTAACTATATTTCTACTTTTTGTAAACTGTTTGTTTTTCCTTACTTTTAGGCACAAGGATTAATATTGTTTTTTTTTTAATTATTTCATATGGGGGAAATACTACTACATTGCTATCTCAATAGTTGTCACATGTGTACACATTTCTTATGTCCTCATGAGAGGTGCCTGCACACTACACCCACCAACCGTCTTCCTCCCCTACAGTATATCACAGATCTACAAAAGAGAGACTGCTAGAAGTTTTTTACTGCTAAAATAAAAGTATTATCAGACTTAAGTTTTCAAGGAGCAAGTATTGCCAATTCATAATGACAAGAGTGTTAAGATTTCAGACTGGACAAGAATAAGTTTTAGGGCTGGGTGGTGGCGCACCCGGTTGAGCCGACATGTTACAATGAGCAAGGACCTGGGTTCAAGCCCCCAGTCCCACCTGCAGGGGGAAAGCTTCACAAGTGGTGAAGCAGTGCTGCAGGTGTCTCTCTGTCTCTCACCTTCTATATCCCTCCCTTCCCTCTCGATTTCTGACTGTCTATTCAATCGATAAATAAAGACAATTTTTTAAAATTTTTAAAAAATAAGCTTCAAGAAAATGTTTTGAGTAAGATGACATAACCAAAAATACTAAGAAGTAGTTCTATATATAAAAAGAAAAAGATGATCCAGATGGTAACTCTTCTCCACTTTAAAAATTGTTTCTACTACATAGAATAGTACTTGAGGGAGTCCAGTGGTAGTGCAGTGGGTTACGCAAGGACCAGCTTAAGAATCCTGGTTCAAGCCCCAGGCTCCCCACCTGCCTGGGAGTCCCTTCACAAGCAGTGAAGCAGGTCTGCAGGTGTCTATTCTTTCTCTCTTGCTCACTGTTTTCCCCTCCTCTCTTCATTTCTCTCTGTCCTACCCAACAACAACAATAATAAAACAAGGGCAACAAAAGAGAATAAATAAGTATTTTTTTAAAAATCAAAAAAAAAGGATAGTACTTGAAACTGAGGGAGTATTTTTATTTGATACTTGTGCAATTGCTACAGAAACAGACACCCTCTTAGGTTCTGGACATTCATATGTAAATGAATGCTGATGAATGGAAATGAGATGCTATACTTGATGGCCAACATTCAACATTTAGTTTGTAAAAAGCAAAGTTACCTCAGTCACTGAAGCTTAAACCTCTTCCCTTCTACAACTAGGCACAAAAGAGAAATGAAAGACAATGATGGCTCTTCTACCAGTTTCTATTGGCTAAATACCACCTTTGGGAGATCTACTCATGAAAGAAAATATTCTTTCAATCTTGTGTTTTTATCTCTGTTATGACATAATGCAAGAGTGGGATTTTATGTGTATATCTGATTAGAAACTGAAATTATAGTAACCAGGAATTTTAACAACTATCTTGAGTCAAAAGATTAACATATCAAAAAACAGCGTGATTATTTAACAAATGTTATTTCTGAAAAAGGCAAAAATAAAGAACTTGATAAGTCAAGTACATATGGCTTTCTCTTTTCATGAAATCTTAAAACAGAATATATATTCTGGGGAATAGGATTGTAAAGTGAAGGCACCATACTGTTGAGGGAAAATTCAGGACACAGAGGGTCACCCCCTCAACAATACTATATAAATTTTAAGGGACCTTTATTTATGCCCTTAGAGTAGGATTCATCCTATCCCTCGTTTTTGCATGAATTACCATTCCTATCCTTCCCATGCAAGCTACTCCCAGGAAAACTATATTCTTATCATTATAGTACCATTAATCCCATTTTCCCTACTCCCCTCCCCCACCACACTCACCTAAGGGGTTAAAAGACTTCAGTACATTTGTGACTTGTCAGTGACATATAATACCCGGGACCTTCATGCAATCAACTTTTACTTGACATGTATTTGCTCATCACAGGACCCGCATTACTACTGGGAAAATGAAGAAAAACCTAAATTAACACTTGACATTCAATATGGTCAAGTCCTTAATTGGCTGGGCTTCCTGAGAAAGCAATTTTCTATTCCCCAAACTGTTCGTGTGTCATGTGTGGAGTGCAGCTCTTGGCCATCACTGCTGTCCCTCGCTCCCTCTAATGAGAGCAGATGAATTAGTGCTACGTGACACGATTTGAACAGGGCTTCCTCCTCCAACCCTCCCCCATCTTTCTCCTATACCAGTGACAGCTGTGTGGCAAGGGAAAGAAAGAAAGAAATGCAAGAGCAAAGAATCCTGTAAAGGATGATCATTTTTTTAAATGAACCTTAAATGTCTTGTTGAAACTCCAGAACAACAGGGTCATTTAATTGTGGCGGTGGGGAAGGGGGTTGTTAGAAAGATCAGGGGAATTATCTGGCTATGGTTGATTTGGGCTGTATAAACTTCCAGCATGTTTGTTCCATTCCTGGCTAGTTGCAGTATTAGGTTGCATGAATCTAATTAAAGCGGAATTTACATCCACTTTTAAAAGTTTTTAAAGGTCTGAAGAATGGGTCAACTAGCAAAAAAAAAAAAAAGCATGAAATGATTATTATATATAAAACACCTACAGGCTAAGGAAAAAATAGTCTTTTCCACAAATGTTTAGGTCATGATGAACCAATGGCACAAAATTCTGTCACCATATTATTTATATTATTCTGTGTCTGAGCTTAATGCTCACTATTCTGTTTTAAATAATGCTTTTTAGTCCTCTTTGATTGGTGAATTGCTCCCACAAAAAATTACTGGAACACTGAATTCATTCTTTTATTTTGGAAGAAGAAAAATATATTCTGCTTTAAATGTACTTATTTAGCTCAATAACAAATAGTTGAATGGCTGCATGAAAGAAAGGCAAGACAGAATCTGCTCTATTCAAAGACACTAAAAGGTAAATTAAAGGGATTTCTCTGAGTTTTCACTTATTTTGAAAGCAAAGAGGTAGTAATTTTAAATGCCTAAATTGCTTAACCAACCCCATTAGGACCAAAGAGAACTGGAGGAGGGGGAAAAGCATGAAGCAAATCATACATTTTAGAATGTAGTGATCCAAAGTAAATGCATCTAGGGGAAATAACCAGTAAGTCACAAACACCTTAACACTTTGGATCCTTACTCAACTCTATCTAAGTAAGAACTAAGACAAAGAGGATATATGTACACCTGAAATTATATCAAGGTTTCAGTGGTACCACAAAAACATTGGTAAGTGTGCAAAATACAAAAGTATTGGCTTGCTGGAAAAGTCATGATGCATTTATTGCATAGAAAAACAAAAAATACACCATGACTTTTCTGACAATCCAGTAGCTCAACTATAGGCCCCCCTGACTCAAATACACAGTTTGATCATTTGTTAATTATACTTATACAATTTTAAATATAAATGGCATTTTAAATATGAATGACATTTCAGCAATGTTAAAGTTATATATCTCTGCATTTCATATATGTGAGAGATAACATAAAAGGCAGTGAAGCTTAATAATGATTTTTCTTTTCCTTAAAAATACCCATACACAGGGAGTCGGGCGGTGGTGCAGTGGGTTAAGCACACATGGCGCAAAGCTCAAGGACCGGTGTAAGGATCCCGGTTCAAGCCCCCGGCTCCCCACCTGCAGGGAAGTCACTTCACAAGCGGTGAAGCAGATCTGCAGGTGTCTATCTTTCTCTCCCCCTCTCTGTCTTCCCCTCCTCTCTCCATTTCTCTCTGTCCTATCCATCAACAATGACATCATAACCACAACAATGTTAAACAACAAGGGCAACAAAAGGGAAAATAAAAATAAATAAATAAAAAATACCCATACACAGTGAACTGGGAGGTAGCACAGTGGGTTACGCACACATGGCAGGAAGCACAAGGACCAGCATAAGGATCCTGTTTAGAGTCCCCAGTTCTCCACCTGCAGGGGGGTCGCTTCACAGGCAGTGAAGCAGGTCTACAGGTGTCTATCTTTCTCTTCACCTCTCTGTCTTCCCCTCCTCTCTCCATTTCTCTCTGTCCTATCCAGCAACGACATCAATAACAACTATAATAATAATAACCACAACAACGATTAAAAAAAAAAGGGTAACAAAAGGGGAAAAAATAGCCTGCAGGAGCAGTGGATTCATGATGCAGGCACTGAGTCCCAGCAATAACCTTGGAAGCAAAAAAAAAAACCATACATGTCATGATTTCAAATACTGCTTTCAGGATACACTTCAAATAAAACTTTTGGTGCCAGATCTGCTGAAATACAGTTTTAAATACTATGAAAACTCTAAAAGATGGGTAAAATTAAAAGTTTTTTTTCTGAAAAAAATGAATACACACTCTGCATCTATTATCCCTCCTGTGGCCACAGCACTGATGCTGCAGATGTCATAAAAGGTCCTTTTTGAAAATACACTTGAAACAGTCTGTGAATAGATAGTCTATCGGATGCTAAATAAAACAATCTGGTATTCTAAAAGTCGCTCAGTCTAATACATTCAGTTAACTGCTACAGTAGCATTATCATCACTGAGCAAAAGGGCAGTATATTTTGCCAATAGCTTTAGGGATGACCTTTGCAATGCTGACTAGTAAGTCAAGTTCCATTTTTGAGACTAGGTATAGACAAGGATGGATTATTAACTGATGTAGGAACTACAAAGCTGAGTCTCTAAAGGGAAAGATGTTTCAGGAAAATGTGGAACTCCTTTTCCTAAGAAGCAGCATACAATGAGATTAGGTTGAGTAGACCCACATTCTTTCCCAATTTACTATTCTTCTAAAATGTAGAAACTCCCAAGTATTAGGACAACATCAATATCTCCCCTCCCCCCCCCCCTACATCTTAAAGCACTGAAGTAAAAATCCAGCTGGGAATTGATAAAATGGAATCAATGATTTGAGCTTTAGGAATGAAGATGAAAAAGACTGTTGACATTATCTCAGAGCTTTAAACAACTGAGCCTTTTAAACTTGGGACAGTTTCCAACATTTGTTAAAATGCAGTATCAGGGACTGGGTGATGGCACACCCAGTTGAGCAGACAAATTACAGTGCACAAGGACCCAGGTTCAAGTCCCCAATTCAAACTTGTAGGACAAAAGTTTTCTGAGCAGTGAAGCAGTATTCCAGGTCTCTCTCTCTCTCTCTCTCTCTCTTTCTCTTTCTCTCATTATCTCCCCCACCCCTCTTGATTTCTGTTTCTACCAAATAAATAAATAAATTTTTTAAAGAAGCTAGATCAACAAATTCAATAGGGTAAGAACAGTGGGTCAGAAAAGCAACTCTACTAAAGCTAAGAAATGTCCTTAAGGAACATCTGCTAAAAAACAGTCTTTTTTATTCATGAAAGGTACTTTCTGATTTAAGAAAGTTAACTATGGCTATAGCAAAGTGGCATGCTTAAACTTGATATTCTCTTAGGGATGAGCAGACTTTAAAACTCATAATAAACTTGAAATGGTTCTGTGGAATGTTAAGGCTTAAAGTAGAAGGCTGCAGACACTGTCATGCCTACAAAAAACTATGTCAACCTGGAAATAACTGCATTAACAACTCCAGGGTATTTAGAATAGAAGGCTTGCCCTTTTTTTTTATTATTATCAAGAATTTCATTTGGAACCATAAGAAGAAGCTGCATTAAAGTTTCCAACTTTTTTTAGCACAACTAAAATTAAAATACTTATTATGATTTGGAAAGGCATAATGTTTGCCACCCACTTAGTTCATGTTACCTTCAGATTGTAAAATTCTAATATATATAGCAGCATGAAGAATGACTGTTTTAAAACAGCCTGCCACATGGAACAATAAATGTACCAAATAAAAGGTACAGATATCATTTTATAAAACATTAAAAATATTTAAAAGGGTGTTTTATTTTATACTCAATTCTTCACCACCCTCTTTACTTCAGTGCTTCTTCCCTCTTGTGTTAAAGATATTTTATCTAATTCCCAGTTGAAAGGTTTCCGAAAGTGGTAAGTCACAGCTGTGTTGATGCTGAGCTTCTTGAACATGGAAACTAACGTCATTCTGACATACTTACAGATGCTTTGTAACAAGCTGCACCAGTCACTTGATTTGAAATACCTGACTTACCATAAAACAAACTGTTAATCTCTGGTCTTCTCCCCACCCCCACCCCAAGTTCAGCTTGTCTGCAGTTTTAGATGTAAACCAAAAGTTGTTACATTTACATCAGAAATGGCTCCCTTCTGATTGGTGTCTGAAAATGTCTGGGGTTGCTGCTCAAGACTAAGACAGAACCTAGACACACCCAGGTCCCATTTTCAGATCATCTTAACATGATGTTGTTTCCTATGCCCATGAATATCAGTAACAAGATGACATTCAATCTGAAATTCAGACCAATTAATTACCTGTTCAGTTAAAAATGTTGATAACTGATTTGCCTGGATATTTTCAATTATAAACAGATTACTTATTTTAAAGAACACTTCAAAAATACAGATATTGAAAACCTCATACAATATAAATGATGTTTTCTTGAAGTTTGTATATAAAATATTGACCTTGTATAAATTAGTATGGAGAAGTTTTCCCCTGGTGGTTCATCTCCTACTTGTGACATAATAATCAATTGTCTGGTAAATTATATCTATTCCAGAAAGATTCTGGGCCAAGAATCTACTGCTTAAAAATGAGATGAAAATATTTGTATACATGAATTTAGCTTTTCGATTAAGTCAATGTTGACACAAATGGAACCTTCTCCAGAATTTACAAATCCTTTTTTTTCTATAGTCTAAAAAAAATCTTAGCTTTTCTTCCCTTATTAAAATCACAGACATTTTTGGTTTTGCCTACATATTTGTTTTAATAGATGGGTAATTAGAAAAGCTATGTGTCAAAATTAGCAGTATTAGAAATTTATGTACTACAAGTTACAATGCACAAGGACCCAGGTTTGACCCCCAGTCCCTACCTGCAGACGAGTGGTCAAACTGTGTTGCAGGTGTCTCTCTGTTTTTCTATGCCACCGTTCCCTCTAAATTTCTGACTGTCTCTATCCAATAAAGATAAAAAAAAAATTAAAAGCAAATATATTTACTAAACCTTTTTAACTGTGGAAAAAAATTGTTTGATTCATTGCAGTGGGGAATTTCCAAAGTGAGTGATCACATGCAATGAAGCTATTATCTTCATCCATTAAAATATTATCTAAAACAGAGGTTTCTATCTGGCAGCAGTAGACTGAATATAGCTTACACTTAACTTTTGTTTGGACCACACACTTCTAAAAATATTTGAAAAGGTTGCCAAGATTAAAAATCAAGAGATTTCAAAATATAGTTTCTTAGCTTGTCACTGAGAAAGAGAGCAACAGGACCTGGAGGAATAGTGGGCCTGAATTCCCACTTGACAATGCATGGCTGAAGCAAAGGGGTCGCTACCTCATTGTGGTCCATCACAGACCCTATTATGCTCATTCTAGGTGTTCACCTTACTTCCACTTGGCCATTTTAGGCAACTCTGCCTTTAAAATGACCTAACACTACAAAAAGAATGTGAAGAATTTGTGGAAGAGGGAGTCGGGCAGTAGTGCAGCGGGTTAAGCTCAGGGGGCACAGAGCACAAGGACCACTGTAAAGATCCCGGTTTGAGCCCCTGGTTCCCCACCTGCAGGGGAGTTGATTCACAAGTGGTGAAGCATGTCTGCATGTGTCTCTCTTTCTCTCCCCCTGTCTGTCTTCCCCTCTTCTCTCCATTTCTCTCTGTCCTATCCAACATCAATGACATCAATAACTACAACAATAAAACAACAAGGGCAACAAAAGGAAATAAATAAATTTTTTTTAAAAAGAATTTGTGGAAGAAAAAAAGAAGGGTGTCCAGGAACAGAGATTTTAAGTTATATTTTAAATTATAAGTTTCATAGGATTTCACATTGGCATTGTGAGATGAGTAGAACCTATTATTTCAAAAATCTTATTGTTCAATAAAACTAATGCAAAGAGCAGAAATGCATTTCCTTCACTGACTTTTTTGTGTTTGTTTGTTTTGTTAATGGTCATCAGGATAATCACTGGAGCTTGTTGCCTGTACAAAGAATCCACTGCTACTGAGGTTCATTTCTTTATTCTCCTTTTATTTTCCTTTTATTTGATAGGACAAAGTGAAATTTAAAGGGAGGTGTGAAGAGAGAGAGAGAGAGAGAGAGAGAAAATAACAGCACCTGCAGCACTGCTACACTACTCAGGAAGCTTCCTTCTGCAGGTACAGGGCTGGGCTGGGGGCTTGAACCAGGGTCCTCTAACATGGTAACATGTGTACTCTACCAGGTGCACCACTGCCCAGGCCCTTAATTAAAAGTTTTTAGAAAGCAAATTCAGAACATCTTACACAGTGGCACAGTACAAAATGATACTGATTTTTTATCAATTATATTCTTCTCTGTAGCCCTAAAAGATGCTCACATCAAACTACTACTCAGATTGACACCCACTTTTGTTGTTCACATGTTAACACTTCTGTACTTCCTCTCTAGAAGAATCCTGTACTTAAGTGAAAACTGACCCTAATATGAAAATGGAACATATCTTCAAGGTAAATTGTAAAAGTCAACATTCAAGATGCATGAATATTATCATAGCAAATACTCATTTTGACCGGCTCCATATGTATTCCACAACCTGACATTTATACTTATACTAAGCAGATATTATTTGCAGATTCAAATGACCCCAAAAGTCAAGGCATATTTCTTTAAAAATGATTATTACCTAAAAGCAGATGTCTATGACAAAGTTACCAAACACTTCTTGCTTCCTCCCCCCCCTCCCCCAATCAGGGTTTTTGCTGGAGCTTTGCATCTGCAAAATTCTACTACTCCCAATGGATTCCTTTTCTTTCTTTCCTTCCTTCCTTCCTTTCTCTCACATCCTTTCTTTTTAAAAAATAGTTTATTTCTTCATTAGAGAGAGAAAGACACACACACACACACACAGAGAGAGAGAGAGAGAGAGAGACAGGCTCACACACATACCAGAGCACTGCTCAGCTCTGGCTTGCAGCAATGCTGGGGATTGAACCTGAAACCTCAGAACATCAAGCATGTCCGTATTTTGCATAAGTATTATGCTCTCTCCCCAGCCCTTTTTCTTTCTTGTTGTTGTTGTTGTTGTTATTAATAGAGGGTAAGAGAGAGAAGAAATACCACAGCATCACTCCACTGTTCATGATGCTTTCCCTTAGCATAGTGGTCCAATTTGGTGTCAGAGACCTGACACAGGTCCTCATGCATGGTTAAGTGTATGTGCTACAAGGTGGGCTATCTCTTGGTTGTCTGCCTTTTTGTTTAACTGAAAACAAGTACCAGGAAAAAAAAAAGTTTTCTATTTCATTATTTCAGCCAACCATACACCACAATATTTCCACCCATCAGTGGGTTTTACAAACAAAAGTAGCTAGTTAGCAAAAGAGGAAATACATTAATAGGCTATCTCTGCTAGAGTACAAAATACACTAATTAGGTCATGGCCAGTTATAGTTCAATTTATTATTATTATTTATTATTACTTTGCCTTCAGGGTTATCACAGGCTCAGTGCTAGCATTATGAAATCCACTGCTCCTGGTGGCCATTTTTTCCCATTTTATTTGGTAAGCAGAGAGAAACTGAGGGGGGAGGAGAGGGAGAGAGACACCTGCAGATCTGTTTCGTTGCTTGTGAAGTATCTCCCCTGCAGGTGGGGAACTGAGGGCTCAAACCCAGGTTGTTGCATGGTTCCTTGCGCTTTGCTGAAAAGTAAAATTTAGGGAGTCGGGCAGTAGCACAGCAGGTTAAGAGAACACGGCACAAAGCACAATGACCAGTGCAAGGATCCTGGTTCAAGCCCCGGCTCCCCACCTGCAGAAGAGTCGCTTCACAAGAGGTGAAGCAGGTCTGTAGGTGTCTATCTTTCTCTCCTCTTCTCTGTCTTACCTTCGTCTCTCCATTTCTCTCTGTCCTATACAACAACAACAATAATAAAAAAAGGGCAACAAAAGGGAATAAACAAATAAATACATACATAAAATAAAAAAGTAAAATTTAAGTCAACATTAATAGTATTTTGAAATTATGTTTCACTATTGGCTGACATTCTTGAAAGATTATTTTTAATTAGGTGTTTCTTTCCTAGGAGAGAAGCATTTTTCTCTATTTTCACATTAAGACAATAACCCTTGAATATATGCCAAGTTTACTTCACAATCAGTCTTTAATCTTCAAATCCTCTTGGTTCTTGACAACTTGAACAACTTTAAGTAAAAAGTTCACAAAATCTTAATGATCATACTGCATTCCAAAACTCATAACAGAATAAGTTAAGAGAAAAATACCTCAAGAATTAGCTTTATAAATATAAACTTAGACCTTATTTTAGAGCAATATATTACATTCCTTATGGGAAGCATTTTTCTTTACTATCCATTATGTTTGAAATTTGAGCAATTAGAAACAGACACCTGGAACTCAATTATTAATTTATCATTCCCCACCCCCTGTACTCTTCTTTTGAAACCATATTAAGGTATGTACCTCTTAAGGAGATGATCCTATGGGAAAGCTTGCACAAAAATGCTCCCATCAATTTCTTTCGAATATACTGGTATAATTAAAACTAAACTTATTCTCTTCCCTAAGTGTATAGCATTAGAAAAAAAACTTATCTGGGGTGGTGGTTCACTGGGTTAATAACACATAGTAAGAAGTCCAAGGGTCCGCCCTAGGATCCCAGTTCATGCCCCCAACTCTCCACCTGCAGGGGAGTCACTTCACAAGCAGTGAAGCAGGTCTGCAGGTGTCTTTCTCTCTCCCTATCTCCCTTTAATTTTTCTCTGTTCTAGCCAATACAAAAAAATGAGAAAGATGGCCTCTAGGACCAGGATTCATAGTGTGGGCATCAAGCCCCAGTGATAACCCTGGAGGCAAAAATAAAGTAAAATATTAAGCCCTATCAAATAGTAAAATGATAAAAGTCAAAAGACAAAACTAGATCTCTAGAAATGCATGATTCATTATACTCATGATGCTTTCTCTACTGTAAGATTTTAAAGTGGGATATTTTTTAATATTCCCTTTTGTTGTCCTTGTTGCTTTATTGTTGTTGTTATTGTTATTGATGATGTTGTTGTTGGATAGGGCAGACAGAAATGGAGAGATGAGAAGACAGGGAAAGACACCTGCAGACCTGCTTCACTGCTTGTCAAGCGACTCCCCTGCAGGTGGGGAGCTGGGGGCTCAAACAGGGATCCTTACGCAGGTCCTTGTACTTTGTGCCACCCATGCTTAACCTGCTGCTTTACCACCCGACTCCCATAAAGTGGGATTTTCAAGGGAAAAAAAAAGTTCACTTTAGTCCATGTTGACCAAAGTTTTAAGCTGATCTCTTCAGTTTCATATCATGGCACCTGAATGAAAAATCATAAGAGTACTCATAAAAACTATTGATTTTGTTATTTTTGTTAGCACTTTATTTTATTGATATTATTATTATTATTTATTATTATTATTATTTACCTCCAGATTATTTCTGGGGCTCAGTGCCTGCATCACTAATCCACTGCTCCTGGAGGGGTTTTTTTCCCCTTTTGTTTTTTCGTTGTTTTGGTTATTATTATTGTTGTTGTTGATGTCGTTGTTGTTGGATAGGACAGAGAGAAATGGAGACAGGAGGGTAAGACAGAGTGGGAGAAAGATAAGACACCTGCACACCTGCTTCACCACTTGTGAAGCGATGTCCCTGCAGGTGGGGAGCTGGGGGCTCGAACCAGGATCCTTACACTGGTCCTTGCACTTTGAGCCATGTGCGCTTAACCTGCTACACTACCGAGGCCACCCTAGCACTTTAATCTTTAGGATGAAATATTATGCATCAATTTAACATTATTTAACCTGTGTTATGTGGGGATTCGGTCATTATATTCTGCTTCCTTATTTCTGTATCAATGATTTCTATAAAGTGGTATTTCAGACTGTTCACACAGACTCATTCCAGTAGTTTGCATTTGTCAAAATAACAACAATAATAATATAAAAAATAGACCAAAGGATAGGAATGTAGGCACATAATAACAATGAGTTACCAAATATTCAGGAGCAGTTGATTTATTAAGTATTCAAATAACTATTTACATACCTTAAGATAATCAAGTTCTTGCTTTACCAAAAGGATTTTTTAATATAACTAATAGCCAAGCTTCTCTAGTTATGAGAAAATTGACAGATTACTGGAAGGTGGGGGTCAGTGGCACACCCAGTTGAGAGTTTGTGTTACAATGTTTAAGGATCTGGGTTCAAGCCCAGTCCCCAACTGCAAGAGGAAAGCTTCATAAGCTGTGAAAGTGTTACAGGTGTCACTCTATCTTTCTCCCTATCTTCCCCTTCCTTCTTGATTTTTCTGTCTCTATCCAATAAGTAATAAAATATTAGGGGAAAAACACACACATACACACACACACACACACAAATGTAGCAGGATAAGAGACGTGCTTGCTATTAACAGATTAACACTTCTTTTTAATTACTGAATCTCATCACAGGCTGTGAACACTCTCTTATTTCAACAACAATGCTCTATGAAAAGTCAAGCTGACAGACAGGCAGGGTTCATTAAGTAGCCCTGTATGAAGTCTGGGTTTGGTGTTCAAAGCTGACTACTGAAACAAGCTATAACAGATGTATTTCTCTTTCTATCCCCCTTAATTTATAAATGTCAAAAATAATGGAAAAACTATTTTCTTGTTTTTTAAGATTTTTAAATATTTATTTATTTTATTCCCTTTTGTTGCCCTTGTTGTTTTATTGTTGTAGTTATTATTGTTGTTGTTGTTATTGATGTCGTTGGATAGGACAGACAGAAATGGAGAGAGGAGGGAAGACAGAGAGGAGGTGAGAAAGACACCTGCAGACCTGCTTCACTACCTGTGAAGTGACTCCCCTGCAGGTGGGGAGCCAGGGCTTGAACTGGGATCCTTATGCCTGTCCTTGCACTTTAAGCTACGTGTGATAACTCGCTGCACTACCACCTGACTCCCTGCAAAAACTGTTTTCTATAATATATCAATACATAATAAGACTAGTAGCAAATTTTAAACTTTTTTCTGTCCTGTAATTACTTGCAAAGCTATCTAAGAGATCACCAAAAACTCAGTATTTAGGAAGGGAAAAGATCAGTTGGATATGTGATGTTTTAGCCAAAGATTTTTTTCTTTTTTTGGGGGGGTGTTAAACTCCTTAAGAATTAGTTCTTTTTTTATTGATTTAATTTTGATCAAGTCCATTGGATAAGAGGGGCACAATTCCACACAATTCCCACCAACAGAGTTCCCCATCCCTTCCCCTCCAATGGAAGCTTTTCTACTCTTTATCCCTCTGAAAGCATGGACTCAGGATCATTATGGGTGCAGAAGGTGGAAGGTCTGACTTCAGTAATTGCTTCTCCACTGGACATGTAGCCAAAGAATTTCATCATGGAGGCTACAGAGGTAGTGTATCTGTAGTTTACATGACTTATATTCAAGAGAACCCAGGTTCAGTCCTGGGTACTGACAGCCAGAGCTAAGCAGAATTTCATCAGAAAGAACAAAAAAGTCTCCTTTTAGTATTGATATCTGTACCAGAGTTGAACTCTGACTTAATAAGAACTGTAATTTCTTTTTGATTAAAAATGACAAAGTATGTCATCTACCAATAAATCATTTCAACTTAGTTTCACCAAGAGAGAACACTCAGATACAAATAAAACAGAAGAGAAAGGCTACAAAGTATAAAGCATTAAACGGAGAGTCCTAAGAATAAATTAAGCTTCATTCAAAGATCCATTATTAAGAATGAATCATTAATTCCCAAAACCAACTCATAGACAGCTGTGTACTTTCTACATGTTTGTATACTACATATAAATATATTATTATATTATAATAGCAACAGAGCAAATCTATCCACAATGTGTAAATCAGGATTTTGGTCTGAATTATTTTTGATATACTAATATTTAAGCTTAAGAAAGAAAAGAATGGGGGGGGCAATATTTGATAAAAGAGATTACCTCTCTGACTATTGAGATAGGTTAAGGTTAACAAAGAAAATATTTTCAGCCATTCTCACCTTCTTACCAGTCAGGGGTGGAGGGGGCTTTTTGATGAACACACAATATAGAATTGTCCTTCTGTCTTTGCAAGTGGCCTCCTGGTTAAGTCCACTACCCTCTGACACTAGCAGTGAGCACAATTATGGGCAACTTCCTCTACCTATAGTTGATTACATGCTCCAAATAGTCAGTCATGCTAATTATTTAAGTCAATAAAAATTCTTTGCTTAAAATTCAATGAAAAGGGGTCGGGCGGTGGCGCAGTGGGTTAAGCGCATGTGGCACAAAGCGCAGGGACTGGCGTAAGGATCCCGGTTCGAGCCCCCGGCTCCCCACCTGCAGGGGAGTCACTTCACAGGTTGTGAAGCAGGTCTGCAGGTGTCTGTCTTACTCTCCCCCTCTCTGTCTTCCCCTCCTCTCTCCATTTCTCTCTGTCCTTTCCAACGACCATATCAATAACCACAACAATGTTAAACAATAAGGGCAACAAAAGGGAAAATAAATAAATAAATAAATAAATAAATATTAAAAAATAAAGTGTTAAAAAAATTCAATGAAAAAAGTAAACATCAAAACCCTGCTAGTGTAAATTCTCATTTTAATATTAGTTTATTAACAAAATTAATCTTTTTATTATGTTAACTGAGCCAAACGTAATTAATTGTTCCTGGCATGTAAAACATTCACTATTTTGATTTTTTTTCTTTACAATCCCAGTTCATGTTCTCTGGTCAAATATGAATCCTGAAGAACTGTCAAGAGAGTGAATAAACATGAAAGGTACCTTGATAAAGTTGAAAATTCCATGTCACACATAAGCACAGCAGGCAGAATACAAGAAATTGTATCTTTCCCATATAGAATTTTTAATCCATTTGAAGAGTCTCTCCACCATGTAAAACAATGAATTACAATGTATTAAATATAAAAACAATAGTGAACCTCCTCATTGTGTCATGTACACTGCATGCTTGAAATATCAATTTCATAATGCCACCCACTAATATTAGTCCTCCATTCAATTGCCATTAATGTGTGAGGTAACTCTTACTAATAACAGTTTATTTCAGAGTCATACCTACTGAGAAGAAATGTTTTTGTGTAGATTAGCTCTAATTGTACAAAATGATAAATCTAATTACTTAAATAAAAGAAATAAAGTAGAAAGGTAAAGATCCCCTGCAGCTAAGTACTTTCTTGCACACACTAAGGATCAAATTGAACAGCCTTTCAGCGCCTTTGTATGATAAGCCTGGGCTGCTGGTTACAGGTTTTTATCATGCCCTTAAAGAACCCTTACATAGCAAAACTCAGGACAGTCCTCCTGTCAGCACTTAACAGCCAGAGGACCAAATATGAACTGAGGGTGGCACCTCTTACCCTTCCTCTGCAGCAGTGATGTATTGGCAAAAATGAATGCCTCCTTCAATCACTGTTACATTCCAGGTGCATTTCAATTCTTTGATATAAGGGCAAAACAAGTCAGTGAAATTAAGGAGAAATTCAGGAAGACCAATGTAAAAGGAGAATAAAATTACGTCTGTAAGAAAAAGCAACCATGTATTTAGGTTGTCCGTTGCTGTGAACCTAATAGGAATGAGACAAATCAACCCGCCCTTTAAACAACACACAAAATCTAAAAGACAGTAGTGAATAGCACTGCAGTCAAAAAAAAAAAAAAAACATTGTGTAATAAGATGTCATTACGCTCAAGAGAATCAGTGTTTTAATGAGTAGCTGCCTACTGTTCAAAGATTATTTTCATTTTCTTAACAGTAAGAAATGAAAAACTGGGAGTCGGGCTGTAGCACAGCGGGTTAAGCGCAGGTGGCGCAAAGCACAAGGACTGGCATAAGGATCCCGGTTCGAACCCCGGCTCCCCACCTGCAGGGGAGTCACTTCACAGGCGGTGAAGCAGGTCTGCAGGTGTCTGTCTTTCTCTCCTCCTCTCTGTCTTCCCCTTCTCTCTCCATTTCTCTCTGTCCTATCCAACAACGACAACAACAATAATAACTACAACAATAAAACAACAAGGGCAACAAAAGGGAATAAATAAATAAAATAAATATTTTAAAAAAGGGCAACAAAAGGGAATAAATATTTTTTAAAAAAAGAAATGAAAAACTGATGGGTTTAATTAAAGAAAAACATAAGTATATTATTTTGTTGTTAAAGGATCAATTCTTCTTTAATTGGAATGATGATTAATAAACCAACAGTTTGATTTCTAAACTAACCAGTTCAAATAATGCATTGTTTTTCCACAGGTGTTTCCATTGAAGAGGGTCCTATGAGTGAAGAAATGATACAGAGCTTCCTCTTCCTCTCTCTTGATCTCTGACTTTGTAGCATGAAATGCCATGTAGAGCATTTGAGCAGAATAACATTGCACACTGTTCTCACCCAAATGAATGACAGTCATAAATTTTTCACCTTAGGGTTTGAATGTAGACTATAAAATTTGCTAGGCTTCCTACAGGGAATACAGGAATTAAAAAAGGATCAATATTTTTACTTTTTCTTTCTATAATTTCTTTTAAACCCGAGGAAGAAGAAGAAGACAGCATAGGTCACACTCAGTAAGAGTGTAGGTAGCTTGGATGTCATATCTGTAGGCATCATTCTTAGTATGTCATCTACACAAATTAAAAAATTCTTAGATGCCAGAGCTGAGGAGTGCTCTTGTTGAGCATGCTCTCTCTCCCACTGCCCCCTTCTCTCCACCTCTTATTCTCTCCCATGAAAATAAGTAAATCTTAAAATAAAAAATAATAAGACAAATTTCTGAAAGCTTGAGTTGTTCAGCATGTATATATCACTTTTCTTGCCCATTTAATTGTTTACCTGACAGGAAAATTCTCCCTTTTACACAAGAATTTGCTAATATATTTTGCTTATGTGTCAGCCTGTAATATCCATGATTCCTGTAGCATGCCTCTTTTCCTTTACTTCTCTGAAGCTTAAAACTAGATGTCAAAGTTCCTTGAGAGAGTCTTTTGACACATTTTTCACCGTCTCCCATGTTCTTCAGTAGAAAATGATTACTACACAAAATGTGGAAGCCAGCTGTTTTTTCAGGAAACAAAAATGGCATCAGCTTTGGCAGACATAGGTGAGATCAATCATTTCCTAAGATCACCCCAAATCTCTGACCAAGCCCTAGAGAAGGGTGGTAATGCAGCGGCAAAAACAGACTGCCAAAGGTACAAGAGGATTTTCACATGGTAAAGAAATCATTCTGCACATAACAAACCAGGCTCCAAACCTCACATGAAAGGAAATCTTGGAACCATTATATCCCATGTTCTTTGGACAATAACAAGCAGGGAGTCTCTGAGAAAATTTCTCTCACTGAAAGAATCATCCCACAATTCACTCTGCTCTGCCTACTACTACAAAGTTCTTTACAAATACTCTGTGGGGAAAAATGGAGTCCATTCCTAAAGCAATTCAAACAGTGATTCAAATTGTGGACACCATCTGAAAAGCAAATTCCAGTCTCTTCACTCATTCTGTTTGATACATACGTATATTCTAGTCGAAAGCTTCAACCTCAGAAAATAATCTCCTTAGCTGTATAAAGCGATTTAACTATTCTGATTTATAAGAAAAGATCTCCCCAAACCAAACACTTTGTAGCTTGATAAGGGGAATGGCCTCTGTAACTTTCTTTAAGTGAGTATGTGTAATGCATATATGGTGGGAAAGGGAAAGCACTGGAATTTTTGCTTTTCATTGAAGTGGATGACGCCAGCTTGCTATCTGTTATGGTCTGTTCCTTTGGAATCAGCTAGCTCCCTGTGTCACAATGACCTGGCAAACTTGAATGCTTTCACTATCACTGGAGTCCTTGCAATCCTGCTTTGGCTGTGACCCATTCACTGTTGCCCCAACTTCACAGAGATGCCTTATTCAGCATATAATTAGTTAGGGAGGATTTGCTGCAGCTCTTAACCCTGACACAGAGTGGGAGGATATGCTGCTGTGGTAGCCCAAATCTGTCCTGTCACTACATTAATCAGATTTCCATAAAGCCATGCATGAATAATTGGATTTTATCAGGGAATGTTAAGATGCACTCATAAATATAATAAAAATACCTACAGTTATAGATAAGATATCTGCACCTTTAAGAGATTTATTTTTCAACTGTGGTTACTTGACTCACCTTAGCAAAGCCCTTTACAAATTCAACAAACACACAGTACCAATTTGCAGATGACAGAAATAAGGGGGTGTGCGAAACTTCAAAAATGATCACATAGCATGTTCAAATTCATTTAGCACATTATGTTAAAATAAATTTGAACTGTGTATACAGGTTTCCTATATACACCACAGATACATCTGAGAATGTTTGTGTATTTGATTTAAAAGGTATATAAATAACAAGCATATGACCTACTGCTTTCCATTGCATTACAAGTTAGACAGTTACCTGTTAAGTGAAATCTGCATGTAACACATAAATTTACAAGGTACAAGTCAAAACACAAGCACCTATCTCACGGCTATCACAAATAACCTAGCCATTACTTAAATACCCCACATTAGTGCTGCATTACCAGAATGGATGTTAAGAATTACATTTAAATGTATTCCTAAAGTAAAAACATCAAAATAAAATAGATTATTATTCAAATTGAAGAATGGAACTAAATAGGAGATAGGAGCTCAATAATTCAACAGGCTAAAATCACATGTCTCCTATTAGTAAATACTTGTTTTAGTATCAAGACCGCAAGTTTGACCAATTTAATCATTTTCTAATAATACATGAGTACCAAAACATACCAACTGTAAGAAAGGGAATAAAACGGGAGGAAATAAAACTCCAGAAACCTAGGGGTGGCTGATACCTGGCAAAGAAAGTCATTTTCAGAGACCATTAATTATCAAGTGTTCTTACTCATGACGCTGATTATAAGAATATGCACCCTATGTTAAAAGGAGTATTCCATAAGTGTGACAGAGTTTAGAACAAAAATGTATTATATGAACTAAGGAAGAATCAAACCACAATATACAATTAAGCAACTGACTAAAAGGAATATTTCTATATGTGCCTTTTAAACTGCTAGTGAATAAACATTCAAATTATTTGGAGGGGAGGGACAGGAAATCAGACAAAACCCCCATTTTCATTTTAAAATATAGATTGAACAAACTGAAACTGTTTGCTCATATGAATAGAAAGAACTAGAAGACTACTGGGAGAAAAATTCATATCCAGCATGCTTTCAAATGGATTTCAGCAGTGCTATTATATATTTCTTACAATATTTTTTATTTATCATTTCTTTGAAATGTGTTAGATTTTTTATTAGTAAGAAAGTTTGCTTTACTCTGTCATATCTCTGGTGAGCAGACGCTCTGGTATTAATGTAAATCGTTGAGTTAATTTTTAGCTTTCTGGGTTTGCCCCTCACCTATCTAGGAAATGATTTCTCTGGTGATAACTAACACATCATGCTAATGAGCGAATCTAATGCACAATAGAAAAATGTCACTACTAATAATATTTGCATGAAGTTAAATAAAGCAACTGTATGAGAATGTCAGACAGTTGTTCTTTAATAAGACACAGTTTCACAATGAAATTATGTTGTTAATTTTGTTACATCACTGGGTGAATCCTAAATTACTACATAATGATGCACAGAGTCATTTATAATTCTAATTCAGTATTTCACTTGTATCTGAAGAGAGACCTTATTAAGGAATCTACATTTTATTTGAAACAGGTTAAATATACTTTGACAATAATTAAAGGTAAATGCCTCTATTAATGTGTGAAATGTTTGATATAGTCATTTACATGATATAGTCTCATTTTTGGAAAAGATTTCAAAATAAATTGGGCTATTACATCCCTTGGGGTAGCTACAAAGAATTTCATTTGCTATTATTTCATATACTAAAAATATTTCAAAAATAGGGGGGAAATCAACTTTTAAAATCTAATAAAAAAGAAATTTTCAAAAGCAGTCTTTATTTTCTGCTTCAAGCAATACTTCATATAGTTAAAATGGACAAAATAATGTTCTGGATTTTAGGATATTAACAGAGAAGATGAGCAAAGGGTTTCTGGTCATTCTCAACCTGTCACTGATCAAAGGAACCCAACAAGCTCCCTTTTCAAAGTCGAGGCAATGCCCTTTAAGGTTATCAAATATTGTCTGTATGTAGGAAAAAATACCCCTTTAGCAAAGAATCATACACAAACATGGAAGAAAACTATATAGTGAGGAATGCAGTTGAATTGTCATATTTCAAACTTCAACGAGACATACTTAATTCCACTCAGTTTAAACTGGTGTTAGACTGTGATGTCTTTTTGTTAGTTTAGTCAGAATGACAGATTTTTATAAGCAGATCCAACTTTGTGCATACAACAAAAGACAAAAAAAAAAAACCCCAACAAATAATTTACCTAGAGAAGAAAAAAACCTAGGTTAAATTTCACTATTCATTAGTTATTCACTAGTTATTGCTCACTGCAAGTTTCGCTGTAGTTAAGTAATACTGATGCTGAATTCTCTATAATTCACTTTGAAACCTGCTAGGTAATCCCTTAACATACTCAAATAAATTTAAAAAAATTATACTACAGGAAACTTTCAAATAAAAATATGACCAATAAATTTAATTCAAGAGCTAAACCAGTTTTGTGTTAGAATAAAATAACCATAATGAATAAAAATTTCTTTATACTTTAGCAATGTAATATACAGACTTATGACTACTTGATTAACCTGAACAAACTTTCACCTACAGTAGTAAGCCAAAGGTTGGCTTCATACTTTCACTGAAACTAGAATTCCTCGAAACCGTGGCTTCAATATTTCAAGAAAAGTGTCTTTCCCAGGCATGTACCCAAACACATACACATATGCACACACAAATCATTGGAGCCCCAGCTTTGCTGTTGAACTATTAGTAAGGAAAATAAACATATTAAACTTGCATGACACATACATTTACAGATTTACACACAGTTTGAATGTGAATTTACATGATATTTATACGAACTAAAATGGTATACTGAGGGAGAAATAAAAGTGAACAGAAACTCTCTCTTACCTGTTTTCCAAAAATGCACAGGAGATAAACATTTAATAACCATAACATAATAATGGGAGGGATATGGGGAGTTGTTAACTATATCAAAACCCAACAATAAAGAAATCATAAGAAACACAGTTAAATCACAACACTTTAGTTATTTCTTTCCTTTTATTGTATTACTCCCGATAGTAAATAGTACAACTTATATTGTCATTTTATAGCATATGTCATACATAAATTACTTCCAGGTATTTCTACTCTTTTCACTAATGTTCACTATGGCACATACATGCACACAGGTACACATAAAATAGATCTTTATATACCAACAAAAGCAAACACCTGGATCAAAGTCATCATAACAGCTTAGCTGTACAAGTTTCTTCTTTTAGGGATTTCAAATTATTGCCCTAGTTCTGACCCATCATTTATATAATTTACTTTCATTTGTTTTTTAGCTAAAATTTTTTCTATGACTTAGTCTGCTTAGATTCAAATCTACTTCGAAATGGGCTAGTGCCAAAGAAGCAATCTAACACCATCTATGTGGTTCAATAGTCATTTATCAATTGATCATTATCTCTATCTGGTTTTATTAACTCTTTTCTTGCTAGAGGGAGACCTAAGCCAATATTCCCTTGCAAAAC